>NC_050533.1:8826421-8845544 GCF_002922805.2 Oryzias melastigma
AGGTAGGCTGTTCCACATGGTGCCTATTATGCTTTGTGTTCCCTCACAATCCCACACTGCTTTGGCTTGTTTTAAAGGACAGACCTTTTAAAGTTGCACATAAAAAGGGTCCAAAAAGCTCATTTGAAGTGCATCAAACCATAAGAAGGACAGTCGCCTGCTCCCCTGTGAAGTGTTGTGAGTCACACCTGACCGCTGTGGCAGATTTCGCTGTCCTTGGCATACTTTCCTCCCACATCGATGACTTTGTGGAAAAGATGCTAAATACTTTTCATTTTAGGTTTTTGCTGAAATTGAAGTTGACGGATGAAGTATATATCATAAGAAATAACTGCAAGAAATGTTTTTACCCTTTTAAAAAAATACTAATAGTGTTACTTTTTGTTGTTTCTTTTTTTCTGTCATCACAAACATTTTGACTATAGGTCAATAAATGTGTCTATTAGGATTTGTAAGTCTGCAAAATTGACTGGAACTGATTAAAATGGCTCAGGCAAAACAAATGTGTCACATAAATAAATGGGGAGAAATTGTAAACAGCGGCACATCATTTTCTTTTGACTTTACCAAAATTACGAGTTGAATTAAATAAACAACTTTCATTTTAAAAACAAGACAGACCTAATCATGTTTTTTTCATTTTTCTTTTAAAAAATAGCTTAAACATTGGGAATTTTGTGTTGTAAGCTTTAATGCCACGATTATTAACAGAAAATGTCCTCCAAACGAATGAGATTAGGTTTTCTTTCCATTAAAAAAGTTTGTTTTTTTTACCGATTCAAGAATTTTTGTTTTGTTAGAAATTGTGTGATTAAAAATGTTCCTCATAGTCAAAAATTTAATTTAACAAGTGATTCAGTGCTTTATGTTGACAGTGAAGACAGGAAATGTATTTAGTTTGGTTCTGCTTTTTCCGTAACCGCAAAATGCTGAAATTGACTTCCACCAACACAACAAACACACTGTTTTAAATATGACCAGCGTCTTAATTTTTGATTAATTGTTTAATTGATTTGGATTATTTATTTATAAAACTTTCTTTCAGTTTTGTTTTTGTACATTATAAACACAAATTGGAATTTTTTTTTCTTCGCCCATTATATTTAAAATGTTTGAGCTTAAAAATGTTTTCAGCCGCATTTATTTGCTTTTGATAATTATTTTTTCTCTGTTATTTTTATTTACTTTGGGGATTTATTCTGCTTTAGAGTGCCAATTGTCCAACAGTAATCCATTGTTTTTACGTCGTAGCATCACACTAGAATTTTACATGAATTAGATTTATTGCTTTTTTTATTTTTCTATTAGAAGTATCACAGTTGGTTTGAAGTTCAATTGATTTTAATGTATCTGCAATAACAGATATAGTTTAGTTCAAGGGCAAGTTTTTACTTTGTTTGGTTCATATTTTCTGATAAAGGCAAATGCTTCTGTAAATGTTTGTTTGTTGAAATGTGCAAAATCAGCTCTGAAAATCATTGATTTACTGCCCGAGTTTGAGCGAAGTACCTAGGACGTTCTAAGCAAGTAAAAGTTTTTGAGTTAATTAATAAGATAGACATTTTATTGCTTTATTTCCAACTTTGGTCTTCACAATGTAATCTAAGAAAGTGCAAACATGCAGATTTCCAGTTCAAACAGTAAATGGTTCTGAGTTGCGGCTCATCTGTGAAAACATGCCGCCCTCACTCAGTTTGCTCTGATGAGGTCTGCTAAAAGCCCCACTTCTGTCATTTCAAGCTTCATGCACCTCATGTCATTTTGGGATGAAAGAGATGCAGTCAAAGTGAGCAGCAGATGGAAAACGTTAGCACTCTACACCGAGGAACCCATTTAAATTCATGTTGTCGCATCAATAATCGACCACTCACTACAGCTCTACTTCTGAGTGTGTAATTAGAGGAAATATAAAATTTATCCTTTTTAATCTGTCCTCCCTAAATTTAAGAACTAGGAATAATAAAGGAGTTAAAAGAAAGTTTCTTTTTCTTGTTGAGATGCATTACCTTCACAGAGGTCACCAACCCTTTTTAGACTGAGCAGTAGGCGTCCTGCTGTAAGGAATGTAAAAATAAAGTGCTTTGTGTTATATAAAATATGCACTGTTTTCTTATTTCTTTTATTATTTTAAATGTATAGTTTCTTTATGTAATACAATAAACTAAATTGTAAATTTAACCCACTGACCTCCTTTTTTAATTGTTTTTCTTAAAGAAAAAAAATAGGCTTAAATGCCAGTTTGAACTACTATAAATGATAAATAAATGCCTTCTGTCATCCAGGCATGCAGTTTATAATCCAAACTTGTCCTGTTGTTGCCTTCAACCCCTGACTTTTGACAGAATTTGCAAGTCTCACTTTTCTTTTCATCATTTTATAAGTCCGAGCTGCGGCAGAATGCCAAGAAGTTGACTTAAGCTAACATTGCAACCGCACAGCTTATGTAGCGCTCTACTGCTGAAGATGTAAGCTGCTCTTATAGTGTCAGCAGTGAGTGAATGTTTGACCAAGACTTAGCAGTTATGAAGCTTATGAATCATTACTTCCAGGCTTCATCAGCTTAAAGGGAGTCCTGTGGTTCTTTTACACAGCTGTGTAAAGTTGTTAGTCGCGTGCCATGTGCTGATGGGGATTCTTGTGTTGTTTTTTGATTGACTATTATTGGCATTTCTTTTCTCTAGTGCGAGGATGCCGTCCAGGGAAGATTGTCCAGATGACCGAAGCAGAGGTTCGAGGTCTCTGCATCAAATCCAGGGAGATCTTCCTGAGCCAGCCCATTCTGTTGGAGCTTGAGGCCCCCCTGAAGATTTGTGGTTAGTTTACTTGTGCTTCTTATTTTTGTGACTTTCCAGGCCTTATGATATACTCTTATGTATTAAAAAATGTGCATTGAAGCCCCGCCTGGATCTTCCAAATACAAAATCCTGTACATGACCAGTTTTTCTCTCAGCTTAACTTTGCAGATGACTATCATAAGAAATCTTCATAATTCAGAAAAATAGCTGTCATTGGCCCACTAATTGATGCTAGTTCTAAATATGCCCTGAGTATTTCCATATGGCTTTGCACAAATATCCAATAACTTTTTAAGCGCAGCTCATGCAGAAAAGGCTCATTCTGGCTCTGAATGGTTGGATGCACTAGTGGCTCTCCCCTTCCTGCAGAATCTGTCATCATAAAGCCCGGCGTGCACAGCCTGGAGCAGCAGTCCATTTCTCTGATGCAGCTCAAGAGTTTCTTGTTTACTGAGTGGGGTAAACTCTCCTGTAGTCCTTTATCATGTCGGTGGTCCTCTGCAGTGAAGGCATTCATCTATGTACGAATTTCTGCCTTAAAACAAGCTTTGAAGACCACATGCACATGTGTTTTCCTTCTACCAACAGCTTAAAAACTACTGTCTGTCTTCTGCTGCCGTCTGTATTTTTTTCTGCTCACTTCAGCATCAGCTTTTTAATAGCCAATGCTATAATGAAAAATAGTGTTTAGACCAAATCTTGCTGTTTATATATATATATATATATATTTAGAGCAAGCTGTCGAAGAAGTCATGCATGTCTCACTTTGTTTTAATTAGCACGAGTTCCTGAATCTGTGGTTCTTTAAATTTGACTTTGCATGACAGCATCATTCATCTGTGCTTGGAGTCATTTTAATTATCTCACTTCATGCAGTGACTGACAGAGCTATGCTCAGTTTAAGCCTTAGTCCCATGCACCTGTACGGGTGCTGCGGGTTTTGGGTTGTCCCGACCTATAGAGGGTCACAGTAAAGAGTAACCACATACTAAGAGGAGGACAGGTAGGTCCTCCAGTTCCCTTGAGTCCCGTGTTGTCACCTTGAGGGATGCCAAAAAAAAGGAGCGTACCATTGTTGTGGGTGTGGTAAGGATAATGTAAGTTGGACGCACTTATGACGTACAGGGGGTGCTGCATTTACGGGGTGTGCAGGTAATATGTAAATGTCCATGAGATTTACACCCTAACTACACTCTGATTATCTGATTTCTTTAATTTTAAAGCTGCGTTCACATCAAACTCGATTTGTCCAGTTGTGGTGTAATTTGAGCATCAGACTCGATGAAAGAGAACCTGATCGTTCTTCTCCTGAGCTTTGATATTTTTCTGATTCGCATCGAGATAATAATATAAAGGTCTTATTTTTATTTTCCCCCCTCAGACAAGTCATCTGGTAAACAGTCGTAGAGAGACTGAAGTAGCTCTGAATCATCCAGTATTCATATCATGCAGTAGTCTATGAAGCTCACTGCACTGGGAGAACCTCTGATCTCATGAACCCAAACAAGGAGACGTGATGACCGATGCTTCAGTAGAGCTTTTTAAAATAAATAAATCTCTCAACATTATCTGTGTCTTCTGTACATTGTATTTGAGATAAACAGAAACAGTCAATGCTTCCATGTAGCGATGAGGCTGTAAACTTTGGACACGCGTCAAGTTTCTGAGCACATTCTTAGAGAAGCGTCGAGCAGTGAATTTGACGCACATTTAACAAGAGGCACCCAACGCAAATCTGACTTAAATCGGGTTTGATGTAAATGCATCACAACAGTCAGGCCACTTATCACTTGAACAGTACTAACACACTGCCTCTAACAGTGCGCAGGGTTTGGGGGGGTTGAAAAAGTGAAAAAGTCGTACAACATGCTAGCGTCTAACCGAATTCACCCTAACCTACCCCTACCCTTACGTGCTGGGTAAGTGTTTGTTACCACCTGTCGCTTGCAGCTTTCCCATTGGAAAATAAGTGGTCCACAACTTTGATATTTCCTGTGGGTACTTACTTGCCCCAAACAAGTTTGCCCACTTTTCACCTGCAAGGGACTTTATGAGGAGAATAAGTTTCATGAACACATCTTTGAGGTACATGCTTGTTGTTGTTCATACATTTCAGTTTACTCGCCACACACAGATTCACCTGATTCCTCCACTTTTGGTGTAATTTACAGCACAGGTCAAAGAGTCATTTGTATTCCTGACGTTTATGCTGCTTTTTAGTCTTATGGTCAAATAAAAGTCAGTCTAACGAAAGTAAATAAAAGTTTAGATTTTGTGAACTGCATTTGACATCAATACCTTTTTCATAGTTCCCACAATAAACTCCACTGTTTGGCTTTAAAGGTGTAATTGATATTTTGTTTGCTGTGCTATTGACTGTTGGGCTGCAAAGTCTATTGACTGTGTGGCACAAGTGCTTGAGGCACAAACACACACCTCACCACCCTGTGAGATGCCGTTATTTGACTCTGTGAGAAAATAATTGCCCCCGGCCTCCTTTTGTTGCTGAACTTCTGACCCGTCTGATCAGGTGCCTTTACCCCGCTGAAGCCAGGCTTTCTGAGCTCTAAATTTAAAGCCCAAGCGGTGGACGCCTTCAATTATTTACCGACTCCACATGGGTTCAGTTTGGAGCGAACACTCTCACGTGTTAACCTAAATACCTCAGGTGTACTGCAGCCGATAATCACCTAATGTTTTTAACGATTTACATGGATGTAATTAATGTGATTTTGTCTGTACAGTGACATGCTTCTTTGGTCTCCACTTGTGTAATATTCTACAATTTAAAAACACAATGTTTGGAAGAATTTTTGTAAAGTCATAATTCCTACTATAAGGTCACCCGTCGCCCCCACTGACTGATCCAGATTTAATTCTACTGTGTCCAAAGGTAGGCTTTATTCTTTTTTAATGACTGTTTTTCGGACTTTATGAGCAACCTCTAATCAATAAACTAGTTAAAAAGATTAATGGTAAAACAGCTGTGAAGTATAATTGTGCACACATTTGAGACTTTGTTCACCAAGGTTAATGGCAAATCACTAAAAAGGTTTCAAGGTCATCTTTTATAGCTGGGTCAGTGGGAAGTCATTTTTTTAAGTTTCTTGCTTGATATTCAAATAATTTAAATTTGTTTGTTGCATTAATGTGGACTCCAGAAAGAAACCTTGGAGTTAATATTTGACCCATGCGTTTGTAGCATAAATGGCACTGTTTGTTTGTTCTCATACTTTTGTTTCTGCCTTTCTTTTGGGGAAACAAAACTGAACTGTTTTAGAATAAATCATGTTTCTGCACCAAAATGATGCCTCTTATTTGGAAACGAGAAGAAAAAAAAAGACACTGAGAATTTCTAAAAACTGAAATGCATTTCAAATGGTCAATTTGAAAATCCTTCAAAGGCTCCCCTGGTTTGACCCCTCTTAAAGCTGGACAAGTTTCGGGTTTGAAAAATGTTTGCACAGTAAAACAGACTTTAGCTACGCTCACCAAAATAAATCTGTGCTGCTGCTTGAGGATTTTGCTGCACAGAACGCTGATCTCAAGCTTTAAATAGACAAATAATGATACAAATCAGTTTCTTGACATATTTCTGAAGCTGCTTGGCTTAAGGCTCATTTCTTCAGAGTAACTTATCTTTCATGCCATCTTGTGCTCCCGTTTAGCCTTTAAAATAGCACGGCGCTTATACTTTTTGGTCAGGATAAAGCCGGTCATTACTGTCCCGTTCCCGTCATCTGTGGCTGCAGCACTTATCCCAAATTAGAGCAACTCTTAAAGTGGTGCAAGTGGATATAAAAGGAAGCGGCGATGGGTCTCCGCTGTGCTGCTGGTGGGAGCTACTGCAGCTCCACAGTCCCTGACTGATGTCAAAGATAGACGAGGCCGACCCCAAATCCTGAGGGAGCTGTTCACGTAGGTTTGGCTGGGTTTGTGTGTGAGTGGATTACATGGTGTGTGTGCTTTATCTTTGTTATTAACCTGGATTATGGGCATTTAGTTCAGTCTCGTCATGCTGCTGCAGAGCGGATGATGTGTGCAGGGATTCCATTTGTGCGCGTTTCCTCTGCTCAACGACACAAAATGATACGTCTGCTGCTTTTATTTACTTGGATGTGGTCACCTGTCTGCTTGTCCATTAATGATGGTTGGGATGTTTTTTTATGATCTTTCTGTACACATCATCAGACTGGAGCAGTGTTTCCATTAAACACCCACTCTGATCATCTTTTGATCTATTGTAAAAGCGTTCCCAGATACTGCTTTTAGCCAAAATAAAAATTGTCGTTTATCGGACGGTTTCTGCAAAGTTCATCTCAGAGTTGTGTGCAGAGTAACCCTCTCGCTATTTCCTGTCACCCATTTGTTTACACGCTCTCCTGCTAGCTTACAGGCTCTCACACCCCCAATTTAACATTAGCAAGGCAACAAAATGGTGAGCAATCTTGGAGCTATCCAGTTTCAAGCCAGATGTTCGCTCAGATGATAAAAACAAAGACGTACACAACAATTTGAATAAAGAGATACTCAAAAAGTCATTTTTTTAACTTATTTTTCTTTATACATGTCCTCCATCATCAGAAAAATACTCCAAGAACATGTTAACCCCTTCTCCCATGTATCATCAGATTTTGAGTGAAAACCTTCCATCAGCATTGAAGATGAAACGTGGCTGGATCTTTCAGCATGAAAACGATCCCAAACACACTGCTGGGGATTCATAAAAGGCATTTCAAGGTCCTGGAGTTGTCGAATCTCTGGCCTCCAGAAAGAAAATCTCTCTAGGGAGTTAAAAGTCTGTGTTACAAAACATCACTGCTCTAGAGGAGATCCGCATGGAGGAATGGGCCAAAATACCAGCAACAGTTTGTGAAAACCTTATGAAGACTTACAGAAAACATTTGGCTGCTGTCATTGCCAACAAAGAGTATAAAACAAAGTATTGAGATTGCCTTTTTTATTGACCAAATACTTATTTTCACAATATTTAGGAAATCAATTCTTTAAAAATTTGACAGTGATTTTCTGGATGTGTTTTTTTTTTTCATTTTGTCTCTCATTGTTGAGGTATACCTATGATGAAATTTACAGGCCTCTCTCATCTTTTAAAGTGGGAGAACTTACCTAATTGGTGGCTGACTAAATATTTTCTCCCCCCTGTAGATCAAAAGATGAACCGAGTCAATCTTTAAACACAAATTCTTGTGATTGAACTCATGGATTGTGTCTGTCTGTCCTCTTCAGGTGATATTCATGGGCAGTACACAGACCTGCTGAGGCTGTTCGAGTACGGCGGCTTCCCACCAGAGGCAAACTATCTTTTCCTGGGTGACTACGTGGATAGAGGGAAGCAGTCCCTGGAAACCATCTGCCTTCTGCTGGCCTACAAAATCAAATACCCAGAGAACTTCTTCCTGCTTAGGGGCAACCACGAGTGTGCTTCCATCAACCGTATTTATGGCTTTTATGACGAGTGTGAGTAGAAATGAACTCGGGCTTCATGAATCAGACCAAACAGTTCCCGAGTGTCTGTCTGAGACTGAAACAAAGTGTTTGTGGATTTCCAGGCAAGCGCAGGTTCAACATCAAACTGTGGAAGACCTTCACTGACTGCTTTAACTGCCTCCCCATCGCTGCTATCATCGATGAGAAGATCTTCTGCTGCCACGGAGGTGAGGAGCTGAAGCTGACGTTTAAATCTGCGTTTCCGTTTCAGCTGTCAGACATAATCTGTGTTGTTTCAGGGCTTTCACCCGATTTACAGTCGATGGAGCAAATCCGCAGGATCATGAGGCCCACAGATGTGCCTGACACAGGTACCGCTGGACTCTGCACGTGCTTGGATGACATGCTTGTTCCTAATCCAGAACAAATCCATTTCCCCTGGATCTATCCCAGGATTTTATGTTTTTAAAAATAACCCACTCATGAGGAATTACTGCATCACCTATCTGATGCTGTAGCTTTTTAATTAACTTGTTCTCCACTGTGTTTCCATCAGGCCTGCTGTGTGACTTGTTATGGTCAGATCCAGATAAGGATGTGCAAGGCTGGGGAGAGAATGACCGCGGGGTGTCCTTCACCTTTGGGGCAGATGTGGTCAGCAAGTTCCTAAACCGCCATGACCTGGACCTCATCTGCAGAGCACACCAGGTGAGTGAGAGGAGAAGACTCTAAATTATCTTTGTGGTTGAAGAACTTAATAAAGATTTATTTATTTCCTGATTCTCTTTCCATGACCACCTGAACAGAACTTGAGAAAAAAAGTCTTACATTTACAAGACAGACACCAAAATTATCTTTATTCAAGCTATGTTACAAAATGAAAGACATACGGCATTTTGTGAAGCTTTATTTCCAGATTTTGTTTCAAAAACAAAAATTACCGTATGAACCTTTTGGCGACTCGAAACCAAATTATCATCAACATAAGAACATTGAAAAGAATATTCCAGAAACTGGGCCTCTTTAGGCAGAAACGTCACACGGACTTAGAGGAGAACTTGTCTGTCTTGAAAGATGAAATTATTAAAAGTGCAGGAATTTCGCTGATATTACTTTTTTTTGTGGTGGCCCCAAAGTTGTAAATTTACCTAACTAAACAAATACATTTACGACTTTGATTGTGTCTTTTAACTTTTTTTGTGACCCTAAAGTCACACATTTTTCAAAAATAAACGAATAAATTTACTATTTAAATCATGTAATATTACTTTTTTTTAGGTGGCCCTAAAGTCGCAAATTTACAAAAATATTAACTTTTTATGCTAACTATGTTTGATGCAAGGACAGCCACAGAATTTCCGTAAGGATCAATAAACTATTATCAATCTATCACCTATCTTGAATAAGCTCAAAAATGTAAAACTTTTCTCATGTAATATAACATTTTTTTATTTATTGGCGACCCTAAAGTCATAAATTTAAGAAAATTAACTCTCAAATTTGCGACTTTAATCATAACTTTTTTTTTGGTAGCCATAATCTGTTGTGGATTTTGGCTAAAAACGGTTTAATTGTAATTAAAAAATGATGCGAGTGGGAGTTCAAATTGGCCACAAACGTATGATCTTTGTGTTGGGCCCGTCATTGATCCAGATGTAGGCGGTTCTGTTCTGATCTTGTAACAGAACCAGTTTCTTCAAGTAGCTGAAGATCTCCTCAGGAATCGATAGCTGTAGGTTTGAAAGCCGGGTCTCGTGTTTCCCAACAGGTTGTGGAGGACGGATACGAGTTCTTCGCCAAACGCCAACTGGTTACACTCTTCTCTGCTCCAAACTACTGCGGGGAGTTTGACAATGCGGGCGGCATGATGAGCGTAGACGAATCCCTCATGTGCTCCTTCCAGGTACTGTTGAAAAGCACTGGTAGGCGGGAGCTCTGCACTGCAGTCCCTCACTTGTTTGTCTCCTTGTTCTTTCAAGATCTTGAAGCCGTCGGAGAAGAAGGCCAAGTACCAGTACGGCGGAGTAAACTCTGGTCGGCCGGTCACCCCGCCCCGCACCGCCCAAGCCCCAAAGAAGAGGTGAACGCTCAGCGGTGTCCCTCCCCCGTCATCTCCTCTACCCCCCGGTCTGCCTCAAGTGGCAAACCCTGTAAACACCCGCTGTAGAGTGAAGATATGGGGCTTATCTTATTTCCCAAATCTTTCTCGTGCTGCCCCACTCACCCTGTTCAACTCCACTGACAGCTTTTTTCTTAATGTGTACGTGTACATAAATTTGCTGTGACCAATCTTTCTTTTTTTTTTTTCTTTTTTCTTTCTTTTTGCTTGTTTGTTGGAATTTTTGATATTATTAATGAATAATCTTCTGGGTGGTTTTACTTCTAATACTGTTTGAGAGTTTCTGAGGTTCTGTGTTGTGTCAGGAAATGCCTTCCAGGAAATCCTTCTCCGTTTGTCACAGAAATCAAATGAAGATGAAATTCAGTTCTGCCTTGACCTGTCATAAAAAAGACCAAATAAAAGGACCATAGTATCAGTGTAGCTCTAAATACCAGACAGTAACGGCCTTTCTATTATTCACTTTTAATATCTTGTATTCAATGAGCATGGGATAGAATAGTTAAAGATATATATATTTAAAAAACTGATGAAATGGACCTTGTGATTATTTGCGAAGAATGTAAAAGGTAGGCTTGGTAAAAATCTGGAGACGGTGCTGGTCGTGGGCACAAAACGGCCGGACACGGCATCGATTCCTCTCTGCTATCCCTCCTGGTGCCTCGACTCCCACACACACAAAAAGAAACAGGCTGCTGCGCAGACAAAGCTGGTATTAACCTTTTACCAGATCTGTTTAATAAACTTTCTAATCGAGAGAATTTATCCTTCACAGCCAAATAATCCTCTTGTTCTGTGGTGACTAAATGAGTTTCTCTTTAATTTGAGTAATACACATTTCAGGAATTTGAATATTAAGAAATGAATAGTCAAAGTTTGCTTTTGGGAGTGTTATGGTAAAAAGACAGCTTTCTGCTCTTATAGTCCAATCTGTGGTGGTGCAGGGTGTGAAGAGTGGCTGATGTGGGAGTGGGTGGAAGTCTGTGGCACTTTCAGCATTGCTTTGTGATTGTAATGCCACCTGGTGTACAAATACGTCACTACAGCGCAGGCTCACGTGCATCCCATGTTGTATATTTCCAGACAGGTCACGACATTGCCAGTATTAAATGTGTAATTTACTGTTATGAAGTAACAGTTCCACACACACCAGCTCTGACTCTGGTTTGTGTTTCAGCTTCTTCTACACATGAGTTGAAATGTAATGGATTCAAAACTAAAGTTGCCTCTTTTTATTTTTTGCTTTAGTTGTATTTTTATGTTCTCCATTCATATTGTTTATCTTCAGTTTTTCTTAATTTATTTCTTTGATGGTAAGAAAACAAAAGTGTTACCAAAAGCCGTTTTGCAATTTATACAAGTTTGTTTTAAAGTCTATACATTCAATAAAATGGATGGAATCAAACTGTGGTGTGGATTAATTTTCACATTTACTAGCTTTTAAAACGCAGTGGATCAAATCAATTGTATTTTTTATTCATAAGTGGAAATCAGGTTTGAGGGTTTCTTGAAAGCCAGAATATTAATTCCCCTGATTTTATGTAAAGTAGCATTTGCTAAATTTGTTTTACCATTATTTTCCTATATTAAATTTAGCAAATGCAATATTCTGGCTTGCAAATGTCTGACTGTTTATTTTAATGGTTACTTTTTAAACAAAATATAAATTATAATTTTTTTTTACTTATTAAACTTGGATAAATCCCTCAAATTTACAGTTTTTAAGCGTTGCAAAGGTGTTTTATTAAACCTAAGTCAGATCATTTATAATTCTAGCATTTCTTGATTAAGTTGATCAGAGTACGTTAATAATTACCATTATTTCCACATGTAATGCACCCTCCAAACGCTAGGGGGCGACGCTGATCTTTCCGATTCAGATAAAGCGGCACTGCAGCGGTTTGTCATTGGAGAGGACGTTGTGTGTGATAGCAGAGTCCTATAGTGAATGGATGGGACGTATGAGCCGGGATTTGTCCTTCCAGAGTGTTTATAGATCTGCGATATTCCCTAGCTCGTCTCCCAAACCAGAAGTGCAGGTTGTTTTTGTCGTCCGCTACATCACATGAAGCTACATTAATTTACGAAGAGTCCTCTGAAGCTTTAAATTGGGTGTGTTTAACTTTTCAAGTCATACTAATGTATAGTCGACCTAAATGTTCGAGTATATGTGGATAAAGAGAAATGTCAGCCCTGTCAGAATTGACTGCTGTTGACAAGTCTGAAGTTCACTGCAGGTAGAGGTAGAGCTGGAACATCAAGCTAACGTGATGTCATGGTGTGTTTCAAAGGGCATCCTGTTAACTGTAGTTTCCTTTTTAGCTAGCACACTATTATACTCGACCTCTTTTTAAAATATACAAGTAAATTGATAAAACACAGTTAGCTGATATTAGAATATGTTGCATGAAGTTATTTTATTTTAAACTTAAATTTAGAATATTGCTTTTAAATATTAACTTAATACAAGGTTTTTATCCTAAAAAGTTACAATGACTTTTGATGTTGGTGGTACAGCTGAAAACTATTGAATTAATTGTTTTCTGGTCTTTGTTCCCAATTCAAGGACATTTTTGCTTAAAAAAATGTTTAGTAAATATTTTAATGTTGTAAAATCAGAATCGAAGGAACAAAAAAAAAACTTTATATTAAAAATCCTTTTGTGTTTACATTTTTGTTTTTAGCTTTTAGCAAAGATTGTGCTCTAAGAAATTAGAGAAAAAGTTAATTATAGCATTAAAAAGCAGCTACAATACTGTTTCAAATGTATTTTTTATTTTTGGATAACATTTATATTCTTTGTTTCCTTTAGCCTTGAATGTCATAGTGTGCAACGTCTCTAACTGCTCTTCCAACAATGAACTATGGAGAATCTCAGCCAGTGAGTGAAGAATGGCAAGGTTAAGGCACAAATCTTTCATCACGTTGATCGCCTTAGTGCTGCTGCTACTCGTCATATTGATCCTAAAGACGCTCACACCTGAGGACTCTCCTTTCAGCGACTCAGGAGGCATTGAGCTGTTTCCTGAGAGAAGGAGTGATCTGCAGATGGAAGGAGACAAAAACAATAAACCGGACAACACTAAAATGATTCGCTCGGCTCAGGTAGAAAAGGACACGGAACTAGAAGGCATTCTTAGAAAGTTCCCTCCTCCAAATTACTATTTCCATGCGTTCTACTATATATGGTTCGGAAATCCGAAGTTTGACGGGAAGTACGTCCACTGGGACCATCTGCAGCTGCCGCACTGGGACTCTAAAGTGGCTCAAGGATACCCACAAGGAAGGCACATCCCACCTGATGACATAGGCTCCAATTTTTACCCATCTTTAGGGGCTTACAGTTCCAAGGACCCCTCTATTTTACAAGCTCATATGCAGCAGCTGCGCACAGCAGCTATTGGTAAGTCTGGAGTTCATTTAAATGTGAGCACAAGTAATGAATCAAATAAATTATTACATTTCAAACGCTTTTTTAAAGACCCACTCCAATGAAAATTGTGTTTTTAACATTTTCTTTTTGCATTTTTCTCATCATGGAGTACAAATCTACTGTAGTTTAAGATTAAACTGTGTTTCTGGGTATTTTATTCAAATTGTTTTTGATCAGGAGCAGATAAAAACATGCAGTTCGTGATGCAGCAACTGCCAGACTCTGCTGCAAAAAAGGTTTTATAATAAAATTTAAAAAAAATGTAAAAATGAGAAAAATCCATCAAAACTAAAGAAAATTAAAAAAAAAACATTAAATGTAATTTTAGAAAATACGAGATGGTTATTAAAAGAGACACTTAGTACAGTGCAATTCTGTGTTTGAAGCTGACAGACATTTGCATATGGACAGCTTTGCTGTTTGAATATTTTTTTAAATAATGAGTATTTGCTGTCAAATGAGCCACAAATGAAGACTTGGCGAGCTGCTGAGCGTCCAATGAGAGTCATGTGACTCTCTGTGGCAGCTGCACTGTGAGAAACTGGCATTCAGAATTATGATTGCTGATTTTACTATTAAAGCTGCAAACTGTTTTTGCTACTTAATGCTTTTCCCCTTTGGCCAGTCGATGATGTTGAGCTCCTGTCTGTACTGGTCATGTGTGAATGTAAGATGAGTCGTTTGTTACATGCTGTGAGTTGTCTGAAAGTGTCGCTTTACTGTGATCTAAGACTTCCAGCAAGAGCTAAAGATGTTTTATCTGAACTGAAAAGCTCTGAGGTTTCAAAGAAAGCGAGGTCAGAAGGTTGTTCTGCGCCCACGCCTCGGGTGACATTCTCCACATTCATCCTGCTCGTCTCACTCCAGGCACGGCCATTCCTGATAAATACTCATTAAAAAAATATATATATACATTTTTGTCTCCTTTGTCATATGTTGACAAATTAAATTACTGACATACTTATGTTTTAATATTGATGTTGGGATATTTTAGCTTCTTAAATGGAACAAATAGTGAACACCAAAACCTGAATGTTGTTTTTCTTGGAATTTGTTTTTTTTGGGTCTTGTATTGTTTGTATTGTCACCAGTGTTGTTTATTTTTAGGTGTCATTGCTGTTTCCTGGTATCCTCCTGACTCAAAGGATGACAATGGGGAGCCGTTGGATGACATCGTGCCATTGTTGTTGGAGGTGGCTCATAAATATCACATTAAGGTGTGTTTGAGGAACAGCAGCAGGTTTCCTGGAAGTTTCTGTTTGTAATGAGAAAGAAGGTGAAGAAAGCCCGTTTTGTTTGTTCTTTGCAGGTCGCTTTTCACATAGAGCCGTACAAAGGGAGAGACGAGGTCAACATGTACACAAACGTCAAATACATCATTGACAAGTAAGACTGCCACAAAACATTATTTAAATAGTCGACTAAACACAGATTATTTTACTAGCTTAATGTGGATGTAAAACACACATCTTAACCATCATTAACTTTAGACTAACTAAAAACTAGATATATAGCATTACCTGTGATAATGCTAGTCTGAATGCTGTAAGCTGAATTTGGTCGCTGAAGATGCTGAAATTGATAGCTAAAAACACTGAAATTGATAGCTTAAATCCCTGAAGCTACTAGCTGAAAATGCTGAAGCTGATAGCCACCTAAAATATTAGTTAAATGCCAAAATAGCCTAAAAAACAAAAAAAGCCCAAATTAGCCAAAACAGCTAGCATGTACCTGAAATATTAGCTAAACTCCAAAATAGCCTTAAAAACAAAAAAAGTCCAAATTAGCCAAAATAGCTAGCATGTACCTGAAATATTAGCTAAACTCCAAAATAACCTAAAAACAAAAAAAAGCTTAAATTTGCCAAAATAGCTAGCATACAGCTGAAATATTGGCTATACTCCAAATTAGCCTAAAAAAAATCCAAAATTAGCCAAAACAGCTAGCATGTACCGGAAATATTAGCTAAACTCCAAAATAACCTAAAAACAAAAAAAGCTTAAATTTGCCAAAATAGCTAGCATACAGCTGAAATATTTGCTATACTCCAAATTAGCCTAAAAAAATGAAAAAAAAAAATCCAAAATTAGCCAAAACAGCTAGCATGTACCTTAAATATTAGCTAAACTCCAAAATAACCTAAAAATAAAAAAAGCTTAAATTTGCCAAAATAGCTAGCATACAGCTGAAATATTTGCTATACTCCAAATTAGCCTAAAAAAAATGAAAAAAGAATCCTAAATTAGCCGAAACAGCTAGCATTTAGCTAAACCCCAAAATAGCCTAAAAACCTTAATAAATGCCAAAATAGTCCAAAAAGCTAGCATAATGCCATTATAATTTTCAACTTGATCACACTCCAACTCCATATTATATAAAGTAACGAGTAATCAACTATTAAATTAGTTGTCGACTACTTTAATAGTCGATTAGTCCTCAATTATTCGACTAATCGTGTCAGCCCTATTGACAAGTAAGCTTTGCTGCCTTATTACCTGCACATGCTTTTGGATTTTACCACCATCTTCAATCTCTTCTCCTCAGGTACGGAGAACATCCGGCGTTTTTCAAGTACCAGACAAACAACGGGAAACTTCTTCCGCTTTTTTATGTGTACGACTCGTACCTGATGAACTCTGAGCAGTGGGCCAAACTCCTGAAACACACCGAGAGCGGCAGCATCAGAGACACCCCGTACGACGCCATCTTCATAGCCCTCCTCGTGGAGGAGAAGCACAAGCGGGACATCCTCACCGCCGGCTTCGACGGCCTCTACACCTACTTTGCCACCAATGGTTTTTCCTACGGCTCCACCCAGCGCAACTGGGCCTCCATCAAGTCTTTCTGCGAAGACAACAACCTGATTTTCATTCCGAGCGTGGGTCCGGGCTACATCGACACCAGCATTCGACCCTGGAACTTCCAGAACACTCGAAACCGCATTAACGGCAAATACTACGAGACCTCGCTGAGCGCCGCCTTGGAAGCCAAGCCCGATTTCATCTCCATAACGTCCTTCAACGAATGGCACGAGGGGACGCAGATCGAAACGGCAATTCCGAAAAAGGGCCAAGTGGTGTATCTGGACTATTTGCCCAACAGACCAACAATCTACCTGGAGATAACCAGAAAGTGGGCGGCAATATTTGGTGGGGAGCGCAGAAAATGGCAGGAGTGAGGTTGTGGGGTTTTTTTTGTTTCTGCACTTGGTTGAATTCACATTCTTGTTTACATATCTCACCAAATGTAATCTTTTCCACATCACTGGCATGTTTTCTGTGGCAAAAATATGCAGTAATCTTTGTGCCGATGCAGATCTGTGGACATGAAGAGAAGATAAAACATCTGCAGAATGTCTGGGAACAGAAGAGCATGTCACTTCTAGTTAGGATTTTCTTTTTTTTTTTAAATGGTGTTTTGGGCACAAACGTTCGTCTTCCTATCAGTAGCTGCAGTTTGTATGTCACGGAGAGTGTGCACGAACATCTGGTTACACTCCTTGATTAAATATTGGAGCAACAGTTTTCTGACACATTTGTGCAAAACAGCCATTTTTTTTATTGTTAACACATTGGTCGTGCTAACGATTGAAAGTTACAGTATGTTTACAAAAAACTGTGTTTAAACGTCACCGACGACGCCTCAAGTGTTAAAGGGTTAAGCAGCTTTATGAAAAAGGATTCACTATTTCATATAATTTGAAGGAATATTTTCATGTTGTCCCTGAAAGACATGGAAGAAAACTGAAGAGGAAGATGAGCTCAGCAGCATCAAAAATATTATTTAATTATTCATCTATTCATTATTCATCTAATTTAAAGAGCTTTAAAAAAAAGTGGTCCAACCGCCAATCCTGTTCACTAATGGAAGGTTGATGCCTGCAGGAGATTGCAGAGAATGTATTCTGGAAACGACCACATATGATGAAGGACCTGAAAGTGCTTATGTGATGGAAGAAGAACAATAATAAATAAACCAGCTGCTCCAAACGTTAAAATTGTGTTTTGTCATTTTTTTTTTTTTTTTTTTAACCAGAGTGCACAGTTCATAAACTATAACAACTTTAAGAGATTCTAAAAGACTAAAAAAGTAAATATTTAAACCAAAAGTCACGATTAGTCGACTAATGACTAATCGAGTAAAATAGTCAACTAATTTAATAGTCGATCAGTCATACTTTATATTATATGGAGTCGAAGTGGAATAAAGTTGAACGTTATGACATTATGCTAGGCTAATTAAGGATTTTTTCAGTTTTTCGGCTATTTTTGAGTTTAGCTAAAGCCTCACGCTAGCTGTTTTGGCCAACTTGGGCTTTTTTTTATTTTGTAGCTGACTTATTTAATATTTTAGCTGGCTATCAGCTTCAGCGATTTCAGCTATCAATAAAAGCATCTTAAGCTATCAGCACTAGCATCTTCAGCGACCAAATTCAGCTTACAGCATTCACACTAGCATTATCATAGATAATGCTATATATCTAATTTTTAGTTAGTTTAAAGCTAATGATGGTTAAGATGTGTGCTTCACATCCAGTTTTTGCACGACCCGATTAGTCGACTGATCGTAAAACATAATAGGTGATTAGTTGACTATTGAAACTGTTGCAGCACTAAGTTGGAGTAAATAAAAGTTGATTTCAAGAGTCTGGATCTTGTAACAGATGCAGTCAGATGCAGAGAATAAAGGTCTTTCTGAGTCACAATTAGTTGGATTTCACTCCCAGCTGCATGAAAACAGCTCTGGAATTGAAAGGAAATGATCAGACTACATTTTAGCTGAAAGAGGCTTCACTGCAAGACAGTACTGTGTCTGTTTCAAGATCCACAATAAGAGGCACTTGGAAAAAAATAGACTTCTGTTTCCTGCCAGAGCAAAAAAAAAAAAAAAAGAGCCTCTAATTATTTTCCATTCTTGCTTGTTTTCATCCAGTGATTGCAGCTTTTCTGTGACGACAGGGGGCTTCATATTGATGTGCAAAGAGAGAAGCAGATTTTAGTGTCACATTTTTGACCTTTTGCGTGACGTTTGCAATCAGATATGAATGATTTTACTGTTTTCCTTGAAATGTTTTGCATTTTATCCCTTTAAAATATGTGAATCTTATCATTTCTGCAAACATTGCTCTTATTTGATTAAAAAAATGTGAATAAATTGACATTTTTTTAGATTCTTAGTATGTTTAAATGGCTTAATGAGAAATCACTCTAATATTGTGGATGATTATGAATGTATGAGCTTGTTGAAGGTTTAATTACATTTGTTAGAGGTTCATTATGGCTGTTTATTGCAGAGTAGCAGCTGTTAGGTTGATGGTGTCACCACAAA
>NC_050533.1:8845552-8845752 GCF_002922805.2 Oryzias melastigma
TTTTTTTTTTTTTTAGTGCAATTGAATTTTAGATCTTAAGACCAAGAAAAGTGAGAAAAGGGGTCTTGATTCCTCGAAGCAGCAATTATCCACCTGTTTACTGAAACGGGAGCCGTGAACACGCCCGTCTCAGCCTCACTTCTCGGTATTCCGCGCACTGGACTGGAGGAGCTCCGCCACATCCTGCAGCCGCATTAACG
>NC_050533.1:8845832-8852836 GCF_002922805.2 Oryzias melastigma
CATGGCGTCCCCTCACGCCGAACCATGGATTTAGTGTTGGAGCGCGGATAGGTTTTTCTTTTTTTTTTTTTGAGTGGAAGCCGTCATTCTGCGCGTCGCTGTGCGGCGGAGGGGAGGATGCAGCGCGCAGCCAAACACTAGCCAAGGTATCATCATTCCACATCAAGACGACAGACGTGCTCGCCTCTCTGAGCTGCTGCAGCAGCACAGATATATCATATATGCGTATTTTGATGTTTTCGCTTTCTCCTTAAGGCGCATCTTCTGCGCGTAATAAGGTGAACGGACCTTTGTGGGGGAGAGGAGAGGAGAAGAAAGGCTTGTTTTGATCCATGCCTGTCGAGACGGTGAGTCAAATCTGCTGTTTTCCTCCATTATTTCACACTTAAATCGGCTAATTATCCACAATCATCCTCAAAAAACAAACAAACGATGCGCATCTTCTTTTTTTGGTTTTACGCATTTTATTTTTTCCACAAATAAATGTTTTTTAGGGTTAAAAATAAGGATATTTATCTAAATCTCGTGGGTTTTCCGTCATCCAGCAGCTTCAACCATTTTCAAGAATCCGTGTTTTCAAGTGACCTTCAATGCTTTGAAATTCCTCCTCACCTGGGATGGAGCAGCAGCAGCAGCAGCAGCAGCACGGCTGTAAATCTGACTCAAGATGCAGCCTGGAAGCTGCATTTGCTGACCACTAAAGCACATCCACTTTGGCCCTTTTAGTGCAACCCTTAACAGCAGCAGATTGTTTGGCTTTCATGGCTTTTCTGCGACTGATGCAGCTTTTTTTTTTCTCCCCCTGCAGTCCTCTCCAATGTGGCTCTGCAGACTACTCACCCATGCGGTGCTCGTGTCCTGAATACATCACAATGCATTTACCCAAACCCCTGTTATCTAAAATGTGAATGAGTGCCGGGGCTACACCGAGGTTTTCTGTTGGTTTGGTAAAGATGAACCCAAAACTGATTGGATCTAAAGCTCTGTTGAAAGTTCAACAATTACAGTAACGGTTACTTAATTTGACCATAAAAAGGTTTCGGAGGTGCAAAACATAAACACTTATATGGAAATTGTGGCATTTTTCTCATAATGAAGGATTTTTATTAAGAAAATTAAGCTTTTCTGAGTATTTCGTCATTCAAATCACGACTCAAGAGCAGATGCTGTTTGAAAAAAGCTAGTATCTTTGCACGAGTTGAGTCAATTTCAACACTTAAAGTGTCCATACGAGTCCACACCACAAAGTGTCAAAATAAAAAGTGTCAAAATAACTTCTACACTTTTTACTCTGTCAGTATGTAACAATAAGTAAATACAAATCACCGCATATCTATCATTCTGCTCTTCAACAAAAGAATATTTTTATCAAAGTACAGTGTGTTGATGGCACAGCCCATTATAAAAGGATTATTCTCATACATTACAATACTGCAAATGTTCTTAAATTCTTGTAAATCACGGTAGTGCTAGGCGATATAAAAAAAATATCACAATATAAATTATTTTATATCACAATAACGATCACAATATATCACCATAAAGTATATTTTCAGTTGTTCTCTGAAAAAAAATAGACAAAAATGCCACTATTTACTTTTCTCTAACTTTATTTTTTAAGTAACATGTCACTCAAACAGCATATCAGCCATGAGGAAGGAACGTTGAAAAATCAACAATCTGCAACAAAATACGCAAAAAGTTCCAATGTTTAGTGTCTTTGAATGTTGTCTCTGAAGATAAGGCGAGTACACTACAAAAGAATAGCATTTGAATCTAAAAGTGCTGGTTTGTTTTTACGTTCAAGGTAACCATAATTAAAACGGTTTATCCTGTCAAGTAACGCATTAATACAAATATTTTTAATAAACAGACTTAAAAAATACAATTTTGATGCACCCACTTGCAGACAAATAGATCCATGTACGTCTTTGTTTTCCTCGTCTGAGCTGGAATCTGGATCAAAACTGTTCGTCTGGATAACTCCAATATTGGTCGCCATTTTTGTTGCACTGGTAATTTTAGAT
The DNA here is from genome assembly GCF_002922805.2 of Oryzias melastigma. Lineage (NCBI taxonomy): Eukaryota > Metazoa > Chordata > Actinopteri > Beloniformes > Adrianichthyidae > Oryzias > Oryzias melastigma. Next base: position 8,847,860 of record NC_050533.1, read on the forward strand.
TTGTGGTTTTGAGGGGCTGTAAGGTAGTAGAAGAGGGAGTAAACAGATGGATGATGGGATGTGGAGGTGGGCTTACTCCATGCTAACAGTCCAGCACACATCTCCAAGGTGAATTTCTAATGATTTACTGCTGCTCTGCAGAAACTACATCCTACAAGTTTTTAGATTTTGACCTAAAACAACTAAATCCTAATTTAAAGACCTCTGGGAACATTTTTAAATAGCTCAAAAGATGGTCGAAGTGTGGCTTTGAATGCATTTTAGATTAAAAACCACTGAATATTTCTAATGTTTGTGATCGTAATATTATATAGCAAATGTACGGTGGCCTTGAAGTCCAAATCCCATCAACAAATCACAATGCATATCAAAGACCACGACAATTAAAAAAGCGAAACAAATATTAGAAAAACAGTATTCGATTTTAGAAAGCAAAATTCCAGAAACGCAAAACATAAAAAAGCAAAAACAACATTTCAGAAAACAAAATGAAATGTTAGAAAAACGAGACACAATGAGAAAGCAGAAAAGGTACTATGGGACATCGCTGATTGGACGATAATATCCAGTATCACTTCATGTCAAATAACTTACAGTTGAAATGATGGACAAATGTCATCATCACTGTAATTTTCAAGACATTTTTTTTTGTTTTTACATTTTTCTGATTTCTAAAATTTAATAGTTTTTTTTAGTATGTTTTGTTTTTCTAATTGTGATCAGTAAAAAGCTTTTGTGATTTGAACTTCAGGGCCACCGTACATATGTTACTCCAGCACAGAAGCTGCACTATAATAAACTTGAACCACGTAAAGACATCATTAACGTTTATAAAATATTCAAAAGTTTTACCACTGCAGCTAATGAAGGCTGCTGATTGAATGACGCTCAATCAGGAAGCGTGGTGACTTAAATTGATGTTGCAGTTGGGTAGATGGTAGAGCTCTGAGGTTTTTAAAAAATTCCATCTTCTTCTCTTTTCTGTAATTTTTTCTGAGACATTATGAGGTTTTATTCCAACTTTTTCATTGGTGTCTCCCAAAAAAAATCGTTCATTATTTGTTCTTTTAGCAGTGAGGAGAAACGTGATTAGCTTAATTAAAGCAGAATATCTTAGTCGTTTTTTATTACATGGAATCAAAGTTTCCTTAAATGGATTTTTAGGGATTTTTAAACTTTTTGAACCAACCAGAACTGATGTTTCAATGTTTTCTGGGCCTTCCCGCTGCTGTCCAGTAAGCTGTGTGGTTTTGGTCACCAGTTTCAGTGGCATTTATGCATTTCAGTCCATTTGCTTGGTGAAATCAGATAAAAACAGGCGAGTTCATGTTTCAATCCTTCGCCTGGTTCTGTAGGCACGATAAAAGCTTTTGCTGCCCCAAAGGTTGAGTCTCATGTTTTCACTTCACCATAAATAATTGGACACCATCGCTGCATTTAGATATAGTCAAACATTTGTGGTATCTTAAAAAAAATATTTCGATCTGAAGCATCAGTCTGGCATTCTGCAGTTCATTTAATATGTTTTTAAGGCTTTACATTTCACTTCCCCGCAGCTAAATCCACATCCAGTCTTGAGGTTGGAGAGAGTGGGGAGGGCGATCAAAAATTCCTTAGCCTTCCCATTTAGAACCTGCTATCTTACATTAACTAGCGCTTCTGTAATATTTGTGTATCAGAACTACTTCTCTGAAGATTCTTGAGTTACTAGGAGCAAACGAATTTCTCTTTTTTGTAACTGATCTAATCTCATAATGCTGTCGATTTATTTGAGTATTTCTCTTATTTTGTGTCTCATTGGAGACTTTCTTTTAGCAAGGCAGATTTGTTCCGTGTCAGCCCTCAGGAGATAAATTCTTCTCAGTTCTTCTGCAGCGTGTGACACTAACATGGAGGGCAAACACATGAAAGCCGAACAGGTTCATGAAGAAGCATGACTGGAGCTTTTCCCTGATCATGATGCCACCTACAGTCATAAGATAAAATTACTTCCTTTTTTGTTCTTTTTCTGTTTCTATATTTGGTTGCTTCAGCTTTTTTTCTTTGCACTGCTGCAGCTTCTTTTTCCAAGCCACACATGATTATTGTTGGATTCTGTCCCTTCACTGGTTCAAGGTGAATTTCGGAGGCCTGATGAGGAATTTTGAATCTTATGAATCTGGCAACGCTGGTGCCCGCCTGTGTGTCGAAGTGTCCTTGCATCAGACACTGACCCACATCATCATCATGGCCTCACTTATTAAGGTTATGAACTAGTGTTGCTACCATAAAAAGCTGCAAAGCCACAAGTCAGATGTTTCCGGTCCTACGGAATATTATTAGACTATAAATCATTTTCTCACAAGACTTGTTTGCCACTATTAAGAGCTACGTCACTCCCAAACTGTAATAGATTACATTTTTATTTATGAGAAATTCCTTCAAGACTGTACATGACTCCAGTATTTATAATTTAGTTTTTCTGATTATTTCATTATTAAAATGGTCGTAAATGATAAAAAATAACGTATTTCTGACAAAAAGAAAACACCAGGTGGGCTCCTTGTAGACGACTAGATCCATGGATGTCTTTGTTTTCCTCAACCAAGCTGATATCTGGCTTAAAATGATTTTGTTGCACCAGTAGTGTTATGTTTAGGGTGTGCAGGGCTTTAAAGTAGTGGGAGAGAGAATAAACAGATGGTGATAGGAGCTCAGAGAACTACATCCTGGAAAGCGACACAGATTTTTTGATTTTGGCTAAAAACTGCATTATCATAATTTGAAAGACCACTGGGATGCTTTTATAATAGCTCAAAGATGATTGGAGTGGGACTTCAAGCTGCTTTCTTTGTAAAAGATACAAAAACTGCAATAAATAAAGCATAACACAAAAGATAAAGTACTGCAAAGAAATTTATATTCAGATGAGTGTTTACATGGTTTATTAATAACAGTTTGTTTTTGGTAAAGTGAAACTACAGGAAGCACTTTTGGAAAGAAAACCCCAGAATTGATCAATGTAATCTATAAAAAAGAAAATATAAGGTAGAGCTAAAAAGAACATTGTTTTCAACATGATTTATTGTTTTTGTGGTTCGCTTTAAAACACACATTCATGAGCATGCAATGGGTTATCTATATGTAAGAATGTATTAGTAATGCCTTAGATTACATTATTACAGCCAAAAGTACCGTGTTAGTGTTTGTGTTGGACATTACTTTGGAATGAACTACTCCCTACATTGGTCACCTTTTGTTAGATGACAGCAGGGTGTTGACTGTGTCTGAGGTTGTAGAATTTTCAATGACTAAACGTCTCTTAGGGTGTATTCAGACTGGATACAGTTTGTTTCCTCTGATAACCTGGAACACACTTTCAGTCTGAATACTCTCAAGCAGGACCTAATCCAGGAACCGCTCTCTGACCCATCTTTTGAGGTGGTCTTGGTTTGGTTCGCTCTGAGATTTTAATATATTCTGAAGTCTGAACATGCTCTGTGCTCGGAGTGGAACAACTGGAATAAAACTGTCACCATAGCCAATTATGACACAAACAAATGAAGCAACCAATGAGCCGCGGACAAATGTAAAGTAGTGATTGTCGTTTTATGAGGTAGAAACTATTTAGAAGGCTTTAGAACGCTTCATACATACTTTTCTGTGTCTCATTACATCCCACCTTGTAGTTCCTTGACCCTAGAGCACCATCGCCAGGTGATTTTTATCCGAGCAAAAGTATTTACATGATTTTCAATATGTTGCATTTTTCTGAGTGAACAATAAGACCCAGCAACTTAGTAAAATCTTGTCAGGCTTTTCAAAACAACGTTTAATGTGATACATGTTGCTTCTCACGTTTTCCCAACAATCTGTCAAATACTTATCAGCGTACATTCGTAGTCTTCTTCTTGCCAGTTACCGCCTCGCAGCATGCCTCCGTTGTTGCAAAGTAGCGTTAAAAGGTGTTGTACCTGACATTGATACATCCATTTAAAATTGGTCAGCAAAATCTAAAGTCTGAATAAGTGATTCCAAACAGAAATGACCAGCTGAAGGCAGTCTGAATACAGACCAAATGCACGGTCCAGGGCTCAATCCGGACCAAATTAAATGTAAATGTGCCAAGACAAAATGCTTTTTTCCAGTCTGAATATACCCCTAGTGTCAAGGTTTCAAAATCAAGCATAGAGCTTTAGTTATTCTGCCAATTTTATCAGGTAAAATTCAAAATTCTTCCGACTCCATTGACTCTTAGTTCAACTTGACCTCAGTACTTTACAAAAAGCAGCAACAAATTAAAAAACAAGATCTTTACGAGCTTTTGGTGTTTTGTTTTACTAAATACACACACAGTGATAGTGAGGGCAGTTGTCACTGATCTTCTGCTCCCTACCCAATCCCTTGTGGGGGTGGCCCGAGGTTATTGTCTCCCCCTCCCCCCAATGAGGGGTATCCCTGCATCTCTGCCAATGCCATGAACCAGAGGATCACATTACATCTGAGTCGGGGGTGTTTGTGTCCCGGTGTCATCATCATTATCGCCTCAGTCTCATTTCTAGTCTTTTCTGGAGTTGGGTTGGATCGGTCTTTGCCTCTCCTCTGCCCTGGATTTACCACAGGGCTGGGTGGTGACTGCAACAAGGTATGGCAGGGTGCCAAATCCAGGCCTCGAAGACCGGTGTCCTACATGTTTTCCAACCCACATGCCATTAAGCTTCTTGTTGGCTAAACACACCTGATTCAGGTAATCAGCAGCAAATGAGGCAGGGTTTTTGGGAAGCCAGCAGGAGGCCGGCCCTTGAGGCTTGGATTTGGACACCCCTGAAGTACAGTGTGGCTACTTTCCAGTTTGTCTCTGGGGATGGTGGAAAGGAGGCAAACTGTGTGGGAGCAGTAGAGGCTAGAGCAGTTGACGTCTAATGAGAAGATTGCAGGTTCGGTTGCCGTCAGTGTTGCCCCATAGAGTCATGGTACCCCAAAAGTCATCTAAAAACT
>NC_050533.1:8852875-8856398 GCF_002922805.2 Oryzias melastigma
AAAAAACAGCAAATTAATCTATAGAAACACTACAAAACTGACCCCAAACCTGCCCAACTGATTTCTATCCACACAAAGCAATACTTGCCTGCAAATTTAGAATCAAAACCGCCTTACAGATTGGGTGGCTCTCCATCCAATCTGTAAGGTTCTGACCCACATCATCATCATGGCCATACTTATGGCCTCCTCCAGGGCTGGGTTACAGATTGGCCCCAGTGTTCAGCAGCAGGGTCATCATTAGTGTGTGAATGGGACTGTGACTGTAAAACCTTTTGGGCCTTCTAATGCTGAATGCAATTCGCATGTCAAATTCGTGTGGGCCACTTCTGCTTCACCGTGCGGCGAATTTGCTGTTTGCCGCCTGTTCAAAAAGGCATTCCTTAGCTTAACGCTGCAGCCACGTGCGGGAGGAGCTACCAGCTAATGTTTTTAGCCTGATTGCTAAATGGAGCAGTGTCTGTGTATATCTCAACATCATCCGTGTCTTCCATACATTGGAAGTGAGATGGCAATGTCATCTCAAAACATGGCAATGCTCTACAAAAACATCAGTAATCCTGTCTCCTTGTCAGGGTTCATGTGATCATTCAGAGATTCTCCCGGTACCAGGAGCTTAACTCCTGCTCCGAGAGCTGAGTCTTTATGACAGCCGCTTTCACGATGTTTCTGTGTCTCTGTGACACAGTTTGGAGGTTCACCGTCCCGCATTAACCGGAGAGGAGAAAAATAAAACAAAAATATAATTAGGGGACCTTTTTATTATTGTCTCGATGAAAATTAGACAAATATCACAAAGTTTAGGAGGCTCGAGCAGGCAGCCTTCTCTGTCTGCTGGCACAGCAAGTGGGCTGGGACGGGCGCCGGCAACCTTGCGGCTCCAGCAGGTTAAGAAAATAGATAGAAGTTCAGGACGAAAGTGCTTGTGTGATTGGATGTTGATTGAACATTGAATACTGAACACTGATCCGTTGATTGAATCACAGAAACTTCATGTACCAAAAGCTGAGACCCTGATTGGTAGATGCGCCGCGGCAACCTCGCCAAAATAGATATTTGTACTCTAGCTGCGCCGCCAAATTCACACTGCTCAAGTCTCGCTCCTGCCAGACCACGGTGCCCGCTACTCAAATTGCGCCGTAGGACCTCAGATCACGTCTGTACCATTGAGGTAATATTGACACTGGCAGCTTCTGTCGCACAAATTGCGTTCCGTGTGATCACAGAATAAGAAGGTAGTAAAGCGGCATATACGCCATTTAGTATTTTGTCCTAAGCTGGTGGGTCACTGGCAGCGTGGTGAACCCTTTGGCCTTGTTTCTGGGTGGTCGGTGTGGTTTCTGAAGGTGGATGTCTGTGTCTGCTTCTCCATATGGGGATCTGGGAGAACCAGACTATTATAGCTGCTTCACAGTCTGTTGTGGGCTCTCTGTGTATGTGTTGAGGGCAGTCCTCCAGGTTCCCACCTTATTTTACCTTTTATGACAGCATGATACTTGTTTGACATGTTTGTGAGTATTTTGCATTAGTTCCAGTATTAGTTGTGTTCATGTGGATGCTTAACCCATTCCCCTCTTTCCCGTTCTTCCTCCCAGTTTGAAAGTTAAAAAAAAAAATGTAATGTAAAAAAATAATGTGTGCAAATATACACATTGTGTGTCCAAAAGTCCCATATAGTATCAGAACAATCTATCCAACCAAAGAGATTCTCAGCTTCTATCAGTTTGTTCAATTGCTGCACAGAAGCCAAAAAAAAATAATTGTAATTTTTTGTATTAAGTTTGGGAAACACAAAAATTAAGTTTAGTTGAGCTAAAAGAAAAGGATGGGTAAAAACAGGTTCATCAGATTTGATTTTCTCTGTCACCTTTCTGCTGTTAGCTGGATAAAACGCCTTCTAAATCGAATGTAACGTCTGATGTTTCTGGTAATCGCCTGTAACAAGAAAACCCATCCCCTTTGAGTTCCTGGAAAGCTGAGCTGCTGGGCACACAGTGCAGTTTTTCATTTCCGTGTTGTAAACTAAAAAGAATATGCAATAAAAGAATAAAAAAATGAAATCAAGAAGACTTAAACTCAAGGTCTTACAGTAATTAAATGCATAAGGTTGATGACACCTGACTTCTCCGTCAGCTAAGGATTTTGAGGAAGTAGGTATAAACATCTGCAAAAGTAAGCACATTTCTGAGAACCACATCACTAAAAGACTTGTTGAGACAGCTACTTTGCGTCCTCGTTTAAAAAAATATATATCAGGTGTGATCTATGCAGGTGCAGAGTTACACAGCACTAGCAGAATAAGATAGTTAGCTTCACTGAGCAAGTCATCCCAGATCTGACCGCATTCAAATGTTTATCCATAAACATCTGTTGTCATTCTGTTTTATTTCTATTTAGTCATAAATAATTAGGGATGTATCATTTACACTGGGCAACCCTGGGATTAACTGCAACCTCTACCTGCTGCTAGATTTTGGTTGGTTCCGGTTTCAAAGCTGTTGACGTGACCGTGGATGAGGCAGGTGTAAAGAATGGGTTTGTGCCTGTTGGTGCTTGGACAGCTATTGTTGTTTAGGTCCTGAAAAACCACAAATCCATTATTGTAAACCAAAAAAACACGAGAGTTCACTCGTGCAAAGCTACAGTACTTTCTTGACGGAATGGGCCGAGAGCAAATAAACATTTGACTCCACATTTGATGCAGTTTCAGGTGAAACTATTCCAGCTTTGTGAACCCTGCTAGATCGATTTAGGTGAAAAATTTGACCCTTTTCAAAACGGTGTTACAGAAGAGATTATGAAGGCAGCTTTTTACTGCTGATCTGTGATTCTATGCTGGAAAAGTACAGTGAAAGTAACCACTACTACTTTACATATCTGTTAAGACTAGGATTAAAAAATAGCTTATATAGAATCAATATTTACTTCTAAATGGATATTAGTTCGTTAAATTCACAAATAAAATTTCCGTCAAAGTCCTTCTAGTTTTTCTAAAATTACAGTTTTAGTCATTTTAATCTGAATATTATTTTTATTGAAAAAAAAATACTGTAGTCATTTTAAAGTTTTTCGTGAAAAAGTTTTAAATGGAAATTTGATAAATGATAATAAATTATAAATCAAACTGAATCATGAACTTGTAGTTCCAGTATTTCAGCATTGACCCCTAAATCTAAATATCTGTATCTCGTGATCTTTGTGTTTATTTGTGGTAAATACATTTTTAAATAGGCTTTGTGAAAATGCTGCAACAAACATGAAAAAATATTTTGATCTACAGTGTTTGTGTTTCGGATAAAACTGAAGCTCAGAACAGTATATAATAGCACAGAATTGAATAGAACAGAATAGAAATACAATTTTTTTGGATGCATAAAAAATTCTGCTGTCCCCTGGTTCCATGATCACACATTCTGATAGTTCAGTTGCACAGTAGTCACTAGATAAAATATGACCATCTGCACTGCTTCTAGTTCTGCCCTCTATGACCCGCTTTGGTTACCACACTGGCTGACATGGGTTC
>NC_050533.1:8856451-8877599 GCF_002922805.2 Oryzias melastigma
TTTTTAGAGAGAGGAGTAATTTCCCTCAGAGTCATAAATGCATAAATTGCATATTAGGTCTCCTTTTAAAAAAAGAACAAAAAATAACGAGGGGTCTTGGGGTCACAAAGTGCGTTTCTAATTTATCCTTAACAAACCCATTTTTATTCTTTTAAAAAAATCACTTGAGCCTTATTGTCTTAGTTTGATACATTAAGGTTGATGGGTAAAAAGTGATTGATGGTTTCAGTTTTTAAAATAATTAAGTTAGGTTTACACAGTTCCAAAGCCGGCTGCAGAATGAGCCAAAATCAATTAATAGACTGTAGTTTGTCCCTGATTAAGTACATTGTGTCTTCGGAGAGGAAAAAAAGTACTTTCAGGTTAATTGAAAGACAAAAATCAATAAAACAGTTTTAAATTTGACTCTTTTCCAATTCAATAGCAAATGGTCAGAGTGAAAACACGGCAAAATATTGACATTTGTACTTTGACTAATATTTGTAATTGCTATTACTAAATACTATTACAATAAATAGTTACACAGAACAAAGAATAGATCTATGCAGTAAAAATAATCCTTGCACAATTTTCAATGGCTACAGAATCTGAACTCTAATCTTTGTTCATTATACATGATACCAAAGATCAGTAATGTCGAACAGATTGTCCTCCTGCAGTAACATCACTTACCACACGCGTCATAAAGAACCGCATGAATACATGCAGATAGTAAACAGAAAACAGGTCTTCAACCTTCAACACTCAAAGAGTCCGTGTGGTTGAGTTTTACCAACCACAACCCATTAGGAGCCACAAAGTATGACTTCACCCTTTAGAAAAATAAGACATTCAATTGTATTTATGTTAATGTTACTATTATGATAAATATAAATGAACTCTTGTCATTTTTTTGCATAACTAAAAGATACTCGAAGAGATTTTTTTATAAGAATTAAATCACTTTTGATTAAAGTTCGCATGACTTCTTTTCAAAATAAAAGACAGTTGGCGTCATATAGGATCATCTCAATGTATGTTTGTCAGCTTCACTTAAAAACTGTTTAACCATTTGTGATGCATCTTTATTTTTCTTTAACAAGAGAGGCACAATGTAGCAATAATGCAAAACAAGTCACTATCCTAAAAGTTCATCTCAATGTCTTGCTTAACTCAAATATGGTACAAAAGAAATGCAGTTTTGTCAACTTGGTAAATTGAAAGTAATTGGGTCTTTATCGTTTTTTTTTTTTTCTTTTTTCTTCAAGGAACATTCCTCCAACAGCGGTTCCCATCAAGCTGACCCACTTCTCCTCCATGCCTTCTCCTCTACGGAGTGGACCTCTGCAAGGATGACCATAAAAAGACACGTAAAGACAAAATACCACCTTTCAAACAGAGAGTGCAACAGACAAATTCTTCCAGAAGCTCCAGAATCCTCTCAGAGATTTCAGAACAGCAGCCTTCATCTTTCATTCCACACGGTGAGACCAACAGTTCACTCCTCCTCCTGGATTTGGAGGAGGTCCTGAGCCTTCTGTGGCTAAGACAACTCAAACCCATTGTCTATGGTCACTCCAGTACGGTGGCCTGGAAGTGCAAAACAATATTACATTTACCAAAACACTTTTACAAGTTTACCAAAACACTTTTACCACTTTGACAGAAACACTGTTACAAGTTTGACCACAGACTATATTTGAACCCCTCCCCTTTCGTGTTCCAAACAGGAAGTAACCAAAAGCAATGTATTTCCTGTGGGGGGCGCCAACACTTGCATTGTCCAGTAAATAATATACACTGATTTGACCATTTTGTGGAGTCTATTTACCAGTTTTAGTCCGATTTTGTGATGATTGTGGACTTTCTGGCAGATGTGGAGCGACAAGAGGTCGGTTATGGACTATGGCGTTTTGTTGTATGTCAAAACTCCACACAGAAATAAGACATCTCCACGCACATATCTAACATTCCTCGCGGATAATTCAGAGCCACTTCTGCTCCTGTGCGCTCGTATTCAATTATCCCGCAAGCACTTTCGCGCGTGTGAGCACGAGTGATGCATATGCGCTAGCAGAACCTCAGTGGAAAAAGTCGCTCTGTGAGCAAAGCCAAAGGCCCCCGGCAAGCGCACATGACAAAATATCGGGGAGGAGTTAATTTGTCCATCAAATATACAACCTATGGTCAAACTTGGCAAACTTGTAACAGTGTTCCATCAAACTTGTAAAATGGTTTTGTTAAACTTAAATGTATTATGGTAAATGTATTATTGTTTTGCACTTCCCGGCCACCGTACTCCAGGCATGATGCTCGTTAAACAGTGTTCATTCTTTACTACACAGAGCCACTCTTTTATCTCTACATGGTGGCTCTCTGGCTGAAGAAAAATAAAATAATAGTAATTTTAAAAAAAAAGTAGAATTTAACTTGTGTTTTAGCAACATGCTAACCTTTTCTGCTAGTTTGTTTTCAACTGGGATTTTTATGCTAATTTAGAATTTAGCTTCTATTTTAACAACATGCTAACATTTGGACTAATTTAGTTTACTTTGGAGTTCAGTTAGTAATTAAGCAACCAGCTAGCTTTTTTTTTTTATTTGGCATTTTGGCCTCTAACAAGTTTTTTATGCTAATTTGGAGTTTAGCTAATATTTTAGCAATATGCTAACATTTTTGGCTAATTTGTTATGGGGTTTTTAGGACAATTTAGAGCTTAGCTAGTGATTGAGTAACAAGCTAGCTTTGTCTGTAATTTGGCCTCTACTAAAGGTAAAAGGTTAAAATGAAAACAAATCCCATTTTGAGACGTGATAGTTTTCTTTTTACATTTTTGCTTTTGCTTGTACCAAGAATACTTCACGTAATTCAAATTTATAAAAAACAAAAAAAACAATAAGAGGGTTATGAAGGCAAATCCAAATTTCTTAAAGGCTCTTTTAGGTTTTGATCAATAGATAATGGGCCCAAATGGCTCTTTTACTGTTAAAGGTTGCTGACCCCTGCACTATCCCAACAGTTTGGGTGTCTCATAGGCACTAATAATCAACAAACCCGGTACTTTTTATGCATTTGATGCCTGCAAGGAAAAAAAAAAAAAAAAAAAAAAAAGTTGCTGATTAAAAAGAAAAATCCTATCTGTTTTTGTTATCTATGTCCCCCAGCCGAGAAAGAATCCAAGATAAGAAAAACATGTTTGATTTATTTGCAGGTTATTGTTCATCAGACATATTTGTGGAATTCTTTATGCAAAGTCTTCAAACTATAAACATTTTTCTGAAAAAGTCTGCTATCTGTTTCTGGGAATGATTTTATTTTGAAAACACTTCATCTACTGTACTCCAGTAGTGATTAAACTGAAATCAGAATATTAACCAGAAAACAGATTGAACTTCACACTATAAACAGGAAAACTGTAAAAGAAAAAAAAAGAAAAAATCAGACGAAAGTAATTAAATGAAGTTAACCATGAATGTAATTAAATGAGGTTAACCACACCGTTGGCGTTTTAGAAAACAAAATACTATAATTTCAGACACAAACAAAGTTTAATTTGCTCTCACATTCTATGGCCAAACCCCATATTTGCTAAGGTCGTATATCTTCATTGCTCAATTACAATTTATGAACATTTCTGAATTGGATCCAAGTGTCTGCTAAACATGAGCAGACGTCTTCAATTGCAAAATTTCTGACTGCACATGATACAAATCACACAAAATGATAATCTTAAATTTTAGTTCAACCATTTTACCGAGAACGAAGATTCAATCAAATAATGTTGCTGATTTGTAGAAACTTGTAAAAGGGACATTTGAGAATTTTCCTACAGCGAGGCTGAATTAAGTATGCATCTGTTAGAAACTTTAGCTCGGAAAATGTTCCTTTCTGTTGTAAAAAAAATACACAATGAATTAGGATTTATGTAAAGACAAAATATGATCAATCTTTTTGCCCTGAAAGATAATCAGAGCCTGGATTGAGAGTTAAAATGGCAAAATAATAATAATAATAATAATAATAATAATAATAATAATGTGATGTTTCATTTATGGATTTTTTTCTAAATCAGAAAAGACTTCCACAAATAAACAACTTTGTTTCATTGAATCTTCATCATTTGTTAAAAAAAAAAATCTACTCACATTTATTAAACTTTTTTAAACTATATTTCTTGCTGTAGCATTTTATTTTGAAAATATCTGTTCAGAAACTGGAAGCTTAAAAATGCTACCTCGTTTGGACCAGCCCGTGAAAATATATTAAATCTGTCCAACACAACTGAACAGGACAAGTTGAAAATAAATAAATAAGTAAATATATATATATATATATGTATGTGTGCTACTACTGTGATTTGTTTAAACAGCTCAGTACATTAGCACCAGTCCATTACCATTGACACCTGAATGCTTTGACGAAGTACACTATAAATATTTGATCTTTGAATTCCAGCCTTTGAATGTAATGCTTGTGAAAGGATGCATATATACAGCTGTACAAAAGGATTTGCCTCGTAAAAGGAGTAATATTTTATCCCGTTCTGTTGAATGGTCTCTTTTATGCACCTTTTTAGGTATATGTTTACTCAACCAATGAGGTCATTCATTGTGATAAGTGATGCGGTCTATGTAGAAACTCCAAACATTTTATTGCTTTTTGTAGCATTTTCTCCTTTTTTTTTTAACCTCCTGCCTAACAATAATTCTTCTGTTCTCTTTTTTGTTCATCTGAAGGAGGAGACATCAGGAAGATCTGCTGCTTCAAGATAAAATTCACCCTTAATAGATCATAAAGGACCAATATTCTCTGAAAAGCAAAGAGCCACATAAACACTGCTTCTGTGTGCGTTTCAGCCCAGAGTCAAAGCTGGGTTTGTAAAGAAATTCTTATAGAGTCATCAAAGCTGTTAGACCAAACCATGGGATCAAAGTTTTCATTGAATTAGGAGACGGGTTTTGATGTTAAATCCTGTTTATTAGGACTTGATGGTTTTACCCCTTTAGGACAGAGTATGTCATCGACAACATTTCACAAAATCCTAAGACCCCTTCTGTTCACTACCTTTATTCTGGGATGCTTTGTGACTGTGTTTTTGATGTATTTTAAGCCATCGACCAGTTGGTTATATGGCCCAGTTGAGTCAACTGTTTCCACCGACCGGGTCAAGAACCTCTTCTCCACCAAGAGCGATAAAAATGTAACCACTGTGCTGATCTGGCTTTGGCCCTTCGGACAAACGTATGACCTGAGTGTCTGCAGCTCTCTCTTCAACATCGAAGGCTGCTTCATCACAGCAGACAGAAACCTCTACAACAAATCCGACGGGGTCATCATCCATCACCGAGACATCTCCAGTGACCTGTCCAACCTGCCGCCACTCCAGCGGCCGTCGTTTCAGAAGTGGGTATGGATGAATCTGGAGTCCCCCTCGCATTCGTCGCAGCTACCTGGGATTGAGAACTTGTTCAATCTGACTCTCAATTACCGTCAGGATTCCAACATCGAAGTGCCTTATGGATCAATCGTAGCAGCAGAGACAGAGGAGGACTTTGTGCCACCCAGCAAAAACAAGTTGATCTGCTGGATTGTGAGCAACTGGAACCAGGATCATGTCCGGGTGAAATACTACAATGAGTTGTACAAACACATTGAAGTTCATGCATATGGACAAGCTTTTGGGGAGTACATCTCTGACCAAGAATACTTCCCCACCATGGCCAGTTGTAAATTTTACTTAGCCTTTGAGAACTCAATCCACAAAGACTATATTACTGAGAAACTGTACAACCCACTCTCTGTGGGCACAGTGCCAGTGGTTCTTGGTCCACCTCGGCAGAACTATGAGAACTTCATTCCAGGAGATGCCTTCATCCACGTAGATGACTTCACTTCACCCAAGGACCTGGCTGAGTACCTTCTACTTCTAGACAAGAATGAGGTAATGTACCTCAGGTATTTTGAGTGGCGACGGCACTTTAAAGTAAAGAAAGCTTACTTCTGGGCAGAGCACACCTGCCTGGCGTGTGATTACTTGAGAAGGCACAAAGAGTACAAGGCCTTTTATAGCCTTGATAAGTGGTACTGGGGCGAGTAGAGCCTCAAAGGGCTTCATTGCTCATGTTTTCTGAAGTGGTACAAAGCATGGATTAAAAAAAATATATTATTTTAGAAGAAGACTGCTATATTGATAAAAGATATATGTGTAAAAAATAAGAGAAGCATTATGAAAAATAAAAAAAATCCCATCTGTGCTAGTAATGCGATCACCTATGCATTGCACTAAACTCTAATGTGAAGGTAAATTGTGTCATGTACATATTTTTACAATTCCGTAGCTATTTTTCTTATTTTTCTGTGGGGAGGGATGCGTTTGCACCACTTAACCAGTCTCTACGGATCATTTAGATACTGTATATAAAAATTTAAATGGTTAATCACTTCATGCAGAACATACCGGGCAGCCATTATCTCAAATTCTTTCTTGTAAGATGCAGGTCACTCTTTAGTCATGTTGGAAAATGTTTATTATTACAGTTGCATAACACTTATCTCCCATGTGGACTATCAAACCAAATAGTTCTATCTACACTGGTATTATGCACATCTCATTAAAAAAAAGTTGAAACCTGCTTCAATGAGCACAACTCTTATGTGTAACTTCTACAACGATGTGCTGTCACTTCATAAAACCTCGTTTTTTTTTACATAAATAGATATATTTTTATTTAAAATTTGGTGAAAATGAGTCTTGATTAGCTGGAAAAACTTTCATAAAAAAGAAAAACAAAGGGAATTTATTGTGTTACTGTCAATATTTTATGTGTGATTTGTCTCAGAGTCAATAGTTACAAGTAAAAGTTGTATAGTTTTCTGGACTGATTCTTTTCTCGATTGTTTACAGAACAAAAACAGTACACTGGAATATTTTTTCTTTGAAAGTGAGGCTTTGTTCAGTTATTGTGATTTTTATTTTTCTAAGCGATTTAGGGCATCCAAGAGTCTGAAATATTTTGGAATATCTCATTGGTTTTATTTACTTATCATTTTTGTCTTTTTTTTTATTATTTTTGGGCAGGTGAATACTGTTACTATTTTCGCTTAGGCTTTTTCACCTCCATGACACAGCAGGAGCTGCCTACAATTAAGCTACGATCACACCGAACGTGATTTGTGCGTAAAAATAGTGCGGGCAAAGTCACTGCTCGACACATGTGCAAAATTGTGTTCATAAGCTTGAGACCCCAGATGCTTGTGGGAGGAGCTAGGCTGGTTACCTTTCCAAGGAGCATCCCACCTTTGCCGAACCTTAGCTGGGATGGGCTCTGACAACCCCATGGCTCCGGAAGGGAAACAGCGGGTTAAAAAATGGATGGATGGATGTGAATCAAAGTATGGATGGATGTGAATCAATGGATGAATGGATGGATGGATGTGAATCAATGGAATAATGGATGGATGTGAATCAATGGAATAATGGATGGATGGATGTGAATCAATGGATTAATGGATGGATGGATGTGAATCAATGGATGGATGGATGGATAGATGGATGAGAATCAATGGATGGATGTAAATCAGTGGATTAGTGGATGGATGGACAGATAGATGGATGTGAATCGATTGATTAGTGGATGGATGGATGTGAATCAATGGATGGATGGATAGATGGATGAGAATCAATGGATGGATGTAAATCAATGGATTAGTGGATGGATGGACAGATAGATGGATGTGAATCGATTGATTAGTGGATGGATGGATGTGAATCAATGGATGGATGGATGGATAGATGGATGAGAATCAATGGATGGATGGATGGATGGATGTAAATCAATGGATTAGTGGATGGATGGATGGATGTGAATCAATGGATGGATGGATAGATGGATGAGAATCAATGAATGGATGGATGGATGGATGGATGAATGGATGGATGTAAATCAATTGATTAGTGGATGGATGGATGGATGGATGGATAGATGGATAGATGGATGTGAATCAATTGATTAGTGGATGGATGGATTGGTGTGAGCCCCCAGCTCAGCCGCCAAGTGTTGGAGTTCGCACCGGTGGACGAGAGGGTCGTGTCCCTTCGCCTTCGGGTGGGGGACAGGTCTCTGACTGTGGTTTCGGCTTACGGGCCAAACAGCAGTTTGGAGTACCCGGCCTTCTTGGTGTCCCTTGAAGGGGTACTGGAAAGTGCCCCAACAGGGGACTCCGTTGTCCTCCTGGGGGACTTCAATGCCCACGTGGGTAATGACAGTGGTACCTGGAGGGGCGTGATTGGTCGGAATGGCCTCCCTGACCTGAACCCGAGCGGTGTTTTGTTGTTGGACTTCTGTGCACGTCATAGTTTGTCCATAACGAACACCATGTTCGAACACAAAGGTGTCCATCAGTACACCTGGCATCAGGACACCCTAGGTAGGAGATCGATGATCGACTTTGTAGTTGTTTCAGGCGATCTCCGGCCGTGTGTTTTGGACACTCGGGTAAAGAGAGGGGCAGAGCTGTCCACTGATCACTACCTGGTGGTGAGTTGGATTCGCTGGCGGGGGAGGAGGCCGGAAAGACTTGGCAGACCTAAACGTACTGTGAGGGTCTGCTGGGAACGTCTGGCTGAGCCCTCCGTCAGGGAGGTCTTTAACTCCCACATCCGGGAAAACTTCAAGCAGGTACCGAGGGAGGTTGGTGACATAGAGTCCGAGTGGACCATGTTCTCCACCTCTATTGTCTCCGCTGCTTTCCGGAGCTGCGGTCGCAAGGTCTCTGGTGCCTGTCGTGGCGGCAACCCCCGAACCCGGTGGTGGACACCGCAAGTAAGGGATGCCGTCAAGCTGAAGAAGGAGTCCTATCAGGCCTGGCTGGCTTGTGGGACTCCAGAGGCAGCTGACAGGTACCGGCAGTTTAAGCGAGCTGCGGCCCGGGCTGTGTTGGAGGCAAAAACTCGGTCCTGGGAGGAGTTTGGTGAGGCCATGGAGAAGGACTATCGGTTGGCCTCAAAGAGATTCTGGCAAACCATCCGGCGCCTCAGGAGGGGAAAGCAGTTTTCTGCAGGCACCGTTTTCGGTGCAGGTGGGGATCTGCTGACCTCAACTGGGGACATTGTCGGGCGGTGGAAGGAATACTTTGAGGATCTCCTCAACCCTGCTGACACGCCTTCCGTTGAGGGAGCAGAGGCTGAGGACACTGGGGTGGAACTGTCCATCACCCAAGCTGAGGTCACTGAGGTAGTCAAAGAGCTCCTCGGTGGCAAGGCTCCGGGGGTGGATGAGGTTCGCCCTGAGTACCTCAAGTCTCTGGATGTTGTAGGAGTGTCTTGGCTGACACGTCTCTGCAGCATTGCGTGGCAGACAGGAACCGTACCACTGGACTGGCAGACTGGGGTGGTGGTTCCCCTTTTCAAGAAGGGGGACCGGAGGGTGTGTTCCAACTACCGGGGAATCACACTCCTCAGCCTCCCTGGGAAAGTCTATGCCAGGGTACTGGAGAGGAGAGTCCGTCCGATAGTCGAACCTCAGATTCAAGAACAACAGTGCGGTTTCCGTCCTGGTCGTGGAACAGTGGACCAGCTCTACACCCTCTTCAGGGTGCTGGAGGGTTCGTGGGAGTTCGCTCATCCAGTCCATATGTGTTTTGTGGATTTGGAGAAGGCGTTCGACCGCGTTCCCCGTGGTGTCCTGTGGAGGGTGCTCTGGGAGTATGGGGTCCGGGGAGCCTTACTCAGGGCTGTCCGGTCTCTGTATGACCGGAGCAGGAGCTTGGTTCGCATGGCCGGCAGTAAGTCAGACCTGTTCCCGGTGCATGTTGGACTCCGGCAGGGCTGCCCTTTATCACCGGTTCTGTTCATAGTCTTTATGGACAGAATTTCTAGGCGCAGCCAGGGGCCGGAGGGGGTCTGGTTTGGGGACCACAGGATTTCCTCTCTGCTCTTTGCAGATGATGTTGTTCTGTTGGCTCCATCGAACCGGGACCTCCAGCATGCATTGGAGCGGTTTGCAGCCGAGTGTGAAGCGGCTGGGATGAGGGTCAGCACCGCTAAATCTGAGGCCATGGTTCTCGACCGGAGAAAGGTAGTTTGTCCTCTCTCGGTGGGTGGAGTGCTCCTGCCTCAGGTGGAGGAGTTTAAATATCTTGGGGTCTTGTTCACGAGTGATGGAAGATCGGAGCGTGAGATCGACAGGCGGATTGGTGCTGCGTCCGCTATTATGCGGTCACTGTACCGGTCCGTTGTGGTGAAAAGAGAGCTGAGCCAGAAAGCAAAGCTCTCAATTTACCGGTCGATCTTCGTTCCAGTACTCACCTATGGTCATGAGCTCTGGGTCGTGACCGAAAGAACGAGATCCCGATTACAAGCGGCTGAAATGAGTTTTCTCCGGAGGGTGGCTGGGCGCTCCCTTAGAGATAGGGTGAGAAGCTCGGTCACCCGCAGAGAGCTCGGAGTAGAGCCGCTTCTCCTCCGCATCGAGAGGAGCCAGTTGAGGTGGCTTGGGCATCTGGTCCGGATGCCTCCTGGACGCCTCCCTGGTGAGGTGTTCCGGGCATGTCCCACTGGGCGGAGGCCCCGCGGAAGACCCAGGACACGCTGGAGAGACTATGTTTCTCGGCTGGCCTGGGAACGCCTCGGGGTCCCCCCAGAGGAGCTGGAGGAAGTGGCCGGGGAGAGGGAAGTCTGGGCATCTTTGCTCAGACTGCTGCCCCCGCAACCCGGTCCCGGATGAAGCGGAAGAAGATGGATGGATGGATAGATGGATGGATGGATAGATGGATAGATGGATGTGAATCAATGAATGGATGGATGGATGGATGAATGGATGGATGTAAATCAATTGATTAGTGGATGGATGGATGGATGGATGGATGGATGGATGGATGGATGGATGGATGGATGGATAGATGGATGTGAATCAATGGATGGATGGATGAATGGATAGATGTAAATCAATGGATTAATGGATGGATGTGAATCGATGGATGGATGGATGGATGGACGATAATTAATGAATGAATGGATGGATCTGAATCAATTCATCAATTGATTAACTGATGGATTTTCAGAACAAAAACAGATCAATACTCCATTTTGGATTGGGATTCCACCCGCTGATTGAGTCGCTGAACACGTCATGCGCCCAAAACTGAGTCCCTTATTGGTTGACCCGTCAACCTCACCAAAGCTCAGATTGCCGCTTAAATCGTACTATTCAATTCAATTCAATTCAATTTTATTTATATAGCCCAAAATCACACAGAGATTTGCCTCACAGGGCTTCAAAATATAAACAATTGTTAAAAACTAAACAGACTACATAAACTAGTTATCCCTGCCCTTAGACCCTCCCTCCCGGTAAGGAAAAACTCCTAAAAAAATGGGCCGACGCGCTTTACCCAACACTCAGATTGCACTGCAGGGGCTGGTGTTATGTATGTCTGTTGACTTAACATTAAAATCGGACACCTGTGCCGTGCTAATCACGTTGCTGTGAACGTAGCTTCCGTTTTTTGTATTACAAAAGGGAATCATTCTGCACTTTTTAACCATTGTGAAGCTTTATAAAGTTTTAGTTACTTTAAGAAATTTAAAATAAGCATCTGGAACAAATTAATGTGTAATTTTCCATATGCAATTTGAGCATCCTGTACAACCACTTCTTGGAGACTCATTTGATTGATTAAAATGTAGCTTTTTTTGTTTAGTTTTTTTTACGATCTTAATATTGATGTGTTTATTCAGTCAGAGCCTCTGGTGTGTTCTGGAAGTTACTTAAATGCAGCAGACAGTAATAATTACCATTACTGCCAGAAATTCCCTGATCTATGCTGCATAAACACCTCCAGTGAGCTATGTTAGTTATATGTTCAGACTTGAATGCTTTAAAAAAAAATCTATTTGGGACCCATTTTATGTGCAAATTTCCAAAACCACCCACTTGGTTGAGAAATCTGACCTTAGCGGGCTGCAAAATCTCCCAACTGGAGGAAAAAAATCCTGAGCTGTGGTTGTGGTGAGCTTACAAAACACTACGTCAGCTCCAGCTGTAAGGAAAACAAGTTATTCTTGTTTCTGATACAAACAAGTTAAATATATCTACACAATGTACGGCAAGACTTAAAGAATCTTGCCTGTTGCAGAAATGTTTGATTTAGCAAAATGTATGCAACAAAACCCAGAGGCAATGCAGAATTTTTCCCTGATTCCATTCACAAATACATCTTTAATACTGCTTCATAAAAACTAATTTGCTTCTTATTCAAATATCACATTTTATTTCTACTTTTCTTTAATGGCCAAAGGTACCCGGTACCAGAATTAGTCTCTAAATGGGATCTCTGTAAATGTGAAATCTGGGCAGATAAAAGCAATTCCTGCACAAGGACAAAGAGTTTCCAAGCTACAAAGTGGTAGCATTTAGAAAAGATATAGATTAATGTACATATTTTATAACCTCTTTTTAAAGCTGCAAGTGTTTTCAGGACGTTAATGTGAATCCACTGTACATTTGTGAGTCAAATCAGCTAATGAGATCAAAGTAAAAGGGGAGGTTCGCCCCTCTCGTTTCATCCATAGGAACAATGTCACGGAGATGTTTAATTTTACATTGCACATGTTTTTTTTTGTATCAGGTGATGATTCATTTGACTTGACGTGACTAAACAAGTTGTGACAAAATGCAGCAGAGAAACAGCACTTTTATTTGTGTGGAGTTAAAAAAAACTTTCTGTGCTTTTTGCCATCTTTGATAGAATTAGTGTGTGTTTAGAAATTGTCATGCAATCAGTCTGTGACTAGCAAACTTCTGCTCATGGTTTTATATTGTATAGTCCTATGTCATATTGGAAAACAATCTTTTTTTATTGACTTTAAGATGACTTTGGCTTGTGTCTGTCTCTTTCATCTTTCTTCTTGGTGACCTATAAACTCTTGACTCCTGCCATGCCACCGTCTGAGTAAGTTAACAGCTCCAGAGGAGCACAGGAAGGAGGGCTCCAGGATACTGTTTGGCCCCGACTTCATTGTTGTCTTCAAAAAAAAAAAAAGAAACATACAACGAGTTGGTTCCGATCGTTGTCTGTCATTTTTCCAGAAACTGCTTTTTTTCTGCCTGTTTACTGAAAGGAGTGAGTCAGTTGGTGCACATTTTTGCCAAATCCTTGCGTTTTGCCAAATGCTGTGTTTTAAGTGTAGATGTCTGATGTCAAAAAGCAAATTAAAGATGTGGACCAATTGGAAAACTTATGATGAAATGAGTTTTTTTTACACTTGATGCTTCTATTGATACAAGTACCACAAATGTAGTAATTTTGTTTTTTTTTTTGCTTTTCACTAAGCAAAAGGAGACACACACTGGAATGCACACTGTTTTTTTTTATATCGTTTTTTTTCTTTTTTACCAAAATGTTTTTCTCTTTTTTATTATAATTTTCTTAGCTATCATCTGCATTGTGCCTAATACCTAGTGCTGGCCGATATGACAATATCGTCTGGGCGATAGAAAAGTGTCTATCATGCCATTTCTCCACTATCGTTAAAACCATTTCCAAACTAATTTGATCAATTATAACGCCAAATATGTCATTAAATAGCCCGAGACAATTGCGCAGGTGTTGCTTGGTCAGTGTGTACACAAGAAATGTATAAAAAGTGAAAATAAAGACAAATTAAAAAGAGATTCTTCAAAAAGAAACTGTGTCTTACGGTTTTACGACGTAAAGCTGCTTTACACTCTTTGATTCACATCCAGGTGGGTTTTACCACATACTTTTTGGATTCAAGACGTCCAAAGATGATCAGGAGACTGTAATATGTAAATTATGCTAGGAGGCTATTCCAGCTCTGATGCTAAAACAACAAACTGTCTATTATTCAAGGAAAGTCCACGAAAATGAACATAAGAGATTACAAAAATAATAGATAAACAAGCTGTGGAATAGAGCTGTAACAATTTTGGATTCTCACGATTTACTCGATCTACTCCTGAAAATTCAAATCCGAAAAGTCGCGACGTCCAAGATCGCTGATTTGGGATCTTTATAAATATAGAGTGTCATAAATATTTATTGCTCTGGAGTACAGAATAATCTTGGATTTTAAAGTCGAATGTGACAGAATCATTATAATAAAAAATTATTGAAGCTTCCTGTTTTCAAAGTAAGACTAGTGAGAGCTTCTTTATCCGTTCAAAAAATGAGACTGAAGTTTCACTGACTGACAAAAAAAAAAATGCCTTAACATCAGAGCTTTTGCCTTAGAGGTTAAAATTGTTTTGGTTATAACTCTAACAGTTAACATAATTGATACAATTCTAGCAAAATTTTGAGCAAAAAATGTGTTTTTCTACTCAGAAATACAAAACTGTTGTGCACTTAAAAAAACATTTTTCATAAAAAGTATTTTTTTTTTCACAAAGTCAGTTTAATTACCTTTGATTTTTGGAACTAACTGTGAAGGCTGCTGTATATCATCCACATCTGTTCTCATTTGATTTATTTCACTGCATTAAAATGTTTGTTTCTCAATTGTGACTATTCAGTTATCTGTTACCTAAAATAGTCAGAAAAGGAATAGCTTTTCAAATCCTCATCATACACTATATTACCAAAACCTTTTTCTCATGTCCCTTAACTCACATATGAACTCAAGTGCCATCCCATTCCTATACCATAGGGTTCAAAATGATGTCAATCCACAAGGTTGATGAGTCTGTTTATAGGAACTTTTGACCATTCTTCCAAAATTTCATTGGTCAGTTCACACGTTGATGTTGGTAGAGAAGATCTGACTCTCAGTCTCTGCTCTAGTTCATCCCAATGGTGTTCTATGGGGTTCAGGTCAGGACTCTGTGCAGGTCAGTCAAGCTCATCAACACCAGATTCTGTCCTCCATGTCTTTATGGATCTTTCTTAGTGCGCTGGGATCAGTCATATTGGAAGAGGAAGGGGGCGCTCCAAACTGTTGCCACAAGGTTGGGAGCATGGCATTGTCCAAAATGCCTTCCTGAAGTTTATTTCACTGGATCTAAGGGGCCAAGTCCAACTCCTGAAAAACAAGCTCCACCATCATTCCTCCTCCACCCAATTTCACACTCAGCACAATGTAGTCTGAAATGTACAGTTCCCTTGGCAACCTCCAAACCCAGACTGGTCCATCAGATTTCCAGATGGAAAAGCATGATTCATCCCTCCAGAGAAGACATCTCCACTGCTCTAGAGTCCAGTGGCGGTGTTCTTTTCAGCACTGAATCCAACGCTTTGCATTGCACTTGGTGATGTGTGGCTTGGATGCAGCTGCTCGACCATGGAAACCCTTTCGTGAAGCTCTCTCTGTACTGTACTTGGGCTGATATGTGCAGAAAGTCAGTGACCTCTTTGTTCTATGCGCTTTATCCCCCCCCCTGACCCCTCTCCATCAGTTTACGTGGTCTACCACTTGGGGTTTTTTCAAATTTACTCCTAGTATTATTATCACATGGTTGGAGAAACAAGCTGAAGGCCTAAAATCCTACTTAACTAAAGGGCTTACGTTGTTAAAATAAAGGGAGAGAAAATCCCATCTCTTATAATTTCCACAGAAGGGTATTTTATCTTCTTCATCTTGAAAATTCATATGATGACACTATTTATGATTCATATTGAACAAACAAGGGTGTGGTAGTTAGTGCTCTTGTCTCACATGAGAAAGCCCTGGTTTAAATACCAATTTAGTAAATTATAGGGGAATAAAATAATTGTCTTTCATCTACTTCATTTAGAAAATTCAAAATGTTATTTTTGATTAATCTTGGGCAAACAAGGGCTGGCGTTGTGGTTAGCACTCTTGCCACACAATGAGAAAGCCCTGGTACGAATCCAAGCTGAGACCTTTATGTGTTGAGTTTAATCTTCATGTACAAGTGTGGACTTTCTCTTCCCTCACAATCCTAAAGCATGCTTCATAAGTTCATTGGTATATTTGTATTATCGCCCAAGGTGTGCATCTTTGACTGTATATAAGAACCCCCCCTCACATTCCAAACAGGAAGTACCTGCTGGCTCAAAGAAGCCAAAATCCCATTGACGTCTATTGAGAAATAAACAGCAATTGCTCAGTAATTCGATTAGTCAGAATAACCATTCTTGCTCTGCTACCTTTTTCAAAACCTCTTCTTGTTAGTCATATTCTTTTTCCTTTTAAGTTATTCAAGTTATAAATTAAAACCTGAAACTATCAGGTGAAAAAATGGCAGCTGAATTTGCTTAGTTTCGCTGGAGCTGAAGGTAAGGCATTTTTTAAGGGTGTGTCCATCTCTATTTACAGTGTGTCTATGAATATGTGTGTAGTCCTGCAACAGAATAGTGACCTGTTGAGGGTGCACCCTGCTTTTACTCAACAGTGGTTGGGATAGGCTCCAGCAACCCATGTGATCCCACCAAAGGAGTCATCAGTTCAGAAGATGGATGAGTCTTAGGCAAATGTGTCTTCTTCAAAAAGCTGCCAAACATTTCAAATTGAAATCATTAACCTTTCAGGAGTTATTTTTTTAGCAACCTGATAAAATTATCTTTTTTAAGTTAAGGACAAGTTATTGTATGTTCTGTTTTTAAGCTTTCTGTTTTGTCATCCTTGTTCCCAACAGGTTTCCGTTTTTAATCATTTTTCAGCTTGTCTGTGTTTTTGGCTTCATTATTTCCCTCTGGAATTTTTTTTCTTCTTCTTTTTGACATTGATAATAAACTTTTTTTCAGTTGAGTTTCAGTTGATTTATTTAAGGCTTTTAGTTTTGAACAACAAGTCTCCAACTTGCACATCTGGATCCTCCACAATCACCATCCCTGACAAAACAAACAATGTAAAAAAGATTCTAAAAACTCATAATTAAATATTTATGTTTTAATTTGTTGTTTTAACTGAGGTGAAAGGAGCATGTTTAACAAGAAGTAGGACAGGATCAGTTACACACTAAAGCAACAATTACACCATAGATGAATAGGGTTGGGCTACCTTCCTCATTCAGCCTTTCTGGAGAATTAGAGCTAAAAAAAGGAGTATGTCAATGTTGACTACATAACCACGGAAGAAACTTCTGCAGTGAAAGCTTACCTCTGTAAGGCAAACAACAAATCAAAAGATGTATTTAAGCTTTTAAAGAAAAACATCACTTCCCAATGGTCTATGCTGAGGAACTTGAGCTTCTGTTGTAAGATCCGTCCATGAAGAACACTTTTAAAAGACCCACTCCAATGAAAATAGTGTTTTTTGTGTTTTTAACATGATCGTATTGCATTTTTCTCATCATGGAGGATATATATAAAGAAAATTAAGCTTTAAACTGTATTTCTGCATATGTCTCCGCTCCATTCTGATAACTTGTAGAGGACTAGTTGTATGTGCGTCTTTGTTTCCTGAGCTAAACAGCTCCAAACTGTATGGCTGGATAGCTTCCATATTGCCTGCCATTTTTGTTGCAGTGTTAGCTTTGGGTTGTGAGGGGCTGTAAGCTAGCAGGAAAGAGTGTAAACAAAAGGGCAATAGGATAGGAGCCAACAGTCAACAACTCAGAGGCTAATTTTTAATGAACTACTGCAAACTCTGCAGAAACAATGTCTTAAAAAAACAACATCATTTTTTATTTTATTTTGGCTAAAAACGGCATTATCTTAACAGAAAGTCCATTTGTTTTTGTTTTTTTAATAGATCAAAAGATGATCGGAGTGGTAATTTAAGCAAAGACGACAAGCAGAGTACTAATATTTTTCAAAAAAAAAAACAACTGATACTGAGACAACTTCGTTTCCCCCCTGAAAAATATAATTTTACAAAGATTATTAGCACAGTGAATACTCCACACACACTTTGCGACTACAGATTATGCAACATATATTTTCTGTACTTTTACAGCAGTGTTTATATGGTGGCAAAGTGACACAATGGCTCAGAGGAAAACAAACACAACAATCCAGTCAATCAAGAATTTAATTTGGTAAAGAATGGTTTGATTATAAAAAATTATCCCTAAATGAAAATAAGACTAAATTTATTATTTTTTTCTGGTAATAGAAAGGTTGGAAATGCTAAATTATATGTTACAGAAGTAAAAATTTTAGGAGTAATATTTGATGATAAATTGTCTCACATAAATTACATAAAACACAAAGTTTCTAGATCTATCGGTATTCTGATTAAAATCAGTGATGCACTAAACAGAAAGAGTTTGTATCTTGTTTACTGTTCATAAAATCTTTGGTTAAATTACAGAAGAAAGCAATTAAAATAGTTAACAGAGCTGGATATTGTGAACCAACAAATTCTTTGTGGTGTTTGAATAAAAGTTTAAAATTACAGGAAATTGTTTATGTTAAAGTCTTAGAAATTGTATATAGAGTAAAACCTAATTTTGTTTAAAAATATACAGAAATTATTTACTTTAAGAGATAGTCAGTATAACTTAAGAGGTCTTTTATACTTTGAACAGGTTAAAGTTCGGAAAAGTGTTAAGATTAGATGTGTTTCAGTTCTTGGAGTAAAATTATGGAATGGATAGAGCGATGAATTCAAATTAGGTACTTCGCTTTTGCAGTTTAAAAAAAGCTTAAAACATAAATGTATGAACGATTATAATACTTTCATGTAAAATTATTTGTAACTGTTTGTAAATAGTTTTTTTTAATTGTATCTATTTCTTTGTCAAGATGATCAGTGTGACTATCGTTGAGTTAATAAGGATAGGCATTGAATAAGCTTTGTAAGCTTCTGCCTATTCCTTTTTTTAATTGGTTGTTTGTTTATATTCTTTATTGTTAACTTTACAAATGGCAAACTAAACCAACAAACATGAAACAAACAAAAAAAAAATCAAAGTGATGAACATGAGTTATGCCTTCTAATGAAAAGGACCAATCAAACAGAAGCAACACCCAGTGTTTTATGATCTCTTGCTCTGAACTACAGGAAGCTGTGCACTTTGACTTTGAAGAGCGAACAGGTAAAAACTTTACCTGTGATTCAGGAATTACAAAAAAAGCGATTATTTTCTGCAGAACCAATCTTTTACTGCTGAATCATCAAAGTTCAAGTTATCAGGAGGGAAAGTTCAGTCATGTAATCAAGATTTCAGCAACATTAATGTCTACACTGACCTGAAGATCCTCTGAAGACAGAAACTAGGAAACTGTGCAGGTAAATAAGAATGTACTATTTATTTCAGAAAACATGCAGGATTAAAGGATTAAAGTGAGTTTACGGAATGGACCGGATACACATCTGAACTGTTAACAAGGTATGTTTTTACACATCTGTGTGTTCCCATGCTTTTAACAGCAGGAAGGTTTGTATAACACACCCTGGAAGAACTGAAAACACACCAAAGCATCGTGTCAACGGAGAGTAAGGGTTGTGACGCAACTAGAATCCTAAATCAGAAATATAGACGTCATATATAGATGCAAAAAAAGATTCTGGACAGTCACAATTGTAATTGTTAGAGCTACGTTCACTTCTAAAACAGGCATATTTTTAGAGTTCTTTGATGAATATCCTACAAAAAAGGACTTTTCCCAGTTTTTATCCAAATAAATGTTGCAATTCTTGGGACTTGTGCCGATCTATGAATAGGAAAATAACAATTTTTTCTCCTTTTTGTTTGTAGTGTTTTGATAGGTTTATCAAAAGGATAAATGCTTTCCAAGGACAAGTAAAACGGTTTTCACACCATGTTTACCCACGGAGAACACAAGGACAAAGTCTACATGCTTCATCTTTCCCATACGCAGCACTTCTTAATGTGCTCTCTCGAAAGGTTACAGAATTAACCCTGTAAAGCCCCCTGCATCAAAGAATTGATGTAAAATCCAAAAAAATGACCTGATCTGGGTGCTTGGCGGGATTGCCTGTAGGGCAGATTCCCATGGCGGTTGTGGGGGGGTCCTGGCTCCTCCTCTCGCTCTCCCTCTTTGTACATTCCATCATCATCCACCTTAGCAAAACATAAACACTCACCTGAGCACAGGTGTCAGCTCACCTTTGCACTAATAGTGTGACTGACAGAATGAAAGGCCTAACATGTGTGGGCTTATATGCATATTTGTGTGTGTGAACAGTTGTACCTGCTCAGCAATCAGGACAAGGACAAGTAAAAAAATAAAGTAAAATAAAAAGACATAAGATAACTAGGCATCAAATCAAATCATAGATTGATTGAAAGAGAGTGGGAGGAAGCAAATTTATATACTCCCACCTCGGCTCGACCATACCATTTCCTGTACATAAATTATCATTTTCTGGTTCATAACTTCTGATCAGACATTTTTACTTTACTAGCTGCAGGCCATTCAAAATCCTTGTGTATCAATAAATCACATGACTATGTAAGTAGACATAACACTATCTCAAACTTTATCACAGCATATACAGATCTATGATTTAAGATTCAGCAATCATCAATAAAAAAATAAAAAAAATTAAATGCAGATTGTTTTTGAAATCCATCCATCCATCCATCCATCTTCTTGACCGCTTTGTCCCTTTCGGGGTCGCGGGGGTGCCGGAGCCTATCCCGGCTACTGTTGGGCGAAGGTGAGGTACACCCTGGACAGGTCGCCAGTCTGTCGCAGGGCCTCAATCACACACACATCCACTCTCACATTCACACCTAGGGGCAATTTAGAGTCACCAATTAACCTATGAAGCATGTTTTTGGACGGTGGGAGGAAGCCGGAGTCCCCGGTGAAAACCCACGCATGCACGGGGAGAACATGCAAACTCCACACAGAAAGGTCCCAGCCGGGAGTCGAACCGGGGCCTTCTCGCTGTGAGGCAAGAGCGCTAACCACTGCGCCACCGTGCAGCCCTGTTTTTGAAATCATTAATATAATTCACGTATCGAATGTGTGAGAATATACATGTAAAATTATTTTAAAAAAAGGTTGTGATTTTCTAAAATAAGTCTCATTGTGTAATCCATTGTTCATGACGATGCCATAAGGCAGGGGTGTCAAACTCAGTCGCACAAGGGGCCGAAATCCAAAACACACCCTAGGTCATGGGCCGAATAAGATACAAATTTATTGAACACTCTAAAACTACATTTTTAAAACTTTAAAACCGTAACTTTTTCACATAATTATGAGCTAGATATATAGCAAGCTGAAGCTGATGCCCAGCAAAAAATATTAGCTAAATGCAAAATTATTC
>NC_050533.1:8877637-8942801 GCF_002922805.2 Oryzias melastigma
ACAGTACGTAGCTGAAAAACATAGCTAAAACTTCAAAATAGCCAAAAAAATAGAAAGAAAATCCTAAATGAGCCAAAACAGCTAGCATAGCTGAAATATTAACTAAACTCCAAAATAGCCTAAAACATCTTAGTAAATGCAAAATTGGCCAAAAAGCAAGTACAATGCTAATTTTAAAAACTTTAAAACCATAACTTTTTAATATAATTATGAATGAATAAAAAGGCATGAATATTATTCCAGAATAAATACACTTAAATCTTAGATAACTTTTAATAGTTTACGATCCATAAAAATATATTTTGTCAAATTTATACTAGTTAGAAATGAGCGCAAGACAACATCTGGTCATTCATAACAACAATATAAAATGATCTGGAGGGCCGGATAGAATTACCCGGAGGGCCGGATCCGGCCCCGGGGCCTTGAATTTGATACGTGCCATAAGGTTTTACTTTATCATAGGAATCCACGTGCCATAATGTATTTGGGCCTCTTACTCCTTGTAAGTTAAGGATCTTTCAGTCTCTGTGTCTCTTGGGTAACCACAAAACCCAATCTGAATTGCTTGCTGATGTAACCAGCAATAAATTAAAGCTCCAACCATTTCTTCATCCACCAAATCTGTGTGACATTTTCGTCTCAAGAGGTTCATTTTCATGCAAATTCTTTATAATGTCAATTCAATAAGACTTAGGACTATGTAGCAACTAAAAAACTATATAGTGCAGGACTATCTGGATTTTAAAAGCAATTCTGACACCATGCTCACTACTTTTTATTTTTTTTTTTACACCACATATGACATCACTGTCTTCTTAATTCTTTCCTTATCACTGATACCTCAAAAGTCAGACTCCCACCCACAAACTGGCACTGCTAGTGGAACATGTTGAGCTGATAAATTGTTGGCAAACACGTTTCCATTCAAAATTCAAATTAAAGTAATTGTCTGACAACAGCTACTAAGCCCTTAAACAGTCACTCCTGGTGTTAGGTGTGAAGGAACACTTTTCTTTCTTTCCAAGGGAGGTGTTTAGAAATATTTATGTGGTCTAACAGGTTTCATTCAAATTTACCAGCAGGTTAACCCTTTAACACCTGAGCTGTCACCTGTGCCGCTTAAACACAAAATCTTTAACATACTGTAACTTTTCAATCGTTGACATGATCAATGTAATTCTAGCAGATTCTGGAGGAGAAAAGCCACTTTTCTCAGAATCTGCTAGAATTACGTTGATCGTGTTAAAAATACTTCCTAAAATACATCCTAATATACTTCTGTTTTTACAGAGAAGTGAGTCACATTCTGTGTAATATAACACTGTAAAATCAGCCATAAACCTGAACAGCTGCAATCAAATGTTTTTCTCAGAATTTGACTTCCAAAGGGAGATGATTCTGCTAAAAATAAAGAAGACTAAAGATTAAAACCTTTGATTAAGGCATATCAGAGAAAAACTGGACCGCTTCTATGGGGTTTGGCTTCTGTTTGAGATAACAGAGAAAACTATCTAAAGAAGTGAGTAACTATTTTGTACCTTAGACTTTAACAGCTACAATAACCTGGGGCCATTCATAACATGTCACAACATCCTAAAGGCAACCGTTTTAAGTAGCAGTTTCCT
The DNA here is from genome assembly GCF_002922805.2 of Oryzias melastigma. Classification (NCBI taxonomy): domain Eukaryota; kingdom Metazoa; phylum Chordata; class Actinopteri; order Beloniformes; family Adrianichthyidae; genus Oryzias; species Oryzias melastigma. The sequence goes on from NC_050533.1 coordinate 8,879,266, forward strand.
TGAATACAGCCGGCATGTTCCAACAGCAAAACGTTCTGCAGTAAAAACGAAGCAAGGTGATAAGTCACTGGCTCGACTTAAACACAGAGTTGTAAAGCTAATTATAAGGTAGGATGCCTCACATCGCTTAACAATGTCAACCCTCTAGCAATCGCTGTAAAATATGTAGATGACATTTTTTATTCATGATGGGATTTCCTTTGCATTTTAGTTTTAAAAAAATGATATAAAACAAGGGGAAGGGGTTATTCCATAAAAGAGGAAGCAACACCAGAGACATACAGAGATTAGTGCATGAACTGATATATTTCCTGCACAAGTCCTAAACCCAGATGCACGTGCATGTGAAATGACAGAAATGTTTGGAATAAATTAATAAATAAAAGTCACCCTTTTATTTTTTCATGTCTTTAAAGTTGAAGTTTAAAAAGTAAAAATAAAAATACAGTTTTTTTTTTTTTTTTAGGGTTCTGATAAAAAAATATATATATTTTTTTCAGCTCAATTAGTTACAATTATATTGTCAACACTGGATTTTTGACGATTGGAGTTCTAACAAAGTGAAAGGTGAAGGTTTGGTCATCGAAGCTTTTCACTTCCTCGTCCGAGCTGACATTCGGCTCAAGACGATACTGCTAGACATTTCCAATACTGCTAAATATTTTGATGTGGCAGTAGTGAAGATTTACGCTAGAGAGACACAAGGTGCTCACACACCAATGGCGTAGACGCTGCCACTTTCAATTAAAAGCTTATGCAAACGCACATAGAGCAGAAGTTCGGACTTCTATGCATGTTTGCATAGACTTTTGATTAAAAATGGCTATTTGAATGCGCGCCAACACAGGAGTGTAACACCTACAGAGGTATCATGATCAGACGGGGGTGGATAAGAGACGGAGCTGCTCAGCTCAGCCAACTTTTCTCTTTGACGCCATGTGTTTATCTAACACAAGTATTTTATGACAATTATTTATGAATCCATTGTGTTCTGATGATGAAAACACTGATGGTTTAAGAAAAAAAAATATTTAAACACTTTTTTTTGCAAACATTTTATGGTTTGTGGTCCATATTCCCAAATCTAGTACGGATCAATGCACACTGGTTATAGCCATAGGTTCTGTCTGAATTCCTTCACTACTCACAACATAGTGCACCATATAGAGCTTTCACCATTTTGTTGTGCTGTCCGAATCTACAAGTCCAAAACCGAGTGCCCTAGAAACTTCTCAGAAGTCTTTGTATCATCAGAATACAGTGGATTCATAATTAGAAGTAGTAAAATGCTCGTACAGGACATTTAGAAAAATTAAAAAAGTAGTGAGCATGGTGTCTGAATTTCTTTTTAAATCCTGGGAACTATATAGTCATGCACTATATAGTTTATAAGTAGTTAGGGATTAGGGTGGGAATTAGCCTAGCCCATAGCCAATTTTTTTTAGAGGGTCACAGCACATCACTTCAGAAACTTTTCCACCAGAAAAAAAATCCTATCTATTTGCCTTTAGGGCTGCCATAAAAGATTAATAATAGTCAGCTAATCACTGATAATTTTTTCTGATTAGTTGACTCATCAGGTCATACGCAAAGTGGATGTAAAGCAGACATCTTAACCATCATTAACTTTAAATTAACTTAAAATAAAGACAATTAAAATGACAGTTTATTAACTTTTAATGCAGCCCATTGGTTTCCGGTATTAAAACAAGATTAAATCAAATTAGGTCAGCGTCTGAAACAAGGAAGTTGACTCACTGACTCAAATATAAAAAGACTGCATTTTTTTGGTGCTGAACGCTAACATCTTTGTTCAACTTTACTACACTCTGACTTCATATAATATAAAGTAACTACTAATCGACTATTAAATTAGTCATCGACTATTTCAATTGTCGATTAGTCAACTTACTGTGACAGCTCTATTCGTGTTAGAACAAGGATGCACAGTCACTGTCGAGTTGGTTAGAAAATGTAGTTCAGTGTTGTTTCAGTGTTGTTCCTTTAATAGACTTCCTTTTGACGTGCTTCTTGAGTCTAAAATACATGCAATTTTTTTTTGGTGGGTTCACTTCCACACAGTTAGTCTACTCATGTCTATGAAACAGTCTCAAAATACACATTTAGCACATTTCCATATTTAAATCTCTAAAGCTTATAGCAATTATGAGCAATAACAAAGTTGTGTTCTTTGACTCAATTTGAATTAATTAGTTGTCACACTAAGCAGAGCTGACAATGACATTGGAGATGCAATGTAGGCTGCGTTGTATTTGAAAACATGTTTCAGGAAATTAAAAGCCACAAGAGCACTGTGGTGTTCAGATCTCAGACAGATGTGCTTGGGTAACTGTGAGAATGTCTGCATGTGGTTTAGACCTAAAAAAAGAGCTTCAAAATCACCGACTCTCAATGCGGAAATGCTCAGAGTAAGTTGGTTAATGCAAAATCATGCAAATGGCTCTGAGCCCTGCCTCCAAATGTTTGGAGCTCATAGCACAGGGCTGGGCAACAAACAATATCTCAGAAATGAAGACATTTGGGTTTAAATTTGCAGTTTTATAAAGTTTATTTAACATTTATTTGGCTTGTAATTTCACTACACAGAGATAAAGACACACAAGGAAAGTAAAAATGTGTCCTGTACTGAAATGGGACTTGCTTAGAACTTTTTTTTTTTTTTGTGAAAGATTAGATTTCTTCCTTGTTGCTGCATCTATGTTGCGATACGCTGAACACAATCATCAGTTCAAGGAAAAGTTTGGGTTGGTCCCTCCTCCTATGTCTCCTCGTCTTCCCTCCCACAGGGTGTGGATAGCAGCGAGCATGTGTAAAAAAAATGCTCAACAAGGTACTATTTTCAAAACAGACTACAATAGACATACCTTTCCGTCAAGAGGAACACCTAAGCCTCCTGGAAATACAAAATTTTCACCTGGCCTTTCAACTTTCAACATCACACGGGTAAGACGAGCTGTTCTGCTTTTCCTGCCTGCTCTCTTTCTGCCATCTGGAAACTGGTTTTTAAATGTTTTTTAAATGCTTTCAAATAATTTTTGAAAAGAGGTGAAAAGTTGTTTTTGCAGTCTGTTTATTGGTGTGGAAATGTTCTATAGGGCAGGTTTGTCTTTGTTAATAATTTATCCTTTTTTACTAAACTAATTTTTGGTTATCCAATGTGCTCTCAGAGTGGAATATAGTATTTTTATATATATATATATATATATATATATATATATATATATATATATATAAAATCAGGCTTTTAACATTTAAGACTTTAATCTACAGTTTAATGAAAGCATAAGGAAATAATAATTGTTAATCAGTAGATTGAAAATGATAAACCTTCCAAACATCAAGATGTGAATCTAACATAACAGAAAAATTTTAAATACCAACAAAAAAGTGTTTATTAATTTTGTACAAAAATTGACATTTAGAAAAGTAAAGAAAAAGTACTTATTAAGATTTAACAAAATGTATTTAACTGTGTTATCTTCAGATTTGAGATATAAATATTTGTTACATTTTTTGGTAAAGAACAGTTTCACATATTTTGTCTTTGGATTGTCGCTCTCTAGTTAAAGCAGCTTGAAGGGATCCATTTCTCTTATGTTAAGAGAAAAAAAAGTGCGTATCACATATCAAGTAAGAACATTTTCTTGGAAAAATTCATCTCACAAATGAATTACCAGAGGGGAATTTTTTTAATTACTAGGTTATTTGATGTAAGATATAAAAATATTTAAAGTTAATTTGAATAAACATTTTAATTTAATAGTATTAAAATAAGGTGTTTTTTTTTTTTTTTTTATAATTTTATCTTAATTCAACTTCTTTTTGGGAACACTTTTCACTTCTGGGCCGCTTGTGTATCTAATCTTTTGGCTTTTGCTTTGACACTAACACACTCCCTGCTTTCACGATAAACTTCTATGGTCAAAAATTAATTCTAAGAAGTGTAACTTAGGAAACCTACTAACCACATCAAGGTTTCATCAGGAGGCCAACACAAAACAGACGCATTCTGGTTTAATAATTCCTGGCTCCTTCTCTTGTTCAGCAGGTTGAGCTCGTTTCCAAACCAACAGCAGACTCTTTAGCTCTCCTCCTTATAGGAATGCTACCGTCAAGTCCTCAGGGCCCTCCTTCCTGCGTAGTTTCTGTTACCTTTCATTACACAGCTCATTATCATGAAGAGAAAAGGCCTTATTTTAAATAAAAGAAGAATTAAAACAAGCTGCTCTGATGACTGGCTTTAAGATTTGCTGAAAAAACAAATTCTGGGTTAATTACAGACCCAGAAGTATTCATCAGATCAGAGAACGTTTTTCTTTAATCTTTGTAAAATTTTGTGAACCTGTGTGTGTTGCAATCCTTTTTTTTAGTTGGCCAAAGCAGTAGTCAGAGTGATGCTGTGCAAGTTTTGAGTGGTTTAGAGTCCAATGTTATGTTCTACAAGCTTTGGTGTCAGTCGAAGTTTTTTGGAGTTGGGGTTGAATGTCAGACAAATTTGGTTGTTGTTTGGTCATGTTCGCTGGTTTCACAATCACAGAAGTGTTTGTGAATTAAAAAAGCAGAGTTGAGAGAGTATAGCAAATGAAATCAAGGAACTAACCAAATAAAAATCAAATTATTCTTTTGGAAAATATCTAGTCTTTGTTACATGAACCAGTACAGAGGCTGGTCAGTACAGGTGCAGCAGGTTTTTGGGTTGTCCAGGCCAGTGGAGGGGTGCCACAGACTTCGCTAAGTCTGCCGGATGCTGGGCACCGGCACTTGCTAGCAGTGCTTGTTCAATCACTCCCGCTCCATGGGCTCTGTGACAGGCTGACGACCTGTCCAGGGTATATCTCGCCTTCGCCCAACAGTAATCGAGAACCCCGTGGCCCTAGAGGTTCAAGAAAATGGATGGAAGTTCAGGAGGAAAATCCTCACATAAAGCAGCCATATTGAATCTTAAACGTCATGTGCCCAAAGCTGAGTCCCCTGATTGGTTGACGCTGGCAGCCACGCCTCGCTGCACTCGGTGCCCAAAATCGCGCCACAAGACCTCAGATCCTGTCTGTACATGTAGCCCTCTTCCCTATCATCTATCTTTGGGCTCGGACAATCAAAAAAACCTGTAACTCCTGTACCCTGTGTGACCAAGGCTTTATTTAGCTCTCACACAGGGTTTGCGGGTGATAGGATCCCGTAGGATCTCCACACAAACTACACTCTAATTTCTCTCCTACTTCCCTCTTATATACCTGTTTGTGTCGTTTAGGTATTCGCTATGACTTGTCGCTCACTGCCAAAACAATGCGTGTACATTTTCACTCTACCTAACCTCTACCACTCTAAGACTCTGCTATTTAGTCCTAATATTTTAAAGACCCATTCCAATGAAAATTGTCTTTTTGTGTTTTTAACATGTTCTTGTAGCATTTTTCGCATATTAGAGGACCTAAATAAAAAAAATTCAAAATTTAAAGTGCGTTTCTGAGTATTTCTCAATAAAAATGTAGTTGGATCAGAAAACTGTATGCTTGAAAATTCTCAGATTAATGACTAATCCAATGTTTCTTATCATTATTTTTGCAGCGCTAATCTTAGCTTGAGACTATTAGGTTGCGCGTGAGCAAATAGAGCAAAATAAACTACTGGCGCTGTGCACAAAATATTTCTTGAATAATGATGAAGGCTTTCTTATAATCATAATTAAAAGATCACTTGGAACGATTTTACAATAGAAAAATATAGGGGTGGAGTGGGACTTATATCAAACAGCCCGTGTCCACCTGTAGAAGCATTTATGACTAAGGCTTTACAAAGGTCCACCTGTGTGGAATATCTAAAAGCTTGTGATGAGCAGAGTGGTAATAAAACAAGAATTTACAACTCCAAACAACATAGCAACTCCAAAACACAACTATATACATACATCACCCAAAAGCAAATAAGAAACAAAGGCAAAAGAGACAGACACTGAAATTTGTTGGTCTGACCTCCATTTAGTATATGGTGCTAATAAAGGGATATGTTTGACATGTTTTGATAACAATCTATTGTGTCCAGCATCAAGTTACGCCCTCTATTCACTTATTGTGCACATTTTTCCTAGACAGAATGCCCCTATAACTGCTCCTCGGTAACCAACAATAACGCCTCATTAACAGCCTACTAGATAGAATCTTTCTCTTGCTTGTAGATCCTTAGAATAAAGATAAGCAAGTTTTCTGAATGAATGCAGCTGCTGGGGTGAGGAATTTTGGCAGACTTTAGTATATAGAGCAGCAAACAATTAAAGGTTCTGAGGTCCTCTTTTGTTGTTCAGTTTCTTGTCATTAATGTGAGGCAAGTTAGATAGGTTAAGTCAAAATCACCAGTAAATAGGCTGATTTCGAAATGCTTTTATTATCCATATGGCTTGTCCCTATCCCTATAATTATCCCTCCAAGCAGAGAGACATGGTCTACATCCGAATTCCCACCCTAATCCCTAACTACTAAAAAAACATATAGTGTGAGACTATATAGTGCCCTGGATTTTAAAAAGCAATTCAGACACCATGCTCACTACTTCTCTTTCATCACTGATTTCACTAAGTGAAAAATCAAATAAATACAAACATTTTATGACGTATAATCATGACTCCACTGTTCTTATGATGAAAATGTTGATGGTTTATTAAAAAAATTTCATTTAAACAAGTTTTTTTGGCAAAAAATGTTCGACCGCAATGCATTGTGGTCTATATTCACTAATGTAGTGAACATTGATGCACACTAGTTATTCGTAAAGACCTCTGGGAAGTTTTTAGTGCACTTGATCTTGGAATGGTAGATTTGGAAAGCACTACAAAATGGTGAACGCACTATATAGTGAGTAGGGAGGGAATTTGGATATAGCCATGGAAAAAATAGTGTCCTCAAATTCGGATGTTCCTACTACTTGATGATGTCATCAATAGTCGACAGTCGTCCATGTTAACACATAGTAGCCAGCACTTGGAAAATACATAACAACATCAGTTTTACAACTTTAAAAAAATCATGTAAAGACAAAAATTTATTACTTATCCTTAGATGTAAACATGTGCTTCAGAGCACATCCATGTGAAGAAATGGTGACCCATGTCACAAGTGTGACAGAGGAATATCCAGCCCTAAGTCCCTATGGCTCCTCCTTTGAAAACCACTTTCAGACACGACTACAGCTTCAAATGCCCCTACAGTTGGGGCAACAGGGTATAGCCAGAAGGGTATGGAAGTTATTTGGATTTGGCCTTCAGGATTCAAAATAATAAATAAATAATAATTCTATTACTCATTTTTTATCAGTGTATGTAAGATGTGTTGTGGGTATTAATAAACGGACTATTATATTAAAATTTGTATTGACATTCTGTACAATAAGACTTTTTTTCTGGCTTTTCTCTATGATTTACCCTCCTCAGGAAAAGAGTATGTCAACATCAACACCTCACAACTTCCTACGGCCGCTTCTGGCTTCAGTGATTTTTTTGGGATGCTTAGGGACTCTCTTTTTGATGTATGGCAACTCATCCATCCAATGGTTGTATGATCCAGTAAAAACAGCCGTTTGCTCAAACCAGGAAACGGGGATCCCCACCATTGACAGCAACAATGTAACTACTTTGCTGGTCTGGCTTTTGCCCTTTGGAAGCAAAACTGACCTGAGTGTCTGCAGATCTCTGTTTAACATTGAAGGCTGCTTCCTCACCACAGATAGAAGTCTGTACAGCAAAGCAGACGGGGTCCTTATCCATCACAGAGACATCGCTCCAGACCTGTCAAATCTGCCGAAGCTCCAGCGACCATCATTTCAGAAGTGGATATGGATGAACATGGAGTCACCATCGAATTCAGCAAAGCTGCCTGGGATTGCCAACTTGTTCAATCTGACTCTTAGTTACCGCCTGGACTCTGGGATTTCAGTGCCTTCTGGATCTCTCCTGACAGTAGACACTGAGGATTTTGTATTACCAAAGAAAACAAATCTAGTATGTTGGATTGTAAGTAACTGGAATGAGAACCATGTACGAGCCAAATACTACAAAGAGATGAGCAAGTACGCACCTATTCAAGTATTTGGAAACGCCTTTGGTAGACCAATCCCTAATGATCAATATTCCTCTACCATGTCCAGCTGTAGGTTCTACTTAGCTTTTGAGAACTCAATCCACAAAGACTACATAACTGAGAAACTGTTCAACCCCCTTTCTTTGGGGACAGTGCCAGTGGTCCTAGGCCCATCCAGACAAAACTATGAGAACTTAATTCCGGGAAGCTCCTTCATTCATGTGAATGACTTCAAATCACCCAAAGAGCTGGTTGAGTACCTCAACGTCCTGGAAAAGAATGAGACCGAGTACCTCAGGTACTTTGAGTGGCGAAAGGACTTCATGGTCAAGAGGCCCCATTTCTGGATAGAACATGCATGCAGGGCTTGTGAGCACCTGAAAAGACACAAACAGTATGAAGCTTTCCACGGACTGGACAAGTGGTACTGGAACTAATTGTGTTGCAAAAAAACAAAACAAAAAACTATGCATTCTCTGAAGTGTCAGCCATCATGATAATGACGCAGAAAAATGTGAAAGTAGACAAAAAAAATATGCACATTTTATGTTTTATCCTCTGAACAATGACTTCTCTATAAGCACTGTGTGAACAAATGCAGATGGTCGACTCAGAGTTATTTAAAAGGTTAACCACTTTGATGAAATGGCATGTATTGTATTTTTTATGTTTTTGTTGGAATTCAGTGCAGATAGGAGATTTATTGCAGTACAGTCCAATTAAAATATGACAAACACTAGGATTTTATTTTGAAGGATCTACGTTTTGCCTAATTAAAGACTAAATAAAATAAGGTCAAAATAATAGAGGAACTTTTATGGTTTTTAAATATTTGAATTTGTAAGGAAAATATATTTTGGACAAAATATTGACATTAATACTCTGTCCCTTGAGCCGGCAGCCATCAATCATTCAAATAAGAAAATTGGAAAGCATTGGAAAGATTACATAACATTTTTTATTGTCCTGTTTCTAAATATAACTGCAAAATCTGTAAGCAAACCCTGAAAATTTTACTGACTTAAAATTTTTTGAACTTTTGACCTTCTCTAGGATAAGGACTTAGATCCTCTGTATTTTTTTGAATTGTTTTAAAACAGCAAAAATACATTGTAAAGGTCTGTTGTTTGCATTCATAAGCAGAACCATTTATGTGCCTTTAACATGTACTTTATGGAATTTAACAGTAGATTTATTTTTTACAAAGGTACTTTTCTTTGTGATAAATTGGATTTTTTTAAGGTGTCTTGAATTGTGAGAATTTGGAAATTTCTATGTAGGACACCAGACTGTACCACCATAATATGTCATTATGGTTTTATAATATATGATTAAATATAATAGGATATATATATATATATATATATATATATATATATATATATATATATATATATATATATATACATATATATTAGCTAGAAAAGTATTTTTTTTATTGTTGTATTTTCTTCAATGAAAGCCTCTTTAATTCTAACCATGCTGCCATCTAAATCTGTTAGTGTGTTATGGTACCACACAGGGAAGATATGATATTATGTCTGAAGATACCGTTTACAGGAAATAATTTTCTTTCAAAAGTGTCATATTTAATGCCAAATATTATATGTATATCTTAGAATGGACTTAGAACTTTTAAATGAATCTATATTTGATTGTTTTTTCTTGTTGTATTTATTTTATTTTATTTCATTTTTGGGGAACTATGTTTTAGATTTCATGCTGGGCTGTTAGTTAGTTTTTGGAAGTCAAATAAGTGAATGAAGGCTTGTTGCACAAATGCAAAACTTTGAGTTAGCATCAAGTGAAATCTAATGCGTTCTTTTAAGGTCCTTAGAGAGTTTGACATTGGTAAAATGACAATAAATTACAGTTGTCAACTTAATGTTTGTCTTTTTTGTGTTAAAGTCAGGCCTTATAATCATAATCACATTCTATATTAACTCCATAGGACAGAGTTAAGAATCTCTTTTAATAATGTGTCTCAAAATGGTTTTTAAGAGGATTCAATCCTTTGCTGCTAGCAGTATTCATAAGGTGTGTGGACTTAAGACATGGGTCCCAGGAACCTAATAAACACTAAAAAAGTACTCTAATTAGTCATTCAGTTATATAAACCTTCCTCAAATACAGAAATTTTGTCTCTTTTAATTCTTATTCTTTTACCTCAAATAATAAAAAAAAAAATCTAATGTTATAAAACAAATGAGAGTATACTATTGTATGTATTATATGTAGTACCTTTTAAGACAAACATTATGCTATTTATATATTGTGTTTTATATATACAATCAATGGAATATTGCTCAAAGGATAATTATTAATTAATCAGGATAACTTTCCTCTTTCTCTCATTGTTCTTATTAAGTCTTAAGTTGTGGATTTTTATATGATCATTAACAGTTGCTGCTTAGCCCTTAAGCTGTGAAGTCTGAGTGCCACGGCTATGATAAGCATGATGTATGAGTTTCGGGTCACGACACTTTGATAAAGGGTTGTTCCACCCTGATGGCTCTGACCTTGATCTGCCCTGACTGTACGCGTACTACCAGTCAATTTATGTCATGGACAGATACATTAATCATTTTAGCCATTAAGCTTTTTTTTCTCTTTTGTAAAAAAAAAGGGTCTGTTAAAAAAAAAAAAAAAAATTTAAAGGTGAATTCGATCCTAGCACAGAGCTGCGAACGGGGTGTGGCAGGGCATACAAAGGACTGAAAAGACACCTGGTAGATTGTCTCACACCTGGGTTCAGGTTTCATGACACACTCACAACAGAGGTGCTTTGTTACTAAGGAAAAGCAGTATTCAGTGTTGCAGCAGGTCATTAAAGATCAAGTTAAAAAAAAGGCAATGAAACAGAAAATTAACAGAGCTACGCGTGTTTTGGCTTTAATTTTAGAAATGACTCCCAGACTAAAGATACACTTGCATCATTTCAAAAGGGGAGAAAATCGAACATTTTTGCACCAAAAAAGAAGCAAAGAGGTTCAGAGATTAATGCACTCATCGCAAGGTCAACAACAGCTTTATAGTGTGTTATCGTGCAACCTTGCCAATTCCTTTATAGAATTTTATTTTGTGTTATAATCTTCAAAAAGCCTGATAATCTCAATCACTCTGCCTTCTCGTTTTGGCTTTTCTCTGTGTTTTGTCTCTATTCATACACAAACCAAGTCCTTGAGTGTCCACATTAATAAAATAAACATTGAATTCTGCATTTGTGTAAAATGGTGAATGGCGTTTACGTATAAAGCGCTTTACAGTCACAGTCACACACTGATGGGGACTCCCCTACCGAGCCTTGGCACCAGGAGCAATGTGGCATTCAGCGTCTTGCCTGAGGACAATTCAACAAACAAGAAGGCAAGGCAGGAACTGAACCTGCGATCGTCACATCAAAGGTTGACTGCTACGATTGTGCCATTCTTTACAGTCTAAAAATAATTAAAAAGGCAAACATATTTACCCTTTTACTGCGTCGTTACCATTTTATTAGAATGATTGACCGATGTTTACCAATAATTATTTAGCCATACTTTACAACAGAGAACATCCAAGACAAAAATATATGATTTTATAAAATTTTTTAAGAAACAAAGTTTTAAATATGCTAAAAAAAATATGTTAGAGAACTTTATCTTTGGCAAATAACCATCAAATTACTTCAAACCAAGTGAGCATAATACAGAAAATATAAACTGAGCAGATAACTGCAGATGTAGCAACCAGGAAACAAACTTAAAAAGAAGAATGCTACAAATGATTTGAAAGATTTTTAAGTGGAAAGCAGAAGCGGTTCGGCCTGAAAGAGGATATGTCAGGTGTCTGAAAACTGCCTCCAGCTCATGACACATGCGTTTTTGTCATAAATAAAGACGTTCACCTGAGTCGAACCTTGTTAAAGTTTACTTTTTATAAACAACACTTCACTAAGTCATTTAAGAATGTTTCTAGGAGAAATGTTTCAGTCAAGATGCTTTAGGCTACTTTTTAACAGTTTTTCCAGTAGAGTTGTTCATGAATGTTTATTTGGTTGTCAAACCTTGTTAAGTTTTTTGTTTTAACACAGATGACGTTGTTCTTAGGGTATCATTTTTATGTTAAACAAATAAATAAATCACTTCAAAAACAGTAATGTTAAAAAGAATTGGCTGCAATTAAGTAGGAGAAACTTTAGAGTTAAAAAGCTGCTATTGTCCTTATCCAACCTTTCTTCTGTGACCAGTGCCGCTCTATGATGTGAGCGCACACACAAAAATCTAGTCAGGTTTTAACTAGCCTAAATTAATTTTCCCCAAGTTTTTGTAAAAAAAAAAAAATCTTGTCACAAATTTGATAACACACATTAGCATTTTCATGCCAGCTCCTGTCCCATCCTGGTTTCAAACTGTCATTTGTTCAACTCCGCTCAATGCATGATGAAGAAGCTTCATTTGACAGTAAAATTCACTAGTCTCGTTGTAAAGCTTAGGTCAATAAACATGAAGTGCTGTGGCACTGAAACGTCCTCTGTTGGTGGCCACAGAGGAAAAAACCTCAACCAGGAAAATGCTATGGTTTAGTGGAGCACTTAGTTGAGACGCAACGCTTCCTCAACGTCCTCAACTTTTAAGCTGAAGCTTAAAATGAAATCAAAACCATCATGTTGGGACAGGAGCTTCAGATTTTGTACAGATTAAATTCCAATCATCTCTAAAGAACTGAGATGACTATACGAAACCACAGAGTGTTAATGGTATAAAAATGTAACTCATTAAAAACGTTTATAAAGCAGAAAAAAAGGTCGATTAATGAAGAATCTTATCTTGAGCAAGTTTAAGCTGGTTTGTTGAGGTGGGTAAACATCCTGCTTCAATGTGTAACTTAACTTTATTTGTGTAGTAATTTACTTCTAGGGTTTAAACAATGACTCCAATCCAACTTCTGTTTGCTTTAAACTCAAAAGTCAAATAGTGTTTTCCTTGTTTGTGGTCACCAGCCTGTTTCATTTTTGCGTTTCCTTCACATTTGGGTTGCCGGTAAAAGCAGCATCTGATGTTTGCTTTTAGTCATTCGTTTTTTTTTTTTTCCGTGTCCACCATGAACACAAAAGCAGCTTCTGTCTGATAGTTTAAATTTGAATTATCTTCTATGTTTTCAATAGTTTTTACTTCCTTTTTGACTAATAATTTACTGAAACTTTTGATTTAATATTATAAAATGTTTTAATGAAGTGGTTCAGTAACCGTACCCATGTGTTATTATCAGTCTCCGTCTTCTCCTAAAAAAAAAATCAAAGAGGTTACTGCATTAATTCAGCTATTTGCTTCACTTGTTAACAAGTCAAACTCAGAGTTATTCCACCACCATTTCCAATCATCCTCTCACTAGCTTACAGCCCCTCGTAACTCCAAACTAACATTACTGGTGCATCAAAAATGGCGAGAAATATTGGAGCTATCTAGGCGTAAAGTTCTGAGGCAGATGCCAGCTCGGACGAGGAATAAAAAACAGATGTAGATGGATGTATTGTCTACAGCAGCCTAAAAAACGGACCCCGGCTCCTGAATCACAACAATTTAAATAAAAGAAATACTTAAAAATGCAATTAAAATCTTAATTTTCTTTTTATATGTCATGACAAAATGCCACAAAACATGTTATTTTCATAGGAGTAGATCTTTATGACAATTTTAAGACAAAACACTGACTATTATTCTAATATATATATATATATATATATATATATATATAAAATGCTATTTTATTGATTGGCAATTAACACAAAAATGTGAAACAACTAGAAACAATTTCCTTTCATACAACCGCAGGAAGGAAATCGTGTCATTTTCAAACTTGTGCAAACGTTCCTAAAAACTCAGGTTCAGTTTAAAGAGGAAGTTTTACCTTTATAAAATACATTTTCTTTTTTTTTACTTTTTCAAATCTCTCTGGTTTATCGGAGCTGACTGGATGGTTTGTAGCTGTCATACTGACTTCCTGCCTTCCCATTTGCTATGTGAAGCATTATCTGATCTTTGCTTTAAAAAAAAAAAAAGCTATACATAATCTACGTATACTTTTCCTACACACTATTCATTCTTTGTCAGTTTTTCTGTTAGTGGTGGAACAAGTCAAACACCCAGCGTCTTTTGTTCCCCATTTCTTTGTCTTTTTCTCCCTTGTAACACCAGGCCAACCTCATTGTTTCTGTTGCTAAACCAGCTTTTTGAAAGACAGGGAAGTTCTGAGGGCAGAGAAAAAAGACATTGATATCCTAGCAATAATGCTAAAGTAAATCTAAAAGAACTTTAGTGGATGTCAGCTGATTTACCTTATCTAAAAGGGATATATTTGTAGCCGAAGCTGCAAACACTCCAATAAGGACAATTTAGTCGTACTACTTCACTGAAAAACATCAACAAATATTTCACACCCTGACTAAAAAAAAAAGTAAAGTTACACACTGCACACAGCATCCATGTTTGTTAACCGGGATCAGTTCCTAATGCTGCAGCAAACAAGTCTGATACAAAGCTGTGCAAGTCTCCCACACCTGTCAATAACTCAAAAACTCAAATATTTTTACTCTTCCTAAAGTCAAAATATATGTTTTATGTTGAGTATTTGTTGATTAACACAATAAAATAAAATAAATTATCAATTAAAAGAGTCTAACTCAAAAAATGTATAGAAAAAAGATCTCATTTTCTATTTAATAACAAACAAACAAAAAAAAAAAAGTTTATCTCTCAGAACTTTTGTTGTCTAATGTGTTATAACTTTAAGGAAGAGCAAGTCACTCCACTCCTCCTACATTCCTTCTCCTTCTTTGCCATGGGGAAGAAGCAAACAGGTATTTTATGCTATGTAGTCAGACTCAATGTTGCCTTTCAACAAACTCCAACAGACTTCAAGAACTCTGAAATCACCAGCAAAACTCACCAACGTACTTTAAGAGGGTAAGACGAGATGCTCGGTTTTCTTTTACTGTTTATACCATTTTACTGAGGCTAATTCCTAAAGTAGATTTTAAATTTGACAAAAATTGTCATTGAGGCTGTAGAAGTGTGCACTCTTTTTGTTTTTACTTATCTCAGAAAACTTTCAAAAAACGATTTTTCTTTGAAAATTCAAATGGGTGGATTTTTTGAACTGGGTGCAGTTTGAAGAGACTAAGTGATAATTGTTTTTATGTATTGAAATGTTTTTATGTTGAGGAAAGACACTGTGAAAGCAGCATTGATACAATATGCAAAATACAAGTATATAAATACTCAAAAAACACAAAGTAGTGAGCTATTGATGACTGAGTACTTCAGGGAAAGTAGAGGAAGTATTTTTACATGTATATCAGTGAACGTTCTCATTCATTCCGGTGGTGTGGTTATGAAGTTGTATCATTGCAATTTTTTAGATGAATGTTTAAACTATTTTTTTATTTTTTTTAATCAAGACGTAGTACATAATGATAATGCACTAATGCGTTATATCAAAATAAAATCTACAACTTCTTTGTTTGACACTTGTAGCAAAGTCTGTGTCATGATGAGATTAGAGAAACTGCAAAACAATAAGCTTTATTTTTGTCATTTTTCTTTTAGTTTTTAAAGCTATGAAATATTGTCCTAAAAGAGAAGTGCTGATGTTAGTTACACAATCAAACTGTTGCTTAAGAAAACCAGACTCATTTCATTTAATGTGGTGATGAGTTAAGGCAAACATTCTGCTTTACGTACTGCTATATTTGATCATTTTTCTGAATAATACACACATATTTGTACATGTTCAAGTCAAACATTTTTTCTAAAGAAAGGAATGTTTACAGAGAAAAGGTGGCTCTTGTGGGTGAACAGGTAAACTACAAGAAAGCATGTTTGTTTGGTGTGTTGCAATCTAGCCACAGCTTGCACTGTCAGAGACCACACCAGCACACAATGGTACAAAATGAAGACACCAAACACCAGCGTAGAGCGACACCACACAGGACAGAGTGGGGCTAATTATTACACAGCCTGCATGGCTGTGGAGCTAAGAAACAAGTTTACTTTTTGTTATTTTATAAAAAAAATAACATGTAGCTTTTTTCGACACGTTGAGGTGAGAATTTACAGTGATGTAAAGTTGAATCATTACTTTGAAGGGAGCTGGAGGGTTTGACTCATCTAAGGTGACACGAGCTGTAATGCAGGACAAGGGCTTATGGGCTCGGCTGAAATCCCACAAAATGCTTTTAGGCATTTGTGACAATCACTCAAACAAACAGGGAAATGTGAGAATCAGTTTCTCCTCCTTTACTGGTGGAGCCCGTGAAACAGGTACAACAGGAGAATAAAACATCCTTTGTCTGGACCAGTTTTTTGATCAAGATGTTTATCACTATCTCCAATGTCTACCTAACTGACATTAAAGGGCCTATACCATGTTTTTCCCAAGTCTTTCAGAGTAAACTGTAATATATGTCACTTTTGGTACACTAAAGAATATTTTTTAAGAAGTATGAGTAATTTTGGTGAGTTTTTTTCCTACCCGGCGATCTTTGAGGCACCGCCTTTCACTGATTGAGGGTGCCGCCCATTTCATGACATCATCCTAGAGCCAGTCTTGGCAGCGTCTCTGCGTTTTCCCAGGAAAACAAACAGCATCCAAACTTTTGAAGATTGATGTGTATACAGTATATCTGCCTTTAGTAGCCCCAGTCATCGCTACTACCGGGGCTAGCGGCTGAGCTAGCTGAGTAGCGAAGTTAGCGGCTGATCATCACTAGTTGAGCAGCAAGGCTAGCAAGCACTGCTAGCTGAGAGGTGAAGCTAGCAGCTGAGAACTGCTAGCTGAGTGCTGATGCTAGTGGGCGAGCTCCGCTAGTTGAGCAGCAAAGCTGGTGGTGCTCAGCCGCTAGGTTCACGGGGGTAGTCGGTGCTTGTGTTAGCCTGGGGGCGGTTGTGGAATTACAGACTCTTCCTGAAAGGGGCTGTTCTCACTTTGTGACATCAGCACGTGAGGACCCGCTTGTTTTCATGGGTTGGGAGGGGCTAGTGCAGGTTTTTAGAGGAAGAAATGCATGAATTGATCAAAAATACCCCTTTGGGGTTATTTATAAGTGAGGAATGAACATTATAATACTCTTAAAAACTGAAAACGTTGATTTTGCATGTTATAGGCCCTTTAAGGGTTAGGGGTTGATCTCCCAAATGGGCCCAAAGTATGTCTGGGTATGGGTCAAATACAGGGAATATGTTTTAAGCCCAACAGCAGAGTAAAGTTTACCTTCAAAGAGCTGTTGTGATTGAAAGAATTTGTATTTATTTCTATGCACTTTTCCATGCTGTCAGGGAGCCAATGTGCTTTAATATTAAACGACTATTTAAAATTGAGCAAATTGAGAACAAAAAATTGAAAAACAAAATTATAAAAAACAGTCAAATAAATAAAAGACTGATAAGAATAAAATAAAATAAATTAAATACAATTAGACACAAGCTAGGGAGCATTAAAAGACATTTTAAAATAACTTTACTGTTGAGTTTCTGTTGTGACAGGTGCATAAAGTTGACACTGGTAGACCATTTCCTTTTTGAATAATTTGACTTTTACTATTTTTGATGTGTAAATGATTAACATGTGAAACAAAAGTCCTGACAGAAATCGTCACCCACAGATATGTAAAAAAACAAGTTTGAATTTACATATATGTTTGGAGTTTTTCGTACAGCTCGAATAACAAAGGAAAAGGTAATTCCTAGAAATCTGTTTCACATGAATTCATAGTCTGTTCCTCTTCTTTTTTTTATTGTTTTTCATAGAACAGGTTCTTAGTATCTTGAAGAACTAAAATAAAAACAAACTGAATTTGACAGGTCAAAGGCAAACTGCCAAAAAAGGAAGTGTTTTAACACATCCATCAAAAAAACAATAAATTCATTCTTATCTGAAAGAAGTCATAGGTTGTCCATGGGTTCTTTTAAATGAAAGGCTACCGGCTTCATAAACCTAATCTTTATCTATCTAAATAAGCCTTTTTATCTGACAATCATAAAAGTCTCTTCTCTTAAAAATTCCAGTAGTAAAAACATAAATAAGTGAAATGTAACAGCTCTAATTCAGATCCCTGTAGAAAACTATATGTAAATGAATGGCTCTGTAGATGCAGTTTTTTTTTGTTTGTTTGTTTTTGTCGTATGATAAAATCTCATTTTCATCACGTACGATCTGATGCAAAAGTTTTTACAGTTGGTTTGCAGAAGTGCTTTAGGCCATAGAAGAAGTATTTAGCTCAGGCAAACAGTAACGTTCACCAAGAGAAATGAATGCTATGTGGTATGTCTGTGAATAAATTCTTCAAAGCTGAGTTAGAAGCAAAGACGACATTATTTTGAGCAAAAAAAACTTCCACTGAGTAACAAAATCTTGCTAAGTTAGAATCTTCACAGGATGTCACATCGGAGGTGTGTTTAGTGTTCACAGGGTTTGTCCACGTATTTAACAATAGTTTTTCCATGACTTTCCAAAACCTTTTATTGATTTTCCAAAACTTAAGATAAACACATAAGATTATTGTAGTCGGGAATCAAACCAAGACGTATGGATACTGCAGTTACATATGGAAATGTATTGCATTCAATCTAAAAAAAATGTAAAAAGGGGGATCATTGTTCTATTTTTTTCTTGATTTTAGTTTTAATATTTTAAAGAACTACAAAAGCACTGAACTACAAACAGGCTGACTTCTAACCTCATCTGCTCATGAAAACTGTAAGATTATCTGCAATTAAAAGTAAAAAAAAAAAAAAAACACAATATGTCCGTGTTATAGGCATGACCCGTTTTGTTTATATGATCATCACGACCTACTTACTTTAGCCACAAACATTACAGATCAAAATGTTGGATGTACCTCTATTGACCAGTGTGAACTGCTTATTTTTGTCTGGGGGAATTTTAAAAAAAGCAAAAATCAGAAAAAATAGTGAAAATCAGAAAAAAAATATAGCAAGAATAAGAAAATGTATTACAAAAAAACTATAGTGAAAACCAGAAAAATGTATTGTAAAAATCAGACATAATTAAAGCAAAATGTAAAAATATCTAACTAAAAATATGAAAAATGTATAGCAGAAATATACAACAAAAATCAGTAAAAAAAAGGGCAAAAATCAGAAGAGGAATTATAGTGAAAATAAGACAACATTAAAGAAAAATGTAAAATATATAACTACAATGTTAAAAATGCATAGCAAAAATAAAAATATACAACTAAAATCGGTTAACATTTTTAGCAAAAATCTGGAAAAAAGAAATAGTGAAAATCAGACGAAATTAAAGCAAATTTAAAACTGTATGTAACAAAAATCCGAAAAAAACATAGAGAAAACTGGAAAAAGTTATAGCAAAAATCCAAAAATATTATAGCCAAATTTAGATATGATTTAGATATGTTAACTTTTAACTTTGTTAATACGCATGTTGCAGTAGGAACCAGCCGTCTGCCTGTTCTGTGACACGTTCAGTGTGAACGTAGCTTTAGGCTCACTGCTCCTGTTTCACTTCCTTTTCAGCATTTTTTTTTGACAACACTGAGCCTTAAAATGCATTCATAGATGTTGTTATCTACACTTTTTTTTGTAAATTCTCCCTATATCTCTGTATCTTCCAGAACCCCATTAATGTTTTTGTAAGATTCTAAACAAAGTTAGGCTCAGGGTTTATCTCTCTATACAGTTAAAGAATGTTTCTAGTTACTAAAAAAGAAACACAGTCCTTTATGATTGTTTGAGCAGAGCAATAAAGAACTACATTTTTAAAGTACTAACTGCTGAGAAAAAGAAGCCACAGATATTAACCTTCCTCTTGCATTTTCTATCTGTTTTTATCCATGGTGTTAACAGGTCGGTCTTGAGCCTTGTCTTAAATCAGCTTTAAAATACACTAAAAACAATAACTTAACATCCAATTTTTATGTCAACTCGTGCTTATCTTGTTAGGCTTCCTTATCCACAGAAATGTTGGTTTTATTTTTTATTTTTTTCTGTGGGTCTCTGGGCCATTAAAAAAATAAGTATGCCTCTAGATTTCAATAAAAGTAACCTCAAGAGGATAATATAAATAAAGCAAAGGTTATTGTGTCACTTGAATTTTACTGAGGGGTTTAAAACACATTTCTGAAAATAATTTGCTTGATCTATTTTCCCAACTTTGAAATAATTAACTCTTGTAGCTTCTATTGTGTTATGGGTCACTTTTGACCCACACATATTTTCTTCAAGCTTTCTTCAAGCTGCAGCTTATTCAGAACTCTGCTGCTCGGGTTCTCACAAGGACCAAGAAAGTAGACCACATCAGTCCAGTTCTGAGGTCTTTACACTGGTTACCTGTCTGTCAGAGGATAGACTTTAAAGTTATGTTACTGGTTTATAAAGCTTTGAATGGTTTAGCACCAAAATACATGACTGACCTCCTGACCCAGTATGTACCAGCCAGATCTCTCCGGTCATCAGGATCCGGTCTTTTATCAGTTCCTAGAGTCAGAACTAAACATGGAGAAGCTGCATTCAGCCTCTACGCTCCACAGATCTGGAACAGACTTCCAGAAAACCTTAGATCTGCTGAAACACTCAGTGTATTTAAATCCAGGTTAAAGACTCACCTGTTCTCAGTTGCATTTGATTAATATGTATTCAAAAGTTTACGTCCGCACTTTTATCTATGCTTGTTTTAAATTAAAATCTTTTTACTTTATTTTAATTTTATTTTAATGATCGCATTTTTACTATTTCTTTTGATTGTTTCTTTTAATGCTTTATGTAAAGCACTGTGAATTGTCTCTGTACATGAAATGTGCTATACAAATAAACTTGCCTTACCTTCAAGAACATGCAAAAATAAAAAATATGTATATATTTTTTTTAAATCAGCAATTTAACTTCAGAACACAAACAACCAACAAATCAAACCAACAGAAATAATTAGCATCTTCCAAAGGTATTGGAAAGCTAAATCAGAGAAAATCTTTGTGTGTCTAGACGTCCCGAAGTTTGTTTATTTCGCTTTTTTGCAACTATACTGGACAAATGAGAATCCCCTGAAGCTCACATGACTGGGTGAGGAGGTGGATGTCAGTCTGTTGGTTGAAATCCACAAATGATTTTAATGATGGCTCTAATTATTTCTTTATTGAGTTATTTGATATAACAGGGTCAAAACTGACTCTAACAGTCAAAGGGACATAATTTCAACCAGAACATTTAAAAATAAAATTACATTGAATTCCATTGAAATCAAGGTTCCTGACAAAGTCATAAAGTCTTGATGGAATACATTTATTTTAAATCTTTTTTTATGCAATTAAAAACTGGAACGGGTCGGTGCTGACCCTAACACAAGATTTAAATTAAGAAAATGCAAGGAGGCCTTTTTAAATATTGAACTGTCGGTATATATTTTTTTCCCCTATTTTTAATGTTCTTTCTCTCCTCATTTCAAAGGGGAATCATCAGGAAGAGCTGCCGCTCCAAAACAATCACATCTGATTTGAGAGATTTTCTGTGAACTATATCAGGTTTGTGCCCAGTGGTTGCAACAGAAAATTGAAGTTCTGTTTTTAATTACAAATACTGATCATGCATTTTGCTTAGCAAAATGTGTAAATAATTCTTGTATTGTGGAGATTACTCAGACATTACTCTGTCTCTTTTGCTCTCTGTAGGGTAAACTATGACCACGCCAAGCACTCAGAGCAAATTGCGACCCATCCTGCTCACTGTTCTACTGCTGGGAGGCTTCATGATTTTTATGTTGATGTACGTCAAGCCATCTTCACAATGGTTGTATGAGCCGGTAAAGTCTGTAGTTTGCCCTGACCAGGTCACCCCCACTACAGAGCTGGTCACCACCAACACCACCAAAGTGCAGAAGGAAGAAAAGAAGACCATTCTGTTGGTTTGGTTGGTTCCTTTCGGACAACAAAACGACCTGAATTTCTGCAAGTCGCAGTTCAACATGGACTACTGCATCATGACCACCGATAAGAACATGTACAGCAAAGCAGACGGGCTTCTGTTCCATCACCGAGACATCAGGGGTGACTTGTCAAACCTGCCAAAGGCACAACGACCGCCACACCAGAAGTGGATCTGGATGAACATGGAGTCGCCTTCCCATTCAGGAAATTTTAACGGTCTAGATGATATGTTCAATTTGACTCTCAATTACCGTCGGGATGCAGACATCCCGGCGCGTTACGGATACCTCGTTAAAAAAGAGAATGAAAAGAAATTTGAACTTCCCAACAAAAACAAGCTCATCTGCTGGATTGTGAGCAACTATAACCCCAACCACGCACGGACAAAATATTTCAATGAGTTGCGTCAACATATTGAAATCTCTACGTTTGGACGAGGCTTTGGAAGGTACGTGTCTGATGGGGATTACGCCAACATTGTGTCCAGCTGTAAGTTCTACTTAAGTTTTGAGAACTCAGTCCACACAGACTATATAACAGAGAAACTGTACAGACCCCTCTCTTTGGGCACAGTGCCCGTGGTCCTCGGCCCATCCAGACAGAACTACGAGTACTTTGTTCCAAGAGACGCTTTTATTCACACAAACGACTTCAAGTCACCCAAAGAGCTGGCCGACTACCTGCATGTCCTGGAAAAAAACGAAACGCTGTACATGAGGTACTTCGACTGGAAGCAGTTTTATGATGTGAAGGGAACATCGTTCTGGATAGAACACGCATGCCGGGCTTGTGAACATTTGAGAACGGACAATCGGTACAACGCATTCAGAAGCCTTCGGTCGTGGTACTGGGGATGATGGTACATTTACTTTAAAGTACCACAAGATTAAGAAGGTTACAGTAAAGAAAAAGATTTGTCGGATGAAATATTCTTATACGATTCAACTTGAAGTTTTTGCTAAACTGTTAAAACATACATAATGTTGTTGCACTGATTTCTTTTTTTTTTTTTATCCACGCAATATAAAAGTAGATTAAAAATAAATTATAAAATAAAAATATTTATGTGAAGTAAAAAGTAATTGAACAACTAAATATTTCTGCGCAAATTAACAAAAAATATTTATTTTCCCTATGGTCGTGGTGCTGTAGAAGAGTGGTCGACCTCGGATCAGAAAATTTGAGGTTCGATTCCCACCTTGCCCACCCATGTGTCGAAGTGTCCTTGGGCAAGACACCACCAGTGTGTGACTGTGTGTGTGAATGGGTCTGTGACTGTGAAGCGCTTTGTGCTTTCGAGGAAGGTAGAAAGTGTTTTATAAGTACACGCCATTTACGGCATTCATCATTTAAAAAAATTCTAAAAAGTTCAATTTGGTGAAAATTTTATCTCAACTATAATTTATTCTGAGAGAGGAATAACAACTTGATTACTTTTAAAAAGAAAACAACTAAAAATATATTTATTTAAATTTTCAAAACGTAATTTAGACTTAAGATAATTACAAACACATCTGTTCATTTTTTATTTTTGTACCCGTTCGTGTGAACTTTCCATTATTTAGACACTCTTTTTACATTTTTTTTTTCAGTTGGTTTACCATTATTTTAGGATGTCACTGCACCTTAAATGGGTTATATTATTTATTATTAGTTGAACACTGATTTTATCATCTGCTTGTAAGAATGCACAATTAGACAACATGATGATAATAACACACATAAGTGGGATTAACACTAAAGAAAATGACACACAACGAAGGCGAGGATCCAGCACTACACAAAAAGAAATGACATTTATACCTCTGGGGGTGATGAATGTAATGCAAGGGCAGCACCACTTACTGAAACCAAAGAAATGAACTTGCAGTTTCTTGAGCCAAGTTTTATTCTGTGTCATCACTGGAGTCTATTTTTCAGTGTCAAAGGGTCAAAGACGTTTATCTTTAAACCTCCGACTAATGAAGCTCACAGCTGTGTGTGTTGGCGCTCCATCCGACTGTGAAGAAAACACCAAAGCGTACTTTTTTATATTTGTTGTCATGTGTTTTTACAAGTTTTATTACATAAAATATATTTTTATATATATATTTTCTGGGATGGTGGAGGATGGTGGTGGTGGGGCCCTATTAAACCTATGAGATTTTACATCTGTGGGGGTTTCTTATTACTTACAACTGAATGTTTTGTGCCCAAACAGACTAAATGAGGCACTTTGATTTGTATGAAGGCTTGCGGTTCGCTCCTCTCCATTTTAGACAGCACTATAGTGGATTTAAAACTTCTCAGGGTTTGTTGTCACTTTTGCAGCTCATGTAAGAAATTAAAGTTTTTGTGTCAAGTGTGCCTCAAAGCAGCAGAAATCAAGTGGTAATAATGTGACTGTAGACTGTAACAGAGGAGAGGGGATATTTTTCTTAATGACTAGAGTGTTGTCTGAAAGTGTCAAATAAAAGGTGGCAGCAACAAATAAACCTCACAATGGAACCAAATTATTTTTTTAAGCTGATGCTGCTTAAGTAAATTAAAGCTTTTATCTTTGAAACAGCTGGAGACTTTTTTTTTTCAAACGAAACAATTAAAACGTTTTCAGAAACTCTTGGAGTCTTTTCTTATTTCAATTGAAATATCACATTTTATACGTTTGCAAACGTGTAAAAAAATGTAATTTTTTGTCAAAACATTTTTTTTTCTATGACTGTTATCTAAACATCTAATCTAAATTTCCAGAATAAGATGTGCTTTTTAACAAGAAGCAGTGGTCAGAATACAAAAAGTATTATTTTGATATAATTAGAGTAAGTAAGATGCTAAAAAGTCAAAAGAAGATAAGTTGGCAGTAATTTACTAGATCATGTGGCTGTAAAAAAAATTAAAATGTGCACATCAGGTTGCCATTTTCTGCATTTTTCTTTCACTATTAGATAACAAATAATCAATGGATTCTGACTGTA
The DNA here is from genome assembly GCF_002922805.2 of Oryzias melastigma. Taxonomy (NCBI): domain Eukaryota; kingdom Metazoa; phylum Chordata; class Actinopteri; order Beloniformes; family Adrianichthyidae; genus Oryzias; species Oryzias melastigma. Next base: position 8,904,249 of record NC_050533.1, read on the forward strand.
ATTCTTTATGTAAACTCTCTTGGCTTATAAAAATTGTATTAAACCACTTTTAATTCAAATAATAATTGATCAGTGAAACAGACAAATTAAAAAAAAAAAAAACTATCAATAAGAAATGAGAGTATTTTTTTATCTCTAACAGGACTTTCCTTCCTCCCCCTTCAGGAGACAATCATGTCAATCTAAACATTGGAGGCAACCTACGACTAATAAGCAAACATTCCCAAGTTAAAGTCTATTTAAAATGGAAATAATAGAGTTTGTAAAATATCAAATGTCACACAACAAATACAATACAAGAGGGCCTTCTATTGGCATGCTTTGTGCTTGTATGTGTGAAATCAGTGCAGCAGTCTTTGTCACATGATTAATATTCTTATCTTATCTTTAGTTAAATCAAATCACAAGTTTCATTTTTTATTAATTTCAAACATTTTGAAATAATAACATTAAACATTTTTAAAGACAAAAAAAACCCAGAATGATCTAAGCAGTTATTATTAAATGCAACCTGATATTACACTACGTAAATGTTATTGCCCCCTGTATCACTAAGAAATGCAGGCTGGTGTTTAAATAGCGTTCTAACAGCCTGGATAAGTGATTGACGAGGGGATGAAGGGGTGTTGTGGAGGTTCTTTGCTATCCCATATCCTCAATTGCACTTTGGTGCTTAAAGTTGTTTTGACCGTCACAGGAACAACATATGCGCCTGGTTTCATGCTGCAGGTCAAAGGGTCGGATGGATGTGAGTGTGTGTTTGAGCTGCTGGGATCAGTGGCACAAATAATCCTTGGATGTCAGTCGGGGATTACTGCAAAAGTTTAGACTAAAAATGGGTGGGAGGCAGAACATCACTACACCTTCCTGTGTTTGGAACACCAATGTCGGTCTTTCTGTGGCGATTATTTTTTATTTCGTTTTTGATTTAAGTTTTTTACAATTTAAAGGCTAATTATTTTGTTTTTGCAAGCTATAACTAAAAGTTGATTTAGAAGAAAATTATCTGAGCGCTTTAAGTCCTTCTCCAACTATATTTTTTTCTATTGTAAAAGTGTTAACAGAGGTCTTTTAATTACAGATATGCCGTCTTTTTTTTTAAACTGCAAATATGATGTCACCAATTTCACAAAGTAAAAATCTAATCAATTCACCCATTTTGCTAAGTCTATTTATTAATCCACTGTGTTCTAAAGACAAAAATGTGGATGGTTTATTTAAAAAATTAGATTTAAGCACATTTTATTAACATATTTATTCTATATTCACTAATGACCATCGATGCGTGCTGTTTTTTTGCAGAGAATTCTGGGAAATTTGTAGGGCACTAGATTTTGTAGATTGAGAAAAAACTACAAAATGAAAAGCACACTTAAAAGGGTAACAACAGTTGAAGGGTAACTCCGATCTTAGACCAGATCTGAAAAATGCAAAAAAAAGTAAATTTTGACAACCGAACGCAAAACACCTATGAGTCATGGTAAAGCTAACACCATAACGACCAACTGTTACAAAATCAAAGATGGGCGGGGCTTTCATACTCGAGCTGCAGAGCATGATGACGTGAAACTTCTTAAATAATGTGGGACTTACACCAGTAGTTTTTTTTTTCTTTTATTTAACCTTTATTTATCCAGGCAGGACAGATTAAGAACAGCCTTCTTATTTGCAACTGTGGCCTGGCAAAAGGCAAGACCTTTTGAGAAAGAAAAGAGGAAAGAAGTTACAGGATACAGGATACTAAAAAAAATATTGAATAGAATCAGAAAAGCATCAGAACAAACACATTCTAAATTATAAAACCATAAAATCATTGCATTGAGGAACAAAAACATTCATCTTTAAAATACTCATTAAGATATTTTTTAAAATCTGCTAGTGATATAAAAGTGTCCAATCTCAGAGTTTTTTGTAAGTCATTCCAGTCTCTGGCTGCAGCATATTGAAATGACCCAGAACCAAGTGAAGAACTTAATTTTGGGACTTTTAACAATAATAGTTTTGAAGTTGACCAATCACAAAATTGAACTGTAATACCCCGCTTCAATCTGTAAGAGATAGCACCCAGATGGATTTATACTATAATTTCAGAAACTGAACAAGTTTATTTTAAACTCTCAAAAATGTGGCAAGGACCAACAGACAGCACTTTTAAAGCCTAATTTATAAAGGTCAACATACAAAAAAAGTTAGTGTTTGGTTACCCTTTAAAGTGCATTATGTAGTGTTAGGGAATTCGGACATAGCCTTTGTTTACACGCTCTTCTGCTAGCTTATAGCACCTCAAAAGCCCAAGCTAACATTAGCATAGGCAAAAAAAAGCAGGATTGGAGCTATCCAGCTAAGTGCCAGCTTAGACGATACGTTAATGTTTCTATTTGTCTTCAAGCTGTATCACAAATCTGAGCTTTTTTGTCTGCTCTTAATCCAATACAATTTGAATAAATAAATACTCAGAAACTCAGTTTTAATCTTAAATTCTTTTCATATTTGGCTTCCATCATGAGAAAAAAGCCACAAGAACATGTTAAAAACACCAAAAACAGGATTTTCCATGGAGTGGGTCTTGAAGCAGTGGGGATTCCAGTTAAGCAGTCATTTACTAACTTTAGTAAGAACTGTCTACAAGCAGGAGCCATCGTTATTGAGGGCATTACTTGGGCACCCACAAGGCCTCCCTGAAGGGGTTTAAAGTTCTGCAAGATTGCAGACTGAGATGATTGTCAGGGTTTGCCCCCTGCAATCTCCTGCGCGACTATCAAATTCAGTTGAGAATACTGCGCTGAAAGAACGCTCGCCTCATTGCAGAAGAGCTCAGAGGCCTGCAAAAGGACAGGTTTGTGTGAGTCCTCTCATTAACTCAGAGGGCTGCCCTCATCCTAACTTAATGGATCCCATTTATGCTTTCATCGCCATGCCAACCAGCTGCCAGCATTGCTACATCAAGGCCTTTGTGCTTCACAGAAATGTAACTGTGCGGCGTTGATATGTCTCAGTGTACAACAAGCCATCATTTGAAAGAGCTCTAAAGTGAATGCTTCTGTTCTTCGACGAAAGCATTTGATTATGTGGAAAAAACAACTACTGACACCTTTATGTATAGGCTGAATGCTTCGGGGTAAGAAGATACCTTACTGCAGGTCAAATAAAGGTCTATTTATTGGGGCTAGACTGACTCTATACAATATCTGTTGGCAGCTGTTCGGTGACAGACTTCAGGGGATTAAGCAAGCAGAAAAGAATATGCGAGATCAGCGGGGTTTTTGCTCTGCAGGGCTGGCACCGCTTATGGAACTTAATAATCCAAAAGACAAAGATCAGCACCTGTTATCATCACACATAAATCCCAACTCTGCTGTAGAATTGAAAGGATGACAGCACCGACACAGATTAACATACAAAATACTCGTTATGTGATAATCTGCTTTACTTGCATGCAATATTTTCATGTATTTATTCTAAAAATCTTTACATTAGAATTTGAGTTTTGCATTTACTAAATTGTGGGGATGGATAGGATGAAGCTATGCCTTGCCAACAGTTCCAATGAAAAGTCTATGTAAACTTGTAAATGAGTGTTTCAGGATTCTGTATTCAAAAATCTCACATTCACGTGTAGCTAGGCACATTTTTATGACTGTTTTCACGCAAAGCTAATAAACGCATGTTGAAGGCTAAACCAGTTGAGCTTTGACCAATTAGCTTTTCATTCACGGAAGTATCAACTGTTTAAAAATTGACCAATAATAGCGTTGTGCCCAGCCAGAATTTTATAACACCAAGTTTTTCGTACAGAGGAATAGAGCTGCGAAAGAAAAACCCTGTAGCAATTTTTGCAAGCTTTCCTCCGCTTTGACATGTTGCACTGTTACGGCCCCTGGCTTGCTAGGCTTGTGTGTGTCTGTATATGTATATATGTATGTCTGTCTGTTTGTTTAGCTTGTTTACAGCTTCCTTGAAAGGCCTGCAGTGTTTGCTGTTGGCTCCACCTCCCTCAAGGAAACCATCTCTCCTACCTCCACTCACCTTCACCAATTACCAGGCCAGGACAGGAGGATATAAAAGAAGTGGCCCAACCTGGATGAGGCAGCGGCTTAAATTCCAGAGGGAATCTGTTTCCTCAGCCTGCCCTGTTGTCGGCCTCAGCTGAAATAAGCCTGTTTTGCCTGGTGTTGCCCTTCCTGTACATTTAGGTACGGGACTTTGGTTTTGCCTGAGGTTGTGATTTGCTTTTTGGTTTTGTATTTATGTTAATGTCTAACTAATGCTAAAAAAACTGAGATTTTAAGTTTGAAATTCTTCTCCCCTCATTATTGGCTACCTGTGTTGGGTTTAGTTTAAGTTTTTTTTTTGTAATAAACGGCCCAGCTGCCAATCTTATTTGATCCCTCCCGGTTTCTTTTTTCTATGTATGTTGCACCTTTTCCCCTTTGGGGCGTAACATGCACCAAGCCTCTTCCCAACAGTAGATGGCAGAGATACACTAGTAAGCAGTAGGGGTGGGTTGATAAAATTGATTAATCAATCTGAATAGATAAAAGCTTAATAGATTATTAATTGATCCATAAAAGTAGAGATCGTTCAATGCTAAAGTCTGCTAGCTTGGCATGAATTTTCCAAACCATTTGTGGTCTTTAAGCACTGTTTTTTTAAATCATATTTCTTCTACTTCTGGAATAATGTGTAATGCTATAGCGGGATCGCCACCTAATGGGAAAAAAAAAAAATAAACGCCCTCCAGGAGAGGCCGAACAATAGTTGGATCTTCTCCGTTTGAGAAAGCATGTAATACTGCATGCGATTAACAATCTCATTATAATTTCACTAATAAATGTTACAGTATGTGAACTGTATAAGATTAATAAGAATATCTTCAAAATATATAAAGATTGTTATTGTATTTCCAAATATGTGTCTAAATGTGTAAACCATGTAAACTCGAAATTGAATTAAATCAAATTCAATTCAAAATGTCTAAAGACCAAAAAGCTATTTTTTTATGTTTGAAGCTATTATGTCAAGGGCATTTTGCTTTGTTGCCTAAGATAAAAAGTATCTGGAACAAAAGAAAAATCTATTAAAAGGCATCCACATTTTCAGTTTTAAATGCTAAATGAATCTAGATTATATCCATTGAGATAGAGAATTGTAGTGTATTATATCCTTACAAAGTTAGATTAATCTTTTCTGTATCAATTCATGGACCATGTTTTGAGATGCTTATCAAATCAAGTGAGAGGAATAGACACACAACCCTATTTAACTTGAAAATTATTTTTTTGTCTCTGCTGTGTATTTACTCTCAGAAACACAGCAGATCCTAATCTATAGTGTAACATGTTAACAGGGTTTCCACCTTAAAAAGTCTTAAAAGCATTGAATTTATGAATTTAAAAATATTACCTTAAAAGGTCATATTTGGATATCTGAGACTTAAAAATTGTGTCACTCGAAAATTTTTCATTTCACATTAAAATTTTAATCTTTTGGCCACTTGTATTTTTGATCAAATTGTGTAAATAAACAGCAGAAGAACCTGTTGTTATCACCGATAAGCTGAAAACAGAAGAGCTCTAAAGCATCACAGACCACAAACAACAAGATTACTGTAGAAGCTACAGTTTATATCATAAAATGGGAATACATTTATAAAATTATTGAGAAATTGGTCTCAATTTTTGAAATGCATGCCTTAGAAAATGTCTTAAAAAGTCCTAAATTTAATTTAAATAAACATGCAGGAACACTGATTAGTCTAGCATAAAGCTTAAAAAAACAGACATTTGTGAGTCCTCCTAAACCTAGAATTGCTATTTTCTAGTTTTGTAAACTTTGGAGATTCTTTACTTTTCTTTTTGACTACTGGTAATTCTAAAATACTAGTTTTGAGTTGAAAAGGTTCATTTGGAAGAAGACCAAACAGTTCAAAATGTCACTTTGTGCCCTTTTCTTAAGTCTGTTGCAAGTTGTGACAAGCATAAAAACACCCCTTGTGTTGAAGGTACAAAGAATGCAGTAAAAATACTTTTGAAGCATACTTCACGAGCAAGCCAAAACCTGCTTTTTGAAATTTGCATACAAGGTTTCCGTGGCAGATATGAAATCCTGACCATCTTTGTCATGGGAGGAATCATACATCAGTATAAGGGTCAGGTCATCTGGGCCCCATAAGAGAGAGAGCACAAGTTAAAGATCCACTTCTATGAAAATGTTATTTTAGTTTTTTTAACATGTTCTTGACACATTTTTTCTCAGGATATAGGTCATGTATAAAGAAGATTATGATGAAAACTGTGTTTTTAAGTATTTCTTAATACAAATTGTTGTGAATCGGAAGAATATGAAATATAAAAAAGTTATTACATACTAGCTACAACAGCGGGCGACAAGATCCCTGCTTTTCTCCATTTGCAGTGATTTCGATGCATGTACAGATTTGTCTTCCTTGTCGAAGAAAGCATCTGGCTCAAAACTGTACACCTGGATAGCTCCAATATTGCTGAACATTTTTGTTGCATCGCTAATGTTAAGTTGGGGTTATGAGGAGCTGATAGCTAGCAAGAGAGAGCGTAAATAAAGGGATAATGGGAAATGAGTACCGGCTTACTTTCCTCCACAACTCAGAGGGACATTTCAAATGAATCACTGTCGCTCTGCAGAAAACAATACAGTTATTTTGATTTTTCTGGCCAAATTATATTTAAAAAAAAACACTGGGAACCCTTCTAAGATAGATGATAGGAGTGGGTCTATTATTTAATTAAACCTTTGACTGCAGGTTACGAATAAGAAAATTCCTTCACAGCAAAGATAAATATTTGTAACATCCACATTTGCATTGGTATTAAATGTGTATTTCATTTATTTTAATTAGAAATGTAAGCAAGATTTATTTGTGAAACAGAGAGATGTACATGAATTAAGTCTTTGGTGGTAGGTAAGCTCCGAACATCCATCCATTTTCCCAAATTGCTAAATTTGCTGAATGGATAGATAATCATTTGGTTTATGAGGAATTTTTGTATTTAAATGATATTTTATCCAAACTTGTCGCATTTCTAGTGTCCTCCTTGTCTTAAAGATAAATCCAGAAACCCATGTGACCCTAAGTGGGAACTGAATTGAATTCCAAGTAACTGGATGCTTTATGATTAATTTTTTGCCGAGCCATGACGTTGTGAACTTTACTTGCCAATACCAGGCTAATTTTCACCAGATACTTTTACAAACTTAAAGAGGCAGACACAAATAGGAAATGCACCACTGTTACATTTTGTAATAAATACAAAATCCTCTTTAGCTGCGAATATTGTCGAAGGGACTTTATTAAACAAAAATCCCTTCTGTAAATAGAAAAATTCCTTTTTTAGGGTTGGTGCTAGAGTTGAAGGAGGACATAAGAGAAGATCGTTCCTGCCCAAGAGTTGGATTCCAGTCAGCTTCATCCCTCTCATTGACCTTCCTGAGAGCATTTGTGGGGGATTAGGCCTGTGGGCTGGGCTGGTGGTCTTCCCATTCTATTTTTATGAAGTTGTCTGCTCTCTTTATCCTTTGGATAACCGACGTGGACACATGCACCAAGACTTAAAAGTAATTAGTAATCTGTCAGTCAAGGATGCGAGCATTCCCACAGATTTCAACCACGCTTTTGATGCCAGAAGTTCAGCGTCAACAACTGAGCTTAATGTAATTCACATGAACATCAACAAACCTCACCAAACGGGGATTTCAATTAAAATATCAACCACAGCCAGAAATAGCAACAGGATTAAGGCGGATTTTTGGCTATTCCTTCTCTATCTTTTCTGAAGTATTTCCAAAGCACCGGCAGTAGTCTTTGAAACTCCCTTGTGTACTCAAGTACCTGGCAACCCAAAGATGCTGGCACACACCTCTTTTTAGCCATCTGGACCCTTTTGTTTGTTACAAATATGACCGCTCATGTCATGACACCTGAATGTCCATTTATCTCTATCACGGAGTCCAAATCCAAGTATTTATATACCTTATTCAACAATCAAGTATGTTTGTTTGTTTTTTATTCATTCAGCAAATTCCTTATCCCAAAGTTATAATCTTTGTGTTAGTTGGGATATTTTCATGCACCATATGGGTGTGTCTCAGTTAGCCCCCTTAAAAGGTCCAGGATGATGTAGTGGAGTATCCTCATTCTCTCCAGAGATTACCTCTAATAAGAAGGCTTGTATTTATAGAAGGGCTGCTCTCTGTGTACCCCGTCACAGTGCTGCCTGCCCCAGTTTCCTCCCTGCTTTTCCACGCCGCTTCTGCCTTCCCCACATCAACTCAGGTAAAGATTTCTTTAATAGTCTGAAAAACATCAGGAAATTGGTTTTACTTGCTTGCTTGATGAAAGGGTAAAATAAAAAGCCCTGAACCATTTTATTGCTTTTTCCTACAATCTCTATTCATTGTTCAGCTGTTTTATTTGATCTACAGATAAGAAAATCAAACAACGATGTCCACTAGTGAGCGCTTTGACTGCCATTACTGCAAAGACTCACTGCTGGGAAAGAAGTACATAATGAAAGACGACACGCAGTACTGCACAAAGTGCTATGAGAACTTATTTGCTAACTGCTGCGAGGAGTGCTCCACACCCATTGGCTGTAACAGCAAGGTAAAGAAACACATCAGGAACCAACTCTTGCTTCACCAGGAAAGATTGTAAATGCACATCATTGTACACTTTAAAAAATCTTGTAAACTTTCATTTGATGCTTTACAGGATCTGTCCTATAAAGATCGTCACTGGCACGAGCAGTGCTTCAAGTGTGCAAAGTGCAGCCGCTCACTGGCAGACAAAGCCTTCGCTGCTAGAGACGACTTGTTGCTCTGCACCGAGTGTTACGCACACGATTACTCCTCCAAATGCATCACCTGCAAGAAAACCATTTTGCCAGGTAATGATACACTGCAAAAGCAAAAAAAAAAAAAACAACTCTAGTTACGAAGAAATCACTAAAACTATTTGTAATTCTTGTTTAACAAAAAATCTTAGCTTCATTTCCACAGAGCGGTCCGGTCCTGCATTTTGAGACTTTCCAGTGTAAAAATGGACCCATTGAACAGTACCGAACATTACCTCAAAAGGGCCCCATCTGTTGTAGGTCCATAGAAAAGTGGAACATTGGAAAGCATCAACATAGTGCTGAGCTAGTGTTTCTGTTTTCCTCTATACGAGGGTATTCCACCACGGAAGCGCCGCAAAAACAAACCGCTCAGTGGGAGCAAGGCTTAACTGAGTGGAAACACTCGCCAAAATGAACTTACTGTACCACTTCTTACCGGACTGGACCGCTTGGTGGAAACAAAACTATTTTAAGATGTCAAAATCTAGAAAAAGGAGTTCCACACAAGCATTCCAAAAGCGAAAAGCAAGCTAACTGTTAGATTGGTTTACTTCAAGTTCGATGTTATACAGTCAAATAATGTGGATTTCTTAGCTAGTTCTAAGTAAATGTTTTGCACTTTTTTAGTTTATATGTATCCAATTGTAGTTTATTTTGATTAAAGTGACAAAAGTGACAAAAACAAGTAGAAATTACTAATTTTAGAACAAAATGTGAACAAAATGAGAATACGATCTCAGTACAATCCTAAAAAGTCCTCATAAAATACAAAATGAACACTTACTCCTGTAATGTAAATTACATTTTCTGTTTAACAATGAATGCAATTAAACTTTACCATAACATTCCTAAAATTAAACCAAAAACGACAAGACAATTAGTTTTTTGGAGTTTTAAATCATGTTTTTATGTGGTTTTGAATGTGGAGCAAAAGGATTTTGACTCATTTTAACAATAATTTCTTTATTTCTAGATCCTCTAATAAGACCAAAAAGAAACTCTTGGTCAATTTTGAGAAAAGTTTAGAAAGGTGTGAAGTTAACTCTGGTAAAACATCCTGAATATCTAAAAACAAAGTTTTAAATTTTTGCAAATATCTAATAGTTTGCAGTGTAGATACCTGCAGCAACAACTGACACAATCTAACCACATTTGGAGACAAGCACCATGGAAGTCTGCGGGTTTAAATCCCGCCTGATGGACATGTAAACTAATGCATGTAATAAGTAACTTGTAGTTACTAAGACTTAAGGTCATGTTGTCCTCAACAGCACTTGTTAATAAATAAGCCTCGTCAACATGATGCTTTTTTGCTGACCTGCTGGTATTGCTAACAGCTTGCTAAATTGTGAAAGCGCAGAAATGAAAGTTGAAAGAGAAGTGATGCATAGAAGGAAATCCAACAGAGAAGTGTCTTCCTTTATCATCTGCTTAATCTTAGCAAACAGTAATCCTATCACACTGTCAAATAGAGAGCTCATTCAGCATATTTACTTTGACATCAGGAGATGCAAATAATTGACAGTGTAACATTAAGTGAGTATCGCAGAAATAACTCATAAAATAGGGATTCTTTTTTGTAAAAGTCGTTGATAGAGTTGATATAAATATAGTCCCACTCTGATCACCTTTTGTTTTATTGTAAAAGCGTTCCCAGTGATCTTTTAACTACGATTATGCAATTTTTAGCCAAAAATCAGAAAACCTGTAATTTTCTAGAACGGGGGGGTTAACTTTTTGATTTGTTGACCACCAAGGGTTCTAAAATTTGACAGAAGGGCCGGACCACTAGCAGATATGTGGCGTGTTTTAGTAATCATGGAATTTGGACAAAAACATGGTAATTTTGATTAAAAATGTATATATTTTAAAACAGATCATTTTGAAGTTTTTAGTTCGAAACTGTGACTTTTGTTTCTCATTTTAGTGCCAACTGCACCAATGGGATGATGTCCTTAGAGACAAACACAAACTTCAAGAAATGCTGCGTTCATGTGCTGTTGGGATGATCAGAGAAATGCCCGTCGAACTCCGAAATTGAATGGTTCAGAAAAACAATGAATCTTTAAAAAAAAAAAAACACATAAATGCAGAACAATTTTCTAGACAGAGGTCAATGTTTCAACATCTATGGGGAGACACCTGAAATACAGGGATGATAAAACAATAATTAGGATCATCAATATAAAATATTCTAGTTTGGCGGACCAGATTGAATAGTTTGCAGGGCCCCCAGGCCATAGTTTGCCAACCCCTGTTCTAGAACATAGTTCTTCAGAGTGGTAGTGGTTCATTAGAAATACACCTCTAAGCTCTTTTTCATACAGCATTTTTCTGTCTGTTCCTGATTCACAATGATTTGAATAAAGAAATACTCAGAAATGCAATTTTCAGCTTAATTTTTTTTTATACGTGCAAGAAAAATGCCCCAAGGACATGTTAAAACACCAAAAACACTATGTTCATTGGAGTGAGTCTTTAAAAGAAAACAAAGGTGTGGGTAACCTTGAGTGCTGAAGAACCTCAAACAGGCTTCGAATAAACTGCACTTTTTGTCTATAAATTAGGACTGCTGCTTCTCATCTCAGTAAATCAAAATTCTGTCAAAACAGTAAAGTTACTATTTTCCAAAAGTTCCCAACAAACATTAACTTGAAGTTTTAAGGGGCAATTATTTTGCCAGCACTTTGCAGTAACAATATTAATGATTAATATGGTTTGAATTCCTTCCCACAGTTGGATTATTTCAGGTATGTTTTCATCTTTCTAGTACAATGTGCGGGCTGCACGGTGGCGCAGTGGTTAGCGCTCTCGCCTCACAGCGAGAAGGCCCTGGTTCAAATCCCGGCTGGGACCTTTCTGTGTGGAGTTTGCATGTTCTCCCCGTGCATGTGTGGGTTTTCACCGGGGACTCCGGCTTCCTCCCACCGTCCAAAAACATGCTTCATAGGTTAATTGGTGACTCTAAATTGCCCTAGGTGTGAATGTGGGAGTGAATGTGTGTGTGATTGAGGCCCTGCGACAGACTGGCGACCTGTCCAGGGTGTACCCCGCCTTCGCCCATCAGTAGCCGGGATAGGCTCCGGCGCCCCGCGACCCCGAAAGGGAAGAAGCGGTTAAGAAGATGGATGGATGGATAGTACAATGTGCTGACTTTGTGACAGGCTCTCGAAAAATGGAGTACAAGGGGAACAGCTGGCATGAGACCTGCTTCCTGTGCCACCGCTGCCAGCAGCCAATGGGAACCAAGTCCTTCATTCCCAAAGACAATGGCTACTTCTGTGTTCCCTGTTTTGAAAAGCAGTTTGCATACCAGTGCTGCGCCTGCAAGAAGGTACAATTAGCAAATACAATGCAGAAATTACAGGGTTCTTCTTATAATAATAATCTGTCTTGAGTTTCTGTCATGTCCAGGCCATAACGACAGGTGGAGTGACTTATCAAGACAAGCCGTGGCACAGAGAGTGTTTCCTCTGCATTGGCTGTAAAAGGCAGCTTTCAGGACAGCGCTTTACTTCCAGAGAAAATTACCCATATTGCCTTGAGTGCTTTAGCAACCTCTATGCAAAGAAGTGTGTTGGCTGCACCAAGCCCATTACTAGTGAGTCACAGCTCATGTTTATACACTCATTTGGCTCTCATTCTCATTTGTATAAGAACTGTCAGAAAAAAAAAAAAAAAAATCTAACAAAAATGTTTCAAATTCTTTCTTTTGTGCGTTTGCAGGTTTGGCAGGGGCTAAATATATCTCCTTTGAGGAGCGCCAGTGGCACAGCGAGTGCTTCAACTGCATGCAGTGCTCCGTGTCACTAGTGGGACGTGGCTTTCTCACCCAGCGCGATGACATTCTGTGCACAGAGTGTGGGAGGGAGAAGTGAAATCTCAGTGGTTGTTGGTCCATTTCCACCACTGTGCACAACAAAAAAACTTCAGCTTTGCTTAGACGAATGTTGTTCCCTTAAAGACCCACTCCTCCGATCATCAGTTGGTCTGATAATTTTAATTATTCCGTTTTTAACCCAAATCAAAAAAATAGTTTTCTAGGTCATAGATTTTGCAGAGCAGCAGTGGCTTTTATATCCCACCCGCTTACAACTTACTCACACTCCAACCGAACATTCTATAACAAGTGTAATCTGTTTTTAAACAACATTTTTCTAATTTACAATTTGCATAAAGACATTTCCAGAAATTCAATTTTAATCTTAATTTTCTCTATATATGTCCTCCATCATGAGAAAACTGCCACAAGAACATGTTAGAAACACAAACACAAATTCTGTACCTATTAAAATGTTTGATTTTTATGTCATAAACTCATCAGCAAGTTCAACTCTGACTGGATTTTAAAATGTCCCAGTGAGAACCCACAATTCAATCTGATTGAGTTGCAGGAAAATCTTCACATGTAATTAACATGAAAATTGTGGACAGCAATGCAAAAAAAACGTGTTCATAAAAGCAGTTTTTCCCATTCAAAAATAAAATCCTTGTTTGAAAATTGCATTTTGCATAAAACGTCATTATTTGTTATCATTTCATTGATGACCTGCATCAGGAATCTGCAACATGCAGCTCTTTTTTCCTTCTATTGCTGCTTTTTTGTTTTGCTAAAATGCTAACACCTTAAAAACATTTTAAACTAGTTGGTTTAGTTAATCACATACATGCTGCAAAATAGCATTTAGTTGTTATAATGATAGAAAATACCTTGTTTGACTTTAATCCAAGTAAATCTTCTGCAGCAGGATGATCTAATTTGACATATGTGTATTTTATTTTTTAATGAACTTGTATGTGGTGCTGTCAAGTAATGAAACTAAAGTTGTTAGTTATAGAAAATATCATTCAATTATTGTAAAGATTTACATTTTATAATGGCTTCATACACATAAATTAAGTATTATTTCTGAATGGTTAGGGGGGAATTTGGCAGCTATTGCTGAGTTTTGGTCAGTAAAAAACTTCACCAAATGGCTCTTTTGCGCTAAAGGTTACAGACCCCTGACCTATATTGTATTAAGAGTGAAAAATATGCAGTAGGATTTTTGCAGAAATCAGCAAACAGGCAAAAAATGTTATCACAATTGTCTTTTCCCCAAAAAGCATGTATAATGTTTTGAAATCTTGTAAATGTGATTTATTATGTGAAACAAATAAAAAATATTTTGCATTTGCAACTATTTTTCAATAGAGTTAAAAAAAATGGTAATTCATTTTTTCAATTCATTGATTAAAATAAAAGCACATCTTTAAATATAGCAGTAAGTTTTAGCCTTGTGGGGGGAAAAAAACTCACTAAAGGAGTTAGAAAATAGACTGTAAAGATGTTTAAAACGGTTCATTTTGTAAAACTGATGGCTCATCTTGATATTTTCGTGCTTTAGCTTTGCCAACCAAAATCCTCAGAAACAACAAAAACAACCACAGACTTCCATGTATCATTTTGTTATGATGGCACAAGTGAAAAGATTTCCGTATCTCTACAAACACAAATGAAAATTACAGCTCTGTTTTCTTTTTATTGCCACTTGGTTATATTGCGCCAAGGAGGATAACTACTCATTGTAAAACCTAAGCAAACTTCAAATGACCATCTGGAGTCTACCCATGATTTGCTCAGTCACTCGTCCATCACATTCTGGCCAAAGCCACGGCTTTATTTGCTCCTCACTAAAACCAACAGTGCAAGAAACTGTGTCGCCGGCCACACAAATGATCCTAATCCACACACTGTTTCAACAGCTGTGGAAAAATAAAGAGTTTTATGGATGTCCCCTCCTAACCCTTCCGCAGAAGGATGTAGAGGAAAGATTTCCCATCAGCAAGTCCTGATGCTTTTTTTGTTCCTCCTTGGTGGTGAACTTGCTCACCCAGCCCAATTTGCTTTATTAATATCCATTACTTTATGGCTGCCTTTAAAGTCCTACTCCGATCGTCTTTTGATCCATTTTAAAAGTAGTCTTTTTACTATGATTATGGTGTTTTTTTGCCAAAATCAAAAAACCTGTGTCCTTTTCAAGATAACTTTTTGCAGTAATGCAATTTTAAACTAAATTTTCTTTAAATATGTCCTCCATCATGAGAAAAGTGCCACAAGAACATATTGAAAAACTTGAAAACGTTATAAATTAATAGTAGAATTAATGTTTGTTTTTTTTTTTTAATGGAACGGGTCAAGCAATTTAGTGGTCCGTTCTATTTATGTTCTCGTTTGAAACTTGAAAGCTTTTTATTTAACTTTCAGTTCAGTTTGTAATATATATCCTTTTTCTTATTTATATGGGGAAAAAACTGTTGCATCATGTTCCCTCAGTGCATCTGGCATGTTTGAAGTATGATAAGAAATAAATATTTAAATCTAAACAACCTCCTGATGATTACACATTTCTCTTGGACAAACATAGTTATTTATCCTATCGTGATATGTTAAAATCGTGATATATGAAAAAAAAAGCAACATCGTGATATAAAATAATTCTCTATTGCCCAGCCCTAGTGAAAAGTATTTAATTCTGCTAATTTTGAAACTAAAAACAGAGCAATCTACATCAGGCACCTCCAATATCCGCCCGTGGGCCAAATGCAGCTGGGGTTCTAATGTTCACCGGCCCGCAGACTCCTTTCATAAAATCAATAACATGCAACCCCGAGCATTTTCTAAAAACTGTGGGCAGGCAGGATTTCTTGATTGACGCTGGCTAAATTCAATTTTAAAGTCCCTCTATGACAATTAAAAAAAAAACGTTCTAAGTAGTGCTTTAATTATGATTATTAAGTTTTTAACTTAAATCCAACAACTTAAATGTCTTATAAATACATTTTTCATGTTGACAGTTTAATTGACACAGATTTAAAAGGAGAAATACATGGAAATGCAAAAACAAAACTATTTCTTAGATTTGTTCTTTTTCATAGGAAAAATGCCAAACATACATGTTAAAACTAAAAAAACTTATTTTCATCAGAGAGGGACTTTAAGCCACTGTTGTGCAACCTTTCCATGACACTCTCTAGGTCGGCTGTAAATAAAAAAGAAAATATGACAATAAGAGCCACCCTGTCTAGGACGAGTGGAAATTCCCAATTTTTTTTCAGTGAAATATGAAACAACTTTGTCTGCCAAGATACTGTGGCTGTTTTCATGGATTTGAATATCAAGAGAGACGACAAGAATGCTATATGTGACAAGCTATCTGGGACTGAATGGTGGGAAAATTTGACAATAATTTGATATTAAAAAATAAATTTGTTCCTCTTTCCAAAAAGTTTGGACACCCTTGATCTATATTTTTTCCAAAAACAATCAGAGCAGTGGAAGGACCGAGCACAGAGAAAGTATAAGTTTCACTATCTTAAAGGTCTCACCTTCTAACCACCTGTTCATCCTGTAGAACAAGTATGACCGTGAGATGTTCTGTAAGCATCATCCCAACAGGTTTTAAAATATGTTATAGTTTAAGCCATGGAAACATCACTTAAAATCTGAAACTGTTTCTAAGAAATGACGATTGTGTTACATAGAAAGTCCCTCTGAAACAAAATGCTCTGGTCTGTGTGTTCACTTTGACACTAAACTCTGATATTTGCTTTGCTGAGTAAGAGTTTGTTTTAAAGCTGTTTGCTTTAAAGAGAACCTTTCCTCATCTTCAAACCCCCACACCCAATTGCTGCCCATCTTCAACAAGTTAGATCAGTAAAGCAAACAGACTGAAACCCTCAACAAAGCTGGGAGGGGGTCTGATTTTCACATTAGTTTAAGCTTAAGTAAATCGAGTCTTAATCCACCATTACTGGAGCTCAGAAGGCTGTAAAAAGGCAGGCAAGAATGTGCGCTCGAGCAACTGATTTGATGAATCATTTTTTTTTATTTTGTGCTCTGAATCAATTAGTTTCTCTAAAAAAAAGCCCCAGATGGTTTGTTAGTTCTCCTTCCTTTTTTTCCAGTCTGAGCCGCTTAAGGCCCAGATCCAGGAACTGCAAGAGACAACTGAGGAAACTATAACATGCTGAACGGAGTTCAAAGCCAATCATCCACTTTTATCTTCAGCAAGGTGGAAAAAGTGTTCAAGTTTTTCTTTTTAAGAATTAAGATTTTCATAATAAATTCAATTTAGGTTTGACTTTTTAAACAGATTTCAGAGCCACCAAGACGTTCATCAAGCTGTGGACTAATGACATCAACGTTCATTGTGTTTTCCAGTTGGATGAATGCAACTCCTGACAGCAGATGGTGTCTAACATATGGTGTAATGTGGTATTGTGTGCCATATCTCAGGTTATAAAAGGAAATGTCCGTTTAAATGTGGTTTTGACGTTGTGGTGCTTTGCTTCTCTCTTTCAGCAACACTTCTGCTGTGGGTTACATACAGTTTTAGTTATTTCAGAGCATGTTTTTGTGTTTTTTCTGAAAAGGGCAACAGAAGGCTTTTACCTGCCTGGTTGAACATGCTTACATTTACCCAGAGGACTTCTCATGAGGCCAGAGATTTGTTCATGTGAGAGCAAAACCTGTAAACACAACACTTTCATCTCTGGATTTGGGGAATAAATCTGAATAAAGTGTTTACTTTCTGGAAAAAAATATGCATTCAAGTCTATTTTACATCAATGCTTGTTACTGTTTTGTTAGCAAAGCGCGACCTGGGAGAGCTCCTCTATCAGTACCTAAACATGCAGGGAAGTCGCAGCAGGGACTCTGAATCCCATCTTCACAGAGCAAACAACGTCAGCATGCTCTGCAGTGTTCTGGCAGGACAAACAATTCTCCTAGTAACCTAGGGCCCTCTGGGAAATTTTCTCATATCATTCAGAGAAGGGCCCAAGAGACTTTGGCGAGCATTTCAAAAGATAGTTGGCGCCCTCTTGAGGCTTCATTGTGGAACAATTTTCCTGCAGCATGAATTGCTAAACGGCTGGCTTACCATTTTAGAGGAAATAAGCTATGAAATTGAAGACTAACTTGCTAGAAAATGTTGTTTTTAAACGTTTATTTTATGTATGAGTTTTTTTTTTCTTTTAGCTTAAATGCCTTAACTGGTGTGCTTAATGTGTTTGACAATAAGAAAAAAACAGGCTATCATCTTTATGAAGCAGACCTTGACCCAGCTCCAGTTTGATGCATTTTTATTCTTACACTTCTGACCTATACCTCTCATTGTGTTCCTGTGTATCTCTGGGGTTCAGGCACAGCCAGTGCACAGGCACACTCTCGCTCCACAACACCCTGAGGTGCCTTGAATCTATGTGTCTCCATTCACCTCTGTGCACCTTCACGTGCAGCTGAGGCAGAAAGCTGCCCTTCGTTCTTTTTAGCACAGCTGCTGTCAGATTTTTTGTGGGGATGGCTTCCATGTGTGCTAGATGTTTAAAAGCTTTGTTTTCCAAGTAAGGAGGCCATATTTATATTTTTTGACAAATTATATAATATTTGGGATCAAGACTGTCCGGCTACTGTTGGACACAATATGGAAAGGTCACCACCAGTCTGTTGAGGGCATACAAGCACACTTGGGGACATTGTAGAGCAGGGGTGTCAAACTCAAGGCCTCCTGCTGGTTTTCCAGAAATCCTGCCCTATCTGCTGCTGATTGCCTGGATCAGGTGTGTTTAGTCAATATGGAGCTTCAATAGCAGATTGGTTGGAAAACATGTAGAACACCAGTCCTTGAGACCTGGAGTTTCACATTCCTGCTGTAGAGTAACCAATCAATCTTTGAGACTTGTTTTTTGGATTGTGGGAGGAGACTAGAGTCCCTGGAGAGAACATGCAAACTCCACACAGAAAGGTCCCAGCTGGGATTTGAATCAAGGCTTTCTGTCTGTGAGGAGACAGCACAAACCACTGTGACACCATGTAGCTTCATGCTGTGTAGCAGTTCCAGCTGGTTTGGTTTAACCTTGAAATAGTCAACAAATAAATGTGTATGTGAATCAAAACGCCTCATCTCTACTTTTCAACTCAGTCTCTACATTCCGAGGACATGTTTTCTTAATGATTTTGGTGTGACAGAAATTGTTGAGACAAACCACAAAGGTAATACAACATTCCCACCTGATAATGGGAGGAGACTGGGCCAGTTTTAACAAATTGAGAAGAATAAACTGGGATCATTGGCATGAACCACCTTTCAGAGTGAAACTGTTTCATTCAAGAAGCACAAAGTGGTGTTTCGGTCTTCTTCAGAGCTCAAACTGCAGAGG
Source organism: Oryzias melastigma (assembly GCF_002922805.2). Classification (NCBI taxonomy): domain Eukaryota; kingdom Metazoa; phylum Chordata; class Actinopteri; order Beloniformes; family Adrianichthyidae; genus Oryzias; species Oryzias melastigma. Next base: position 8,923,322 of record NC_050533.1, read on the forward strand.
GCAGAGTTGCTCAATGCAAAGAGAGCTCTAAAATGTCTTACAGTAAGTTCAACTGTGTGTATGTGTCTTTTGTTTTATGTCTTAAATGTACTGATCCAGGTGATGCTGTTCTGAAGTTGAGTTTTAAATATTGTATGAAGGGACAGGAATTGTGTTGGCGTAAAATGATGCTGAGGGTGGAGCAGCCAGGAAAGTGGCCTAAAGGAAGACCAAAGAGCAGGTTTATAGATGTAGTGAAGGAGGACGGAAGTGTGAGCAAGAAGGAGGCAGTGGAGGGGGTTAGATGAAGGCACCGTTGAGATTTCTAAATGGAACACCGGAAATGAAATGACAATCATAAAAAAAAGCAGATTTTCTTAATTTGTCCACAGAAGGGAAGGTTGTTCTGTATGTTCAGAATTATTCAGGTGTCTTGAATCTGTTCACATGACTTCCTTAAACACTTGTAATACTATTTGTCATTAGAAGAAGACGAAGTAAGGCTGCATGCAGGATTGGTGCCTGTGAAACCTGGGTTTGTTTACCGGGGGGGGGGGCACGTAATGAGCTCACTTCGATGTGGTTCCCTAAGCAAGGCCCTTTATGCTGCCAGCCTGCATAGCCACAGGGGAGCACAAGTCTGAGTGTCCCTTTGCCTGTCCACTGCCCAAATAAAATGCAGGGTTGTGTCAGGAAGGGCATCCGCCTTAAAACCTTCTGCCAAAAGAGAAATGTGCGAAACAGTGAAAGCTGATTCACTGTAGCGACCCTTGATGATGAAATGTGCCAAAAGATGAACAACAACATTAGAAGAAGTATACTATTTTTTAGACTCTATATTAGAAGCAGCATATGCTACATGAATTCAGGTTTGAAGGTAGTACAAAAATAAAGAAAAGGTGTAAATGATGGCAAAATTCACTCTTGTAAAAGAAAATGCATAAAAAAGCCAATGACTCGTATGAGTTAAAATGCATACCAGGTTGCAAGACAGTGCCTGAACACCAGCCATTTTTTTCTGTTATCTCTTACTCCATAGTTTCTCCATAGTTTGCACCAAACACACCCACTGTTGATGTATTCTTTGATTTGTTTGAGACAAATAAAGCACCATTGCTTTTTTTCTTCTAAATATCTGGCTCGACCATCTACTGAATTTGTTGCCTTTTCAACATCAAAGAAGAACCCTGTCACTTCTCCATCTGCAATCTGAAGAGGTCAGTTATAGTCTGGCCTAAAACTTGAGGTGTATTCAGGCTGGAAAAGTCCTTTGGTCTTGACCAAATCTGCTTAATTTGGTCCGGATTGAGTCATGAACCTTGTGTTTGGTCTGTACTCAGACATCAACTGGACATTTCTACCCAAACCAAAGTTTGTAAACAAAACCATGTGACTAAAGATCTCTTCAGTCATTGGCCAGGAATTACAAAGGTGGGGCAAAGGAACGAGAGAAAGAATAACAGAAGTCCTGCGTTTTGTAATCCTTGTCGGGATGGTTCACAAACTTTATATTTTGCTGATCAATTTTGAATGTATGTATCAACTTCTGGTAAAACACTTTTTATTGGTACTTTGGTACGCCAGAGGTATGCTGCAAGGCGATTACGTCGAGAAAACACAAGAAGGAATTTGCATTACATTAAAAATTTTCTGCACTATTTACGTCTACGGTGGCCATTTGGGTCCACTTGTTCCGTTCCGAGCACAGAGACCTCTCAGATCGAGGAACCTCTGAGCAATCTGGACCTCAGTCTGATTGGAAACAAACACCTCAAAAGATGAGTCCAAGAGTGGTTCCTAGTCCTGGACCTGAGTCAACTTGGGTGTATTCAGACTAAAAATGTGTTCCGGGTTATCACAGGAAACAAACTCTGGTTCACTTAAAGCAAACCAAATATGTCCAGTCTGAACACGTCCTGAGAGTTGAGACAGAATTTGCTGCAAATTTGCTCTAAATTTACTTGACACATCCAGAATTGATAAAACTGTAACAGATTTAAGACTAGAAGGTCTAAACAATGGAGTGGCAATCTTTTAATGTTCTGCATGTTGCCTCACGGTAGATGTCAAGATACAGAATTATACAGAAATATGAATGTCAGGGAAGATTTAAGTTGCAGGAAAAACTTTTCACTAAAGCCAATTTAACTTAGCCTAATGATCATTTAAGTATGGCTTCCTCCCTGTGTCCCCAGCATTTTTTGAGAAGAAATATCAAAGATTACATTTGTGATAAAAAAAGAATACAGAAGTGCATAATTTTAAGAAATATTACAAAAGTATTTTTTGATAAACATACTTATAAAAAAAAGACATTTCTCTTTACACTAGATAAAAGAGATCCACAAATAACAGGTCTATAAATGCAGAAAAGCAAGCAGTGCACTTTTTTTTAGGGATGACATGTCTGCACCATTTCCTAGAGACGATCCCAGTGTGGGTATAGCCATAAAATGAACTGTGGAAGGCACTCCTGGGAAGATATTTACTGATCAGACTGTGGTTTCGCATGGAAACCACCGGTGGTCATCCGGAGAGAACCTGACCGTCTACCTCTGGTGGACATGTATACATATATAGAGTATAAATATATACAGTATATGTAGTGCACATTTCTGCCATCAGCTTAAACATTGTATATTTATCTGTACATAGTAGAAAATAGAAACTGTGCAGCCTTTTTATCTTGCTTTCTGAGTTAAAACATCTTTATGACTTACTGAGAGAAAAAAATCTATTATAAACTCGATAAAATAAACAGAAACATGGGGAGGAAGCAGATTTTTTTAGACTTTATTGACTAAACTGATTTTACAAGCAACAAAAAGATTTGTGTGTGTTTGTGGAGCTATAATAACTCAGTACCTTTGAGTTGTGCAATAATAACAGAAATCCTTCAGTTCAAATGTGCAAAACTAACAAGCGTTTGTATTCTTTTGAACTTTGTTTCGTGTTATGGATCTGACGGTTTGGTTTATTTGCCTGTTAATGTTGATGACACAGTCGCACCACCTTATAGGCTGGTGGTTGGTGCAAACTTCAGTAGTAATAGAGGAAAGTATGGTAGGTATCCAGACATTGGTCTCCCATTATAAATACACAGGCTGCCACAGAGCCAGCAGCAGCAAGAAAAACAAGAACATTTTCTTCCTGTTCTTTTCTAAATTTAAGGGAAAAGAAGTCAGCTGTCTGGACTGCAGGATACAACTGAGCAAACATTCAGATTGTTTTGTTTTGGACTGACAGTGTTTACAAGATGAAGCATTGGAATTGATGCATTTTGACATTTTAGTCATTTTATTTTGCAAAAATCTGTTTTTTATGTAACTATAAAAAAGTAAGAAAAAAATTAAAGCATTAGTCCTGAGAAAAAGTATTATTCAACTTAAGCTATAATGTCTTCATAAAAAATCAGCTGTAGGTAGTTGTTTCAATGGAGTAAAGTCAGAAAAAAGAGTGCTCAATGCTAATTTTTGCATTATATTTATAGTGGAAGCCACAAATGACCATATCATGTCCCATATGATGCATTTTTCATTCTTAGTGGTCGCAGAGACACTAGAAGAATCCTAATTTGCAGCCTTTTCTGGCAGCAATAATGGTAAGGTAGCAGAAAACCTAAAGGATTGAACTTTAATTCTCATTCTGCCTCAGCAAAACTAATTCTGTAGGTTTAGCTAAACTATGGGAAGAAATAGCCAAAGAGGATGATCAAAACAGATCTTTTTTTAACTCCTAAGGCAACACTCTCATTTTCGTGGATTGCTACCTCTGGGTTTGGCAGAATGCCACTGGGAGAAATGTCTAGGGTGTCCCACTGGAGACATAGAGAGCAGAAACAGCAACCACAGACACCCACCCTTCCCCACTGCACTGTGGCACTCCACGTCCTGCAGCAAAAAGCACAGAGATCCAAGCCATGCTGAGAGGGTTAAAATTTGCCATCCTTTTGCCCCTTCAAACCTAAAATGTTTTCCTATTTGGATAGTTTTAAAGAGGAAATTTCAAATGGTTCTAATTACAAGTTGAAAAAATATATTTACTAAAGAAGTATCCCCTACTTATCCCCAGGTAATTACTTGAAATTATATCATTACAGGTGAGGAGTTTGTGGACTAAATGGAGGAAAAAGAAGGCGGAGTGCAATATTGTGGCCATTTAACATTTCCTCTTTTGTGTTTTTCTTTTTTTGTTTTCTGCTAAATTGTTTATCTACCAAGTATTATAAGGATTTTTTTCAACAGACTTTGTATAAAATTCCTTTCATATTAAGACTACGGCCAGATATCCCGAAATGCCGCCATGTGCCGACCTCAATGCAAGCTTTTCTGCAAATATTACAGGGGTCGCACAGCAGCGTTTGTAATCGGGAGTAGGCAGTCGCATTGCGGTGGACACGGACGTTTTAGGAAAAGGTTTCAATTTTACAGCAACCACGCGGAGGTTTTAAGAAAAAGTAAAAATTTTATGGTAACTGGACCATTTTTTTTACATCGATCAGTGGCTGTCCAGGCACATTTGGAGGTCACGCAGTGGCAGTCCAGTGACAGGTGTCCGATTGTTAGAAAGAGCGGACGTGAACCGGGGGCCTAGCGATGACCAGGTGTCAATCTGGCAATCTCGGTACTGTGAGGCGGCATTGATGAGGCAAAAAACTCATCATGGCATTGCTAGCACCACAGTGACTCAGAGATCTGCATATTGACAAATTGTGGTTGATACTGAGAAGGATACGAAGAAGATAGAACAATGTGCTTTCTTGGGAGGACTGTTGTCTTAAAATTTTTTAAGTGATTATAATGTGTGCTCAAAATCTGAGTTACAAATGACCAGTTTTGCAGAATGGGCCACTTTTTAAATACCCACGGGCTACCCAGTGACTGGTGGTACTAGATATGGACATAGACAATCACACATTGTCCAATTAAAAGCATTCTCATTCTCAAAAAAGTGAAAAAATGCATACAGTGATCAGGGGTCCCCAACCCTCAGGACATGGACCGATACCAGACCAAACTGGTACAAATACCTTAACCCGGTACCAGTTCCGCATCAGTTACCACATCTGGTACCACCTCCTGAGGGTTGGGGACCTGTGATTTAATGGGGACAGCCAGCATGTCAAAAAACAACAAATTAGAGACACCCTAAACTCAAAAAGAGACGCGTAAGGAATCAGAACCATACGTCCATATGACGAGATGAGAGTGAGAAAATGTAGTCCAATCAGAGCTGCTGCCAGCCAGTGACCCGTCTGCCATTGCCCCGTGGCTGCCCAGCTATCGCCCGCTTTTGTAATGGCGTCATCCCCGATGCCTGACTACCACTGAATGCATTCATGGCCACATCAACTATATTCAAATAAATCGGACAGTGGCATGAATTCTTGAAGGTTCTGCTGATGCCTCCCCATTATGCAGTGGCACTTGTATTTGTGACCGCTGCATTAACTGTATTGCTAATGCAGATAAAACATTTCTCCAAATATATCGCTTTTTGCCTCAACAAAAAATAAAGTAAAATAAATCAGTCTAACCTTATATTTTACTTCTTACTAAAAAAGTTGGCTCTGGTGATTTTTAATAACTTTAATATCAAATGTAGACTTATTTGAGAAATAAAAACAATGTCGTTTTTAGAAATAGTGACGCTTTGAAAATGTATAAGGAACATGCTTTGTTAAAAATCTGTGGGTTTTCTAATTTCTAATTCTCTTTGAAGCAAAAGCCCTTAATAAACCTAGTGAAAGTCAATAAAATAGTAAAAAAATGTAGGTGGATTGAAGGTGAAAGTTGTGGATACGCAGTATTTGCAGAAACTTGTCCTCATGGTCTTTCCTATGTGAAAGGGGGATAATTAGAGCTCTGGGAGCAAAGGCTATGGGTGCTTCGCGCCACTGGGGAGCTTTATCTGTGAGACTGTGCCTCATGTGGTGTTTGACATCACTGATTACAGAGCATGTGCCGCTCCGAGTTACTGCTACTGTATCCTGGGAAAGTCGAAAAGTAGGATGATGCATAATTAGACATTTAGCACCAATCTTTCTTACAGATGAACACACCCTTTACCACAACAGATAGGCCAAGCAGTTATAAATGTCCCCAGCCCACCAAGGGCTGGAGCTTTAAACACCCTTCCCCTGATATCAAGCCCTGAACTCTCTGTAACCCACTAAATGCCCTGGAGGAAGATCAAATCCACCAGTAAACCTAAAAGGCCTATTTAATTCTGCTACTCACAGGACTTCTCCCCAAAAGATGTGCCATCACCAATGCAGTTTACTTGTATGGTGTTTTTCCACCTTGATTAAGGCCCAGAGTTTACTTTACAGTCACAAATTCCATCCACCCATGGATGGTAGCTCTGCTGCCACATGGCACCAACCTATAACCACTGGGAGCAACGTGGGGTTGTTGCCCAAGGACACTTTGACACATGGGCAGAAAAGGCAAAATCCGATTTCCTATCAAAGGTCAACTGCTCTAACTTCTACATTAATGCCAGTAAAAAGGAAAATACCACACAGGGCAAGAACAATTTACAAAACATCAAAAATGTTTCTTACTGTTTCTCTGAATTTTACTTTATAAATAGTAAAAAATGTTTGCTACCCGTTATGTTATGTCTTTCCTAAGAGTGATATGAAATGACTCTGTGCTGAACAGAAAGTGGATAAAGTTAAGGTTGAGCATCTTTATGTCAATTCTAAAAAAAAAACTTCAGTTTTCATTCCTGTTTCCAATCCCCAAAACACTCAAAAGTGGCCTTGGTTCACTGACTAATTCCTGGTTTTGTTTTTTACCTTCATTTTTTAATGTCTCTTTCTGACCTCTTATCATAAAAACTAAAACTTTCTCCTGTTAACCAGAAAAAAATGTTACTTTAAGGTAACTAGTTTAATAAAATCTTCACATTTATCAAAGTTAAATAACCCCTCCAATAAAAACTGTTTATGGTGTTTTTAACATGTTGTTGTGGCATTTTTCTCATGATGAAGGACATAATTAAGGAAAATTTAAATAAAAATTGCATTTCTGAGAATTTCTTTATTCAAATTGTTGTGAATCAGGAGCAGACGAAAAATATGGTTAAAAAAAACTTGTAGCTGTGACATAGGTGCTACAGTTGGCGGGCCACATCCATCTATGTCCTCATTTTACCTCGTTTGAGCTGGCATCTGACTCAGAACTGTCTGGCTGGACGGCTGCCATATTGCTCGCCATTTTTGTTGCACTGCAAATATTAGGTTAGGGGCTGTAAGGTAGCAGGATAGAGTGTAAGCAAAGGGATGATGGGAAATCAGAGAAAGCTTACTCGGCACCAACAGTTTCACCCACAACTCAGAGGCAAATTTCTGATGAACTCCTGATGCTCTGCAGAAACTATATCCTAGAAAATGACAGGTTTTTGGATTTTGCCTAAAAACGGCAGGAGAACTAAAAGACCACTGGGAACGCTTTTAATATAATATAAGAAAGATGATCAGAGTGGGACTTCAATACATAAATTAAAACATTCTCCTCTGTAATACAGTTTTTGTTGTGGTCTAGATTAAATTGTAACCCTTTTTAATTTTATTACCAAATTTGAAGTTTTATTAAATCTTCACATTTATCACAGATTAGGAGCTCACAGTTAAATAAAACCCAGAACCTAACATATGGCCTCTTAACTTGTGATTCAGTCTTTTGTATGAGGCGAATTTGTTCCCAAATCATTTATGAATACAATTTTTGTGCTGATTAAAGAACCGCATATCTAAATGATGCATTAATCTCAACCACTTTTGTCATCTGGTTTGCTAGTCTTAAAAATAAAAGGCAGTAAATTCGGCTTATTTGGATAAACTGGTAACTAGATAATTCAATCTTCCACTTGATCCTTGAGGTCTTCCAACCAATATCTTCTAAGCATTCCAAAAAACACCTTCCCTTTCATTGTTACTGCATCAGACTGACTCTGTTGTGTGTTATAAATTCCAGGTCAAGATGTTTTTACTTAGAAGAGCTTTTAGTTGATTTTAGTCATTGTTTTACTGTTTTTATCTTTATTTTTGATCTATAGCATACATTTTCAGTATTGGATTTTACTACCTCTCTATGTTTGGTTTGATTTTATGCTGTCTAAAGCATTTTGTGATTCTCTCTGTGAATCACAGAAAATAAGATATTCTATCCTATTCTATTCCGTCTGTACGCTATTTTAACCTAATTATCACAGTGCTATGTTAGAAATATCTGACTAAATATTACTATTTCACAAAACATGTGTGTCGTTCGGAGGCAGACCCAGCCTTGATATTTTTCATTGGAAATCTTAAAATTAGTTGTTCTCACCCGTGATACATTAGTCTATCAGAACAGTGATCTGTTATCCACTTGGTTTTTGGTGCATTCCATATAAGTTCTTTAAGGAAAAACGACCCTGGATTCTCTTTAATATAAAAAGTTCTACAAATTAACTATAACAACATTTTGCAAAGTAATATACAAATTGACATTTTGTTAATTTTTTTTTATTTTGCAGAAAGTTTCAGTAAAAAGACACAAAACATTTCCCTTTTTTTTTGTTAAAGCTTGAATTTGTATTTTAGTTCACTATAAAACCTTCACACTTCCTACATGGGTTCTTCGTGTCTCCTGTCACGAGTTTCTGAATTTATCTACAGCAGATTACTGACTGAGGTCTTCAGAGAACTTTCAGCATGTGTTCTAACCCCATGAGTCCACATATAGCAGTAAATCAAAGAGCTCTCATCATTGTGGTGGCAGCAGAGTAGATCACAGAATCCTAAATAAAGCTCTTTAGCTCTCCATTGTTTAAATAGGACAAACCACAGTGAGCTCTGTAACATAACCGTGTGTATGCTAAACAACTTGCTCAACAAAGCAACCAAACCATGGCAACGGCATGTGTGCAGAGGAAGCCAGAAGACTTTAAAGCCTATAAAACCCTTTTGGTCCATTTTAAGACATAAAGAACTGAAACCAAAAAAGTCTCTTTGCGGAGTTGCTTTGTTTTATGCAAAAAAATATTTTTTTAAGAAAATGCACATTTTCCCATAAAAAATATGTTTTTGAACATAAAGTGTATGGTTTGCCTGACTTGTTATTTGAATCAGAGTTGGTTTTGATGTCAGAAGATCTCTGGCTCATAAAATAAAAAACTAATAAAAAACTAAAAATGGAAAACGAAGCACCTTCACAAAATAATAAAAGATTATCATCCACGGTGGTTGTGGTGTGAAATAAAATTTAAAAGTATACTTTCCACAGTCTGCCTTGAAAAAATATGTTTTTTGAACTTCTGATTGAAAACCTGTTTTGTTTCTTTGTCCTGAGGCCTTTTTTGACATTTTTAGTTTTTGATCTGACAAAAGACTGAAAAACACCTCAATTATCAGCTCCCCAAACTGCTGAAGCTAATCTCCAAGTTGGAGGGGGTGTCAAACAAGTTCAGGCTGACAGAGACGAGACATACGCTCACACTAAATAAAAATAAAAACACCAGGACTCGTAATGTCAGGTTTTGACACATTTCCGACCTTTAATTTGGAGAGGGTGTTTCACAGTCATGAAAGTTAAGACAGATAATAGTAGGTGAATACAGCTCACAGACTGCATGTGTATTGCTGTGGAATATAATTTACTTGATTTCCAACCACTTGTCACTGAGGTATGAGTGGTTTTAGGCTCAGCAAAGGGGTTTCACACTGAACCTATAAAGTGAAAGTGAATTAGCATATAACCAACATAAAGAGGAGGAAAATGCATCCAGCAAATGTGATCAGAATTGTTTGGAAAAGTAATGTCACTATCTTCTGCAAAGTGTTAAGAAATATAAAAAGAAATTTTGAAAAACTCGCACTTGCGTTAGTCTTCCTGTTCTCCACCTTTTTCAATAAAATAAAAAAAAAAAAAAATCGACAAAATGAACCATAAATATTAATTTTGCATACTTAAGGAAAATCCAAAGTAAATCTAAAGGCCACAGTAACATCTCATTCTACAAAAAGATGTTAATTTTTCAGACTTGATATCTTATCCCAGGGGAGCCCAAACTTCTTGCAAAGAGGGCCAGATTTGGTGAGGTGAAAATGTGTGAATCGACCATTTGGCTTGTATTCTATGAGAGCTCATTTGTTACCACAGGTTTACAATGGTTTATAAAGTAATTTAGCCCGACACAAAAAAAGAAATCAGACGTGCAGATCATAGAAAGTCCTGGGGGCTCCAAGTTATTGATTTTATGACAGAACTCTGTGGGTAGAAACTTGAACATGTGCCAGACTTGGGACATGCCTACTTTATCCTTTTCCTTAATGTCTAATCTCATTGTTAGTTGATGTGTCTAATCTCATTGTTAGTTGATGTGTCTAATCTCATTGTTAGTTGACGTTTAAAAATATTGCATAAAAACCATCAGAAGACAAATGAGCAGACCTTGCAAGACAGAAATTTATTTAAACCTATAGAGGACTAGCCTTATTTAACAAATGCAGAGTAAAAAAAGCTTAAGTACCACGTGCAGATTCTTCTTTTTATGTATTTATATTGACCTCAGTGAAGCTTTAGTACAGAATAAAGCCTTAATCAAACCTACCCTTACAGGTGGATACAGGCTGTCTGCTGGTGAAAAATGGGCAATTCTGTACAGGGTACGCAGGTGGCTCAGAGGAAATATAAAAGTCATAGATCACTTTTTCATCCGCGAGCATGTTGCGAGCAACAGGTCATAACATTTAACACGCCACGAGCATCTTACAGGCGTATCACCTCCACACCCCGGTCAGTAAGGAGCCAACAACTAGAGTGTGGCGTGAGAACACTATACTTCAGCATCACTTATAAGTCGTAAGTGCATGTAACTTAGATTATCCTTACAAACACTTCATGATACACTTACCACACCAATGCATTCTCACTCCCAACTCATCATATATGCACGTATGCTTCTGGCCCCCTCTGCCCACTTTTTGTCGTTTTGTGTCCCCAACTCATCATTTTCTTGACGTGCTGGCTGTTCCCATTCCTCAATTTCTGGGCCACGAACAGATACATGCGAGGGCCAATTGGTACCGGGCCACAGATAGAAAAAATGCATGCGCTAATCAACGGCCCCTTAACCTTTGGGTATTGGTACCGGTAAGGTACTGAGACATGGACTAGACCGGATTGGTACCCTAACCCTGTACTGGTTCCATGTCCATTACCGCATTCTGAGGCCAGCACGTCAAAAATCGAACAGCCAGCACGTCAAAAAGCATTGAGTTGGGGACACCCAAAATATCAAAAAGTGATGCAGAGGGGGCCTGAACCATACATCCATATATAATGAGTTGGGAGTAAAAATGGGTAGACCACACAGACAACTATGGTATGTTCGATTTTCATTATGGAATGGCAAGACACACCTGTGCATCTCTTAAGATGCGGCCACTCCTGGCCACGAACATCCACAGGCCTGGACAATACCCATAAACCCGTAGCCCCCCAGTGTGACTGCATGTCAATATGCCTTAAACAATGTATGAAGATTCCATATTGATTGATTAAAAGTACATGTTGGCCTAAAGGTCCAGTTTTCCTAAGTAAAATACTAAGCGAGATGAGCAGATGTACAGTTCTATTCTGTGAAAAAAGAGAATCGTATATGCAGCCAGATCCCACAAGATACGTCACTTTGTGTACTTTCAGTTAAATTCTGATTCTTCGCAGACAATTAAAAAAGAAAGAACATCTTCGTAATTTAAAAGGATGTCCATCCAGCTGAAAGTCAGCTCACAGTTAGTTAGTGTGGAGAGTTTCCACCACTGTGCAAATTTATTTGATGAATACGTTCTGCCCTTTCATTGGACAGGCCCTTGAGAAAGCTGCTACCGTTTAAACACTTCTGCAAGACTTTCCAGACCACCTGTCTGTCTGGATCACAATGGGATTCAAGCAGCAGCCACAGTTTAATCCAAATACAAGCTGTTGCAACCTCACAAAAAAAAAAGGCTAGTCCAATGTCAACAGAAAGGCAGAGGAAGTCCGCCACTATTAGAGCTGTAATTCTCTCTTTCCTTACCACCTGACCTCAAACTTCCAGACTTGTGGATTTTGTTTCAAATATGGAAGTGCAAATAGAAAATGGAAAGATTGAAGTCTTAAAGAGCTGTCCACTCCACACAGATTCAAGTACCAAGCTCAAAGTCAGCTATAGAAGAAGAAAAGTTAATGAATGTGCAGTTAATGTAAAGTCCTTGGCAATGGAAAATGGTATTCACAGTCGTTATGTAGGAGAGGTAAAAATGGGAGATTTTCTACCGGAACAATAAAGGGGATTAGCAAAGGTTCCTTGCCGGGAAATAAGGTCAAAAACCAAAAATAGACACCAGGTCCCTAGAAAGTTCTTCCAGCAGCCGGCCATTGCCGTCAAAACTGTACATGCTGCAATTGAGGGAGGGAGCAACATTATAATTATTATGTTAAGAGGAAAGGAAAGTTTTACATGTGGATCAGACTGGTTAACAGGTCTACAGCCGTGGTCACTTAAGATAGCTGCAGTGTGCTGAAATTACAGAGCACAATGACTCACCCCGCGCCTGTTTAAGACTCCTTGGCTGTATCCGAAGTGGGACGAGCCCTCCCAGTAAAAAGTAAAGTCTCCACAGCAAAACTGTTGGCTCATCAAAATAATAAACTCTTTGTTCGGCGTTGCAGCGTTTTCCATGCAGACCACCTGGAAGCAGTCATTATTCTGTCACATATTGAGGAGTTTGAGATGAAGTGTACCATACTCATATTGTAATATTGTTCCATAAAGAGTTATTAATCTTTTCAATCATGGTTTCATGTATTTCAATCGTTCGTGAGCTTTATTGTGAGTTTGTAACAAGCTTAGGGGAAAAAATAGCCAGCTGGAGAATTCCAAATGTTCACACAAGCTGAACTACAAGGCTTCCTGCACAAAATCCGGATCTTACCAGCTCATTTCATACAAATACAGGTCTAATGGCTTCTTTTGAGCTTTGCTAAACCATGACATTTCTTTGTGGAAACAAGAAATTGAAATAGCTTATGCCTTCACAGCATCATTGAGAACACAAAAGGCCAGTCACCGTGTCAAAACCCTTTCACGGTGAATGCTACAGGAGAGATTAAGCTTAAGAACTCCTCTGACCTTTGATTTGTCTGAATGTCATGGGCATTTTCAGAGCTGCGGTCAGACAGGTATAACGCTTTCCCATGTGGTAAGCGATCAAAAGATACACAGTTGGCGAGAAAAACTCCAGACCCATGCCATGTTACACTGCTGTCCGTGTTCACCTTCAAATTCTGTGTGGCTCCAGACAAACCCACGTCACAAAGATGCTTTTTTTCCTCCATCTTTAGCAAGCCTCTTCCAAATATTGTTCAAATCTGAAGTTTGCATTTGTCAACATCTTGAACAAACTTGGTGGGAAGCAAGTGATGAACAGGCAAACCATATGGGATAAACTCCACTCCACGTGTCGTCCTTTAGATTTATTCCTGGAGGCTGTTGTGCTTGTGGATTACCATGAGTCAACAGAAAACAAAACATCTGCAGAGAGCCTGGTCTCGGCATGGTCATTTTTAAACTGCAACAGACACTAAACGGTCGTCTCACGAATGAGTGGTTTCTTGGGTAGCCAAATGCAGGTTGATGGAAAGTTTTATTTATTAAACTGAATAAAAATAAACTGAGCTAAAAAAAAAAAAAAAGTAAACAGTCAGAAGACATTACATGTGAGGATCTGACAAGTGACATGAAACAACGATGGAGGGATATAGACATCAATCAAGGAGAAGGACCTTTGGTGATGGTCTGTAACTGTAAGTGAACAATAAAGGAATACACAAAAACTAATTTGATCAAGCTTAATCATGCTTTGGGCATGTGATGGTAGAAGAAAAAAGATCCAATATGATACCTCGATGTGAGGATTTTTGTCCTGAACTTTCATCCATTTTCTTGAGCTGCTGGGGCCGCGGAGTTACCAGAGACTGCCCCGGTTACTGTTGGTTGAAGGCGGTATACGCCCTGGACAAGTCGCTAGCCTGTCACAGGGCCCTTGGAGCTGGAATGATTAAGCTGGCTACGCAAGCCAGCCACCCGTTGGACAGCGTAGGGAGCCAGCAAGCGCGACCCCCCCAGGGCCCAGGAAAGTTTAGTTAATTTTAGTCAGCCCATTTTCAAGTGGTAGAGGTGAGGTCCATTTCCAACAAGCTACTGATTGGCAAGAGTGGTTGACAAAGAAATGCTGACTCAGACTGACTCCAATCAACCACTGTTTACTGACAACATCAACAACTTATGGCACCAACATGGCGGCATCCGTATCTCAAAAAATGGCGACTAAATTGACTTCATTTCATTGGAGCCGGAAGTAAGTCCTTTTCTGTGGGTGATGTCACACTGACTCAGTCCAAAATATCATATACAGTCAATAGTTACATCATTTCAATCTATAATTTCACAACAATAGCAGTATATTAAACATATTTGGTGAGACACATTTGTTATGTCTTGTGTTTCAAGTAGATGCTAAATTATGTTGTGTTTGGAGCAGAAACAGTTTGAGGAGAATTTGCATCAATCTGTGTTAAGATGTTCAAGGCTAAGCCAAAAAAAAAAGTTGTAGCCTTAGTTTTGCTTTTGTGTCAGTATGTTTTTGAAGGTTTTAATTTCAAGCTAAATTGACTCAATTCTCTCAAAAAGGTCTGTTAAAAGTTTCTCTTACAATAAAAAGGAATCGCGAGATGCTTCAGAAACTCAAACATGCTGCATTTGAGGGACAGGAAGAACAAAGAGTTTAATGGTGTGAAGGCAGCAGATTCCCGTTTTTATAGCAACTCTCCATACAATCATGCAATCTTTTGACTAGAGCTCTCTGTTTGTAATACTATTGTTAAAAACAAATTTTACAAGCATTTTTTTAGATTTCTTGAGAGGCATCAGAAGCAAGCCTAGTGAGAAAATCCGCTCTTCTGTATCGTTACAGAGACAGAATGATAGTGTTTATATATATTATATAATATGTGTGGAATGAGTGCTATTTTGGCTTTGCCGGGCCTGCTGCTCCAAGCTACATCAACCCACACACTGGCCATCAGCCAGTACAATAAGCCTCCAAGCCGCAGTGGGTGAAGCCTCGGCCTCAGCATTGTTTTGGCGACTCTGCGCGATAAAGTCCATTCTCATGTGGACATGAATGTAGATTCAAGTACAAAAAAATGTCACTTTTGTGGGTTTTAATTGACCATTCAGCTCCAACGCCTCCTTTGAGACAGACTTGGTCTGCACCAAGTATAGCACGCACAAATTACACTCGTCCCGTCTCTCCGCAAATCAATCTGATGCAAATCAAACAGTCCTTCAACGAAAGTGGGGTGACATTGTGTTGTGTTAACATTGTTTTTGGGATGTCGCTTTGTATTTACGGGCAAAGAATCTATCATTACTAGACAGCAATCCAACTGTGTGAACTGGAGTCAAAGATAATTACAAAGAGAGAAGTCAGGCATAAATTTGCATGATTCTGTCTTTTTCACTGTGTTCTCTCATTGACAGTTTGTCTTGACTTCAAAATGGTGGATGTGAGCCAATAAAGACAGAACTACCTGAAATATAGTAGGTCACCTACATTGAAGAACCAATCTGATCACAGTTTGATGCTCTTTTAATTATGAATTTGCCATTTTTAGCTAAAATCCAAACAACCTTCATCCTTTTTAGGACATAGTTTCTGTTGAGCAGCAGTAGTTTATTAGAAACTTGCTTCCTATCCCCCTTCCTTGTTGGACCAAGGAATTTGTAGTCTTTCATCTGCTCCCGATTCACGTCGATTTAAATAAAAAGAATCAGAAATGAAATTTTAGTCTAATTTAGGTCCTCCATTATTAGAAAAATGCCATAAATCTGTTAAAACATCAATTCCTTTTATCAAATTGGGTCTTTGAAAAGGATTGAATTTAGTAAAACTTTTGGTGAGCCTGTTTTATTTCTGTAAAAAGCCTAAACTAAAGAAAAGCAAGCACTAACATACTGTACTTAAGACTATTGTAGAGTGGAAAAAAATATCCCTGCTTCTCATTTCACTTATGTAGTGCGGCTATGCACTAAATTAACTGTTGATTGCTTCAGACTAAAATTGGCCACTGAAGCTCTTAAGGTCTGATCTCCTCTGAAGCAAGACAAAGAAAGTTGCGTCCAACCAACAACTGAGTCAGGCCTTCCCTGAAATAAACCCTCAGCTGACCACAGAAACACAAACCATCAAATCAGATAAAGTGGCACTCGTTTCAGCTGACTTTGAGCCAGTGCTGATGTGTGCGCAGCTGCCAACTGCAGATAGCATCACACAAGAGCAAATTTCCAGCCATTTTTCAGCTTATCGGTTTAATTACGTAGCAAATTTCATGTGTTTGTACAATAAAAGAAACTCCAAGGCACAAAGAAAGTTATTAATGGTAGCTTATCAGTTCGTCACAGCTTTCTTGAGAACTTGTAATGCCTGGGAGCTGTTGCTTTCTCAGTCATCCCCCTTATTTTCCTCCCTTTCTAGGCAAACTTGTGACCTCCCAGACACCAGGCCTGATTTTTCAGTTACTTTTACACTTCCGACTCCATTTGGGTCCATGTTTGTTTTCAAGACTCTGTAATTTACCCACCAATCACTCTCAAGGGCCCCCATCAAGTCTGCCATTCATAAAGTTTAAAGTAGTTCTTAGTGGTCCGCCAAGTTTATTGAAACATTAAATTTGTATCCAAGCAGTGATGGTGTATCTTTAGCCTTTGCTTAACTCACGTGCTCGGTTGGGTCTTTTTACATCAACCACCAATTATGTTCTTCTCTTGGGTGTGGGTTGAGCCTCGGTCAGCACGGCAAAGAAACCAGAAACACCAGTTCCTGGGCAGTGGAGTGAGCAAAAACAGACAAAATGCAAAAACCTTCCCTGCAAACACTGTTATCATTGTAGAGTACAAGCACAAACATCTTCGACACTGCCAGCAACGCCGTCCAGAAGTGCTCCCGAGGGAACTTTGTCAAATCTATGGCCTGTTATGTACAAAGCAGAGGGTTCACTCAATTGCAGAAGGGACAACAGGGAAAAGTTTGCCCAGTCATTGCTTCCCATGCTTGTTTTCCTTTTCCTCCTTTTTTCTGTTTTAGTCATAAACAGCAAAAATTGGAGAAGAATTAAGACATGTTACTTGAAGTTTTATGTATTAGAACAAGAAGTTTCAAAAATTAATTCACATTTTGTTTCAGTGAGTTGTGAATATGCGTCATTCCTGGAGTTTAGGCTTCAAACTTGAAAAATAGCACACAAAAAGTAGAATAAATACATACCATGAAGAGATTAAGACTGACATTTCACAAAAAGGGATGTAAACTCAAAAAATAAAAATAAAATGTTTAGAATGAACTGATGAACTCATAAGGCAACATGAACAGGATATTATTGTTTTTTTGAAGTGTGAGAAAGTCTTCACAAGTTTTAGACAATTAATATGAAGGAACTTCAGTATTCAAGTTTTAATTTCTAATACTTTGCAGATATTTGTGACATTTTTCTCAATTGGATTCGTGCACTCTTAAGACAGTTTGGTTATTTCTTCAGCACAATTTTTTAGTAGTTCATGTTTTGTTTTTTTGGTTGTTTTTTTCAGAGAAAAACTAATTTTAGGAGTTATTGTGGTTTCGTTTTAACCCAATTTTTTTTTTTTTTTTTTTTACCCGAGTTAAAATAACACACCAAACTATGGAATTTTTAATGTCTGCTGTGCTATTTCCCTGCCAACTCAAAATCCATAATGTTTCATCATTTCCACCCTCTAGTCTACTTGATGATCAAAGTCCATACACTCTATTACGAACCGTGTCAGGGTTCACTTGCAAGTTAAGCAAAACACTTGTTATTTGGCAAATCTGGGTTCAGGTGCAGGATTTGGTTTGCTCCAGAGTTCAGGTCAACCTTTGGACCTGTCGTACAATAGAAAAAAGTGATCTGGATCAAACAGGCCTAGAAGAAGCTTTAAACTCCTAAGGAAGGGGTGTCCAAACCCAGGCCTCGAGGGTCGGCCTCGTTTCCCAGAAACCCTGCCTTATCCGCCTCTGATTCCCTGGATCAGGTGTGTTTATCCAATAAGGAGCTTCAATGGCAGGTTGGTTGGAAATTTGTAGGACACCGGCCCTCGAGGGCTGCATTTGGACACCCCTGCTCTAAGAGGACAACTGACAAAAACTAGAATTAATAACTAAATATTCAGAAGTAATTTGTGTAGCTCTGTCAATAAATAAAAAATAGAGATGGGCTGTGAATTTCCTCAAAATAGCATCACATTTTAAACCGAAGCACAAAAAAATCAAAGAAAATATGAGTAGCTTATATTTAACATAAAAACTGTGTGGTGCAGTAAACCCAAATCATTATTTGACTCTGAGGAGTAGTGCAATTTGGTGGGGTTATGGTTTGGTTTTGAGGTGCCCCCTGTCTTTGAGTCTATCAATCTTCCCTGTAATTATTTCCAGGATTAAATAAATAATCTCCGGACTAGCTTCTTAAATGTGAATAAATATAAAAAGCCAAAAGAGCCAGTCTTTTGAACAGCTCTCTGAAATGAACTGATCTAAATGATTCAGTTCCCTACAAAGAGCCTTAAATCCCATCCCTACTTTCATCCTAGGTCCATATTGATAATAATCCACAGCTCTTGTTATTTCAGTATATTGTCCATAGAACTATATAAGTGCCTCATTTTCAATTCTCCCTTATCATCTCTTTCTCCATTGACTTTGTCATGTCTAGTACTAATTGTTAAATGTTTAAGTTTGTGTCACCAAGCCTCCCAAAATAGAACTATCAGTTCCTGACATGACAAAACTTTTATTTCATGTACATATAATGTAGGGGGGGGGGGGTGATAAACCTAAAATAAATATGTATGTATGTAAAAAATGTTTTTGTTTGCCTTTTGCATATCTCGTCAGGGATAGTGACAGTCAATCAGCAATCTCCAGAGTACTGACTGCTCTTCATCTCCCAGCAACCCCAGTACACAGTTCCTGGATGCCGCCCAGCTGACTCTCATTTTCCAATCAACCACAGGACACTTAAGCAAGGCTCAGAGCCTCACTCAGTGCAAAGTATTGTTTGTGTTACCCTGCCTGCATTACTGAGCATTTCTATTTGGTCCTGATCTTCTGTGGACCTGACCCTTCTTAATCTCTGAATGCCTGCCGCCTGCCCTGACCCTCGCCTGCACTCTAAAAACTCTAGTTTCTTCTGTGCCGATCCTATGTTTGAGATTGACCTCTGCCCATCTGAACCGGATTTAGCTTCGTGAACTTTGAGCTGTGTCCTATCTGAACTAATAAATCAGCTGTCTGCCTGTTTGTTACACCCACACACTTGGTTTTGCAGAGATTTTAATCCCCTTTGTGACACAACATTTATCTGGGCTGGGGACCAGAACAGGGAGACCCAAACTT
>NC_050533.1:8942807-8955239 GCF_002922805.2 Oryzias melastigma
GCTGTGGCTACATAGTTAAACATTGTAGTGAAGGGTCTTGCCTTTGGACCCACACTGGAGTAAGCTCATCACGCTCCCAGGGAAACAAACCCAGGTTTTTTATGTGCCAGACCATTGTGCAGATAAATAAGCCTGATACAAATATGTATAAAGTAAATTCAAGTCTATGCAGATTTTCTATTAACGTTATCATTATTACCGTCTGCCATAGTGCATGCAACTTACTATTGACATGGTTGAATTAAATTTAAATGATATTAGCAATTGGCTGTTAGTAGGCTGCTAGAAGTTAGAAGCTGGGGAAAGTATGGTACACTGGGGAGCTATCCTCTGTTTCTATCTACGTACTCCACTATTCTTTATCATTTAGTTCTCCATGCCTCTGTTTTGTGCAGTGTGATTCATGTGTTGTTCCCACTCCCCTCTGGGGCAGCGAGAGAGATTTAAGATTCCAGGTGGCTTATCTGTGCTCCTGGCCTTGGCAGTGGACCTCACCTCTGGTTCGTCTTGCACCCCCACCTATCCCCCAGTTCCATTAGGATGAAGGATCGCTTGTGCTCCTGTCCTTGATAGTGGACCTCACCTCTGGCTCATCTCCTGCCCCCAGCTGTCCCAGCTCTATCTGGATGTAGTCCATCTGCTACACTATTCTAACAGTCCTGATACATTGCCTTTCCACCCTGGGAGAGGATCCGTCCTTCATGTGCACTTCCCTGAGGTTTCTTCTTTTTTTTCCCCTCAGAATCGGCTTTTTAGGAGATTTCCCTTACCAAGAAGGAGAGTCTAAGGGCAGGGATGCCCAGTTTAGTTTAATCTATTTAGTTCAGTTTAGCAATCATCTATTGTTTATATTTTATGAGTGATTTGGTGTGAAGCCTAAGTGAGAAAATTATGTTGTGATATTGGGATAAATAAAAATGAACTTAATTGAAAAAGTTTTGACCAGCAGAGGCCTTGTGGAACCTGATAGCACAACAGTGGAAAATAGTGTCTTGAAAGCATCATGCCTAAACATGGTTTGAAATCTGGTTGTTTTACACCCAAAACCAAAGAGAGTGGCCTGATTGGAGTCATCTGACTAATTAAAATCCTCTTGAGACAATTTAAAAATAAATCTGTATCAAAAAATGAGCAAACTGTTTCACAAGAATGTCAGTGAAGAAGAAATGAATCAAGAGGAGCTAAACACATAAATACATTTAGCATAATTGCGCCAAAAACAACTTTGACCCTATCACATAAATACATAAGTAACTTTAATTGATGTAAACACAAGCACACCTGCATAAATACTGCTGATCTGCCAAAAATGCAGAGAAAAAGCTCAAACTTTCTCACCCTGTTCCCGAAAAAGTGATTTATTTACTCATGTTTCTAAAGCTGAGCAGAAGCATATTAATTAACTGAGTAAATTTGAGTCACCACAAACTGGGGCTGTCACATAACCCACATATAAAATGAGTAAGTGTGATCCTGAAACAGGAGGCTTCTCAGCATTTGTCTGCACTCAGTGACTTTGGGTGTGCATTTGTAATTACCCATAAACTTGCTTAAGTAAAGTCATTAAAAGCATTAAATGTTGTATGTCGAGGGTATAAAGTGACATAAAACAGCGCATTTTAAGGAGAAATAGAGGAGCGGAGCAACATCACCAGCTTTTAAGACTGTCAATCTCATTTCTGAAGGTTATTACGATGAGGCTTGCCGGCCACATCAAGCTGTGGCGGCGCTGAAACGAGCAGAAAAGAGTCTTCAATTCGGCTCTGTCAGCAGAGGGACACACTCCCTCTTAAATAATTGCAGCGGCGTGTTGAGAAAATAAAACATTTGTTGAGAAGTTATAAACAACATCCAAATTACACTAGTAATTTAAGTCTTCCTCGGGCCAAAGTACATTTGGCTTTCAAGGATCATCATCAGCTTTTCTGTGCATGTAGATGCAGGTCGATGTAATTTTTTTGTATTTTGCAGCACAAAGAGATGAATTGTTGTTCTCAGAACATGGAACTAAAAATGGAGAACCTCTTTTGCAGTGGTTTAACCATATTTAACACAAAATAAAAAAAAAAAATACTGAAATCATCTGAGTCTATAAACTTATTACAAACTCCACCCTCTCTTTCTCTGTTATTTCTTCCAAAGTTGGAAGGACCCGACCTCCCCTCAGGACACGAACCTTAAATAAGTCTTTAAGAGCAAAAAAATTGCAAAAATACAAAGACTGCTGGCAAACCAATATAGCATTCACCAGCAATTAAATGAAAATAGAAAAGCTATTCACTTCAGCTGAATAAAACTGTCAAGAAAAGACCAAACTTGTTCATTGAATTCACTGTGAATCTCCTCCACTGGGATTGACAGGTCTTATAAGAAGATGATCAGGTGATCAGTCTATTGCAACTTAACTCAGAAATGTCAAACTAAAGGTCATGTGACATTTTTTTTTACTCATTTTCACATAAAGAGAGAACTTAAGCAGCGCCTGCCAAACATGATTAAGTACTTTAAGTCGAGCAAGGTAGCACTTTAGAAAATTGCAGATAATTTGGTCTAATTTCATAAAAAAAAAAAAAAAAAAAAAAAAATGGAGGGTGCAATGTTGTAGAATCTTTAATTAAACTTGCGGTTAAAGACGCCTGTGACAGTCACGTGCTGCATGCGTGAATCCCACAGTCATTCGGAAAATGTCACCAGTTTGGTGCATTTACATTATGTGAACAAAAGAGAAGCGTGTACCATAAATGGATTTGGGGTTTAAGGATTCCAAGATGGGTCACCCTGCACACATCAGTTTATGGCTCCTCGTGTGCTTGAGAACATGTGATTATTTGGGTGTATGCATTTCCTATGCGGCCGGGGTGAAACTGAGAAATTACAGTTGGAAGAGTTTAATGTAAGCAAGGAAAGGTAGAGTGAGAGGCGGGGCGGCTCTGGAAGGACAGAGCTGATTGATGAAATAAAGTATCATGACAGCAAGCTGCTTTAATTGCAGGAATAGACCTGAAACCTCTGATGGTGTTTATGCATTGATGGAGCCTAAAATAAAGCACAACCACAGGGAGATGGCGTTTCTCATGAACAGCAGAGAAGCCTGAGGGGAAGCTGTGCGTTGGTGGAAACCTACCCTCTAGTGTTTGGATGTGAAAACTGCAGCATGAGAAATCACTTATAAGTAGTTTTTTTACGCTTACTGAGGACAAAAAGCATAAAAAAGCATATAATTTCAGTTAAAAAGTGTACCTTACAAAAAAAGGATACATTCAAAACTACATGGTCCTCCATATCCAGGAAAATTAACAATTTAAAAACAAAATTTGGAACATTTTCTACATAAAGTTGTTTCCCCAACAGAAAACCATATTCCCAACTTCCTTTGTTGTGTTTTAATCGACAGGTTTAAAAACAGATATTTTTTATTAGAAATATTTAATGTGAAAAGTGTAAACGTTTTAGCTAACTATCATATAAAAATGGAACTTTAAAGATAAGAGTGAAACATGTCACATTGCTTATCGTTTTAAAACAGAGAAAAGTAAGTGATAATCATGTGTCTGAGATTTCAAAGCATGAGGGCACCCTGATGCGACATGCCTGCTATGGGCAGATCTGCCTGCTAATTACACCCTAACTCTGAGGAGGGAGGTACTAGTGTGGTGGGTGCTTTTTTTTTTTTTTAATGATGTGAGGGTTAGATATGGTATAAAAGCCCAGGTCACAGCACTGGAGATCAGCATATCCTCACTTGTGCTCCTACCCTAAGGATATAGAGAAGCACCAGAAGCTGACTGGTGCTGGGGAGATTTGCTGTTCTTCTCTTTGGATCCTGGTAGGTCTCATTTCTGATTTGCTCTGGACTGTTTGGTTTGCATTGTATAGCTGAGATTAAGGATTTGATTTTAGTTCATTTCTAGAAAATTGTTGAAAACATTTATATTGTGCAGGAAAAACTTTAGGCATTCCAAGCAAACTCACATGCTGTCAGTTAGATGTGTTTTCTTTTATGGATTTTCTCCTGATTTTTTAAAATTGTTGCTGAATAGAAAGGTGAAGATAAAATAGAAAAGAGTTTCCTCACAGTCAAACTGATGGCAGTTTTCTTCTCCAAACAGATCTGACCTTGCAAGATGGACGTACGAGTTGCAAGCATCCTCCTCCTCATTGTGGCTTCTGCAGCAGCCCATGGAAAGGGATATGTTGTGAAGAAGGTGTTCCCTGTGAAGAGCCAGAGTAAGAAAAATACACACACTCACTCTCAAACACAAACAAAGCTGTTCCTAAAACATCAGCAATGTTTTTTCATAAAGTTCTACCTATATTTAGCCTTGTTGCATCTTTAGTTTTTGAGTGAAAATGCTTTTCTGTAACCAGTG
Organism: Oryzias melastigma; assembly: GCF_002922805.2. Lineage (NCBI taxonomy): Eukaryota > Metazoa > Chordata > Actinopteri > Beloniformes > Adrianichthyidae > Oryzias > Oryzias melastigma. The sequence goes on from NC_050533.1 coordinate 8,947,178, forward strand.
CAGCATCATTAGAAGCAACAGGGTAGATGCTGCACTTTAAAACTTGAACCCAATCATGCTCCATTCTGACTGGCTGTCTCAGCTCTCCAGCTTCTCCAATCACATTTGGATGCATTCTGTTGGCAGATAAATGCACCTCCTTCCTCTTTTATCACAGAACTCACAATTCAAACCATATATTCTGTGTTCTGTTAGCTAGTTTTCTCAAACTATTAAGTTGCTTTTGCATTTGTTGGTTAAAATAATGTTAGCTCCTTATGCTCAAAGATTTCTTATTAGTTAAAAAAATCTATCCAAGTTATCCTCTTTGCAAACTACACAAAAATAAATATTTAATTGAGAATCTGCAAACAAGCCTTCAGTCTACTCTCTAATCTCACAAGTTATTATGTGGTTTTAAGTCTTTGCAGCTATGCAATGCAAAATATAAAGTGTTCCGTTTGTGCAAATCAGCCTTTTTTTGCATTTGTTCAGGAATGTGGTTGTTGGAGCATTATTTTTAGTTTGACACTGTCAATTAGAGTCCAGTCACCCAGGAGTGTGGGTTGCCAGGGTGTGCCCGCTTAACACAGAAGTAGAAACATCTGTTTGACTGTACCCAAACTGAACCAGATTTAGCTTTTTACACTCACACACGTGACCACATGAAGGCAGCAGATAATAAAAGCCCTCTCTATTGTAGATGTATGACTTCAAAGTAAGTCAAATTGGATTTTTGATGTGCACTTTAAATAGCAAAGATATAAAACAAGATAAAAAAACTGTTTTACCTTAATTTTTTTCTGTCTAAATATACTTTTCTACAATTATATGTCACTTTTAAGAGATGGTTAAAATAAAAAAACAGTATCTAAAGAATTTTATTTTGAAGGATTTGCTTAAAATTTAGTTCAGCCTTTGAGTTTAAAGCTAAGTTAGTGATTCTCCAATGTCTTAGGAAAAAAAAATTCCCCCACAGGAAAGGACGAAGTGGTATGGACCACTAAATGGTCTCCATTTTTTTTTTCATCTTTAAACTACAGTGATGTAAAGCAGCAGGTGCAAGCAACTTGAAATACTTGTTTCATCTGGCATTTCAGAACTAAGCAGCCATGTTGCCTAGCAACCAAATTTTGCAAGGACTTTGACACAGATTTAAGGAAATGATGATACAAAAAATAGTTTGCTTTTAATTTATCAATTTTGAAGGTTTGCCTCCACATGTATTAAACATTAACATAAAGGATTCTTTGAACAGAATAAATGTCATTTTAAATTAAAATATAATAAATCCACCAATTTCACAATGCAACTACAATTTTTCTTTAGGTTTTTGGGGTTTTTTGTACTGATTTTTTTTTCTACTCTTTCCAGTGGTGGCAGGTGAACCAGGTATGCCAGGTGAGCCTGGACCTGAGGGCCCTGCTGGCCCACCTGGTCCCCCAGGAGAGAATGGCATTGGTGAGCCTGGACCTCAAGGACCTCCTGGGCCTCCTGGACCTCCTGGCCGATCAATTGCTGGTAAGCCAGGATCTCCAGGTGGACCTGGAAAGCCTGGCATTCCTGGAGCTCATGGTGAGAGAGGAGACACTGGAGCCACTGGTCCACAGGGGCCAAGAGGACTCCCAGGGTCTCCAGGAATCCCAGGACCTGCAGGGTTGTCTGCTACTGGAAAACCCGGACCTGCTGGTCTTCCTGGATCAGCTGGACCAAGAGGAGAGCCCGGTCTTAAAGGACATCCAGGTGTGCCTGGATTGCCTGGTCAAAAGGGTGATAGAGGAGTGGGAGTTCCAGGGGCTCAAGGTGAAACTGGAGCTCAAGGACCTATGGGCCCACCTGGAGCACCAGGTGCAGCTGGAATTGGAAGACCAGGAAAACCAGGAGCACCAGGTGAATCAGGAAAGCCAGGTAGTCCAGGTCTTGATGGTGCCACTGGCCCCATGGGCCCTCAGGGACCTAAGGGACACACTGGTGCTCCTGGTGTAGGTCTTCCAGGTAAACCAGGTGAGAATGGTGCTCCAGGTCTGCCCGGTCCTGCTGGACCTAAAGGTCATCAGGGACCTGCTGGCGCCACTGGTGCCCCAGGTGTGCCAGGATATGGAAAACCAGGTGTAAATGGAGAGAAGGGAGAGAGAGGTGCTCCAGGTGCTCCAGGTGCAACAGGTGCTAAGGGTGAGCAGGGTCCCACAGGATATACTGGTGCCACTGGTGCAACTGGTCCTACTGGTTCTACTGGACCTCAAGGTGAAAGAGGTTTCCCTGGTCAGCCTGGTGCTGTTGGGCCTAAAGGTGACACCGGTGCTACTGGACCTCAGGGTCTTAAGGGGCATAAGGGAGATCAGGGAGCTCAGGGCTTCCCTGGTAAGCAAGGCTATCCAGGTGCAGCTGGTCCTGCTGGAGCCAGAGGGCCTGCTGGACCTCAAGGTGACAAAGGTCACACAGGTGCTCCCGGTACTCCAGGTGCTCCAGGTATCCCTGGCCCTGCTGGACCAAAAGGTCATCCCGGCCGTCAAGGTGAGTCTGGTACCCCTGGATCTGATGGTGCTCCTGGTCCCAGAGGGCCTTCTGGTCCACAGGGTCCTTCTGGTCCTGCTGGCCTCAAGGGGCACCCAGGTCTTCCTGGTCCCCCTGGTCCTGCTGGTTTGACTTCCAAGGGTCTTCCTGGACCTCAGGGTCCCCCTGGTGTGCCCGGTGAGCCTGGATCAGATGGAGAACCTGGCCCTGCTGGTCCCCCTGGACCCCCTGGACCTCCTGGTGAGGTTGCATTTGAGAAAGGCTTTGGCATGAGCGAAGTGATGGTCAAGTCCCCCATGTCTGCTTTCACAGCAGCTCTGGCCACTCCCTACCCCCCTGCTGGCAGCCCCATTAAGTTCGACCAGATTGTGTACAATGCTGAGAATCACTATGACCCTGAGACTGGCATCTTCACTTGCCAGGTTCCAGGTGTTTATTACTTCTCTTACAGCATCCATGTAAATGGAAATCATGCCCTGGTGGCTCTGTACAAGAATGGTCAGCCTATTGTGTTCACCTATGATGAGTACAACAAAGGCTTCCTGGACCAGATGTCTGGTAGTGCTGTCCTCTTGCTTGATGTGCAGGACACAGTCTACATCCAGATCCCTGATGATGAGGCCAATGGTGTCTTTGCTGCTGAGAATGTCCACTGCTCTTTCTCTGGGTTCCTGATTGCCTCAACGTGATAGGTTGATCACGCATCAGGTTCCAAAAGCCAAACCAACTAATTTTGCAATCTATTCCTCAAAGTAAACTCCCTGTTCCTCCCTGTTCTCAAATAGACAGGCAGTTCTTTAAGGAATAGTAGCATCTCAACTTGAAAACTACAAGAAAAAAGGTGCTCAGAAGAAGGAAAACTAATTTATGAAAGCAAATGATCAGGGATGGGGGGAAGCAAACTAGCAATCTTCCAGTGACCTTTGTAATGGAGACAGCATGTGAAATTGAGGTGTTATAATTATGTTGTGTCCTTTTATTCTTTTAAGCATTGCTCCTTTTATACTGACTTAAACTGGTGTTTTATTGTCTGTTTTTGTACAACCAACAACTTGGTTTTCACTCTTTTTTGTTGTTTTTTTTTCTTTTTAACACAATGAAACCAAATGTGACTTGAAAATGTTGTGAAAAAAATGGTCAAACTGTTATGATGAAATAAGTCACCTGGATACTGCTATGCAAACACAAATGTTGTTATATCCCTGAACATGCATTGTGTCATGTCAAACATAATGACCAAATAAAAGTTGACTTAAGAACAATTTTGTTTCATATATTTCATTTAACGACAAAAAAATGTTGCTTTTCAGTCAATATCACTCATAGAAAACAATTGAAATCAATCAAATGCTTGTAAAAAAAAGGATCCTTACAAATTCTTAAAAAGTTATTTTTAAAAACATAGGACAACCCATTGAAATAAAACATCAAAATATATATTTAAAAAAATAAAAATTACAAAAAAATTGTACCTAAGAACTTTAGCTGAAGGACATGCACCCATGTCAACAAAACAATACAGGAAGTGAGCGAACTTGTTGCAAAATGTTAAATTATTTTATAAAACTACATTCAACACTAACAAACTTTGAGCATTTCAATAAGAAAAAAGAATCCCAACATTTTATGTCTGAATGGGAAGTCTGTGACATTAAAAAACAATTACAAAATATTTTCAGTAGAGTAAAAAGCTCTAAAAATTAAAAGATACTTAAAAAATTAACTAAAATATATTTAAAAAAATGTTGCTGGCAAAAATATTAAAACATAAAAACAAAACAATAAACACACTTGATTAAATATGTGTTAAAATAGCTTGAATGCTGCCAGACAATCATTCGGTTGGTGGTTTGAATACCAAGCTTGACAGCCATTGTGTTTCATGGTATGACACCAAACCCCAGACTGATCTCAAATGTAAAAAATAAAAAATAAAAATAAAAGTATGAAAAAATATCTGCAAAGTATACAACAGTGAATAACCAACGAGGAATATTTTGTCTTTTATAGTGACTTTCTGAATCTATTGTAACTATAGGGTCAGACAAATATAAGGACCTAGAAACAGGGAAGAACCACAACCTCAGGAGTCCCAAAGATTTATTAATGAAACTCACCTACGGTGGACACAAAACCGAAACCAATAACATCAAGGAAAAAGGCACAGAGAAATTCATCAAACAAAATGATCCACTGAAGACAAAGAGTGAGGTGTGAGTGGCTAATCACTAAAGTGCAGGTAGGTGTGACTGTTCTACACAGGTGAAGGGGTGGAGTCACAACCAAACCCGATGACAACAAAAAGATATTGAAATCATGACATTAACACTGAAATCTAGCTGAATTTACATCAATGTTAATTCAAGGGGCAATAGTTTAAAGTTAAATAAATCTTTGGCCCGATCCGAATACCCCCTTTCTCCCTCTCCCTTAGCCCTCCCCTTCGTTCATCCCTCCGTGTTTGCTCCAAACTGAGGGTGATGAAAAAATAGTGTTTAATATTTCAGACGTGACTTTCGTTCAATGACGTCATCAAGATCGCCGGTCCGCTAGCATTAGCGCGGAGCTTCCAGCGCTTGTGTATGCATAACAACAGCGGTTGTATAACTTTAAAAAGGTCACACTACAACATAAAGTCATTACTTACATTTAAATGTAAACTTCTGTGGTTCAGAGCGCATCAAAGTGAAGAAAAACGCTTCTTCTTAGCACGACGAGGTTTAGTGGATTTTGGACCACTCTGGAGTGTGAAACTTAAAAAATTATAATTCTCGACACGACTTTGACTTCAACTGCCACTCCAAATAAAGGGGAAGGTAGAAGGGGAGCATTCGGATCAGGTCTTTCATATATTGTAATAGAGCTTTGAGAGAAAAATTCTGGAGCAAGATTCACGAGATTTGCATCGCTTTGACATTTCACACCAACTGTAGGTGGCAGACACGCACTGCTAATCAGTAGACAAAGAAAACGAAGAAGAAGTCCCTCCCTGCTTTACCAATGTGAACACCATAGGCTAAAGGCCCAGTGTGTTCATAGCTTTACACTTCTTCTACTATATAAAGATGCTAATCATTTAAAGCTGCAATTTCAGTTGAAATGTTTGTTCTAAAATTGCAATCCTAAAATAATCATCAGTAATGTTTGTACAGAAAATCATTTATAAATAAATACAAAAATGAGTCATACTACTATTTCAGGGCTGCATGGTGGTGTAGTGGTTAGCACTCTCGCTTCACAGCAAAGAGCCCTGGTTCGAATCCAAATGCTGGCTAGGACGTTTGTGTGGAGCTTCCATAGTAAGCCTGTTCAAACACGGGTTCTATGTGAACACTTTCTCTAACAGTCAAAAATATGCTCCGTAGGTTAATTGGTGACTCTAAGTTGTTTGTTTGGTTGTGTGGCCATGCAAAGGATTGAGTGTACCCCACCTTCATCCAACAATGTGTGGGATAGGCTCCAGCAACCCTGCTGCAACCTAAGAAAGGGATTAAGAAGGTTTGGAAAATAGATGGATAGAAAATACATTTTTGTAAATATTTTTTACACCTCTCATGGGAGGAACATGACAGGAAGATGCTTGTAGGTGTTCAAAGCAACTGGACTGAAGCAGAATGTTTTTTTCTTGGAGAAACAAATGCAGACATATAAGCGAAGACTTCCTGTGGTTTGGGATTTTATCATTTAACATAGAACATTTGACTTCTCCTGTCAAATAAAAAAATAATACATGCCTTGAAATGTAGATATTTGTGTTTGTTGGTCTTATAATTGTATTATTATCAGTGAAATCAATCCATTTGGCCAAAATCAACAAAGAATATCACTTCAAACTTTAGGTTTTGTAGGAAGTTTGGAATCCAAGCTTAAATATATTTTAGAAAGATCGTATATAACAACGAAAAAAAAGATGTCATATTATATCATTGCAGTGGTTTGTGCTCTGCCAGACTGCTCTGCCATGCAAGTCGCAGTGGAAGTGCTCTGAAAATATCTGGAGTGTGGGATGAGGGCTCTTTAGAAGGGCAGCAGTTTTTGATCCTCTTTTGGAGAGAGGGCGAGACAGTGGTTAGGTGAGAGGCCCAAGGGACAGAGGCGAGGGGAGCTGCAGGGAGGGAACCGGTTGAAAGAAACCACTGAGGATTGCCATCTGAGGGCACGGAAACTCCAAGAGAGGCTGCGGTGCATGAGGTGGGACAAACACAAGCACAGATGGCTCGCTGCATTCGGTCAACTCTCTAAAGTGGACACTATTATTATGTACTGACACTCAGGCTCACCTGGAAACTCCCTGATATTTTTGAACACCAAAAAAAAAAGTTGGTGGGCAGCAATTGTGAGATAAATCTAAATGATTTAGTCAATCTTAGCACAAAATGCCTCAAATACCTAACCAGGCAGGACACAAAAACCAGGGAGCTGAAATAGAAAATGTGTGAAGCACACCCTCCTTGTGGTGTCCAGAGCTGCAGGACATTGGGTTCCGCTTGCTGTGAAGGAAATAGATGGTTTGCAGTGAGCATGGACACATACAGACCGCTAAAAAAAAACACCCTGGAGTCTCACGCATTTGTTTTTGTTATTTTTTAAATATTGTTTTTCTTGGAGTTCTACGGCTTTGCTGAAGAAATCCTTTTGTATTAATGGTAGGTAAGGCAATAAGTGTTATTATAAAGATATAGGAGCATCAATTAGCCTAAATTTTCAAAAATAATTTGATTGTGAAAGCATTTAAAAATGTGTGGCTGAAAATTAAACAAATTACAATCAGATGTATGTGAAGGTCACCATTTTAATTGAAATTTCTAAATAGCAAAGCAGAATATTGGAAAATTTTACAATATTTTATGAGATAATGAGGAGAAACTAAAAGATGGATGAAATCGTTATTCCATCTGTTCTCCACAAGAGGGCGCTGTTGGAAACAAAAAATGCCTAATCAGCTGAGCATTTTTTGGTCCCTCCCCGAGTTTTCTGTAGGTTAAAATTGACAATCTATATGCAATTGTTTTATTTTCAGATGTTTTATGTTAAATATGCTTATATACTTATATTCTAAACTATTGACTGTGCTGCTATTTTTCTATATTTGTACGTTTTTATGCTTGAATTCACCACAGCTCAACACAAGAACTGCTTAAAACATCTCCCAATTTTTATTCAATCTTACAAATGGTGAAAAAACAAGAAAACTTCATTTACAATGGGTAATCAGTTAAAAACCTTCAATCATTAGGTACATCTCAGTCATAAAACCAGTAATATCAAAGTCTATACAGCGTGCATTACTACAGAAATTTCGGAAATGGAATCTAATGGAAAGTGATAAGCACCTATTTGTTGACAGTTAACTAGATCTAGTTCAGGAATGGTTAGTGTCCACAGGAGCATTAAGTTTCAAGAGTTGTAAACAACTGTGCACTGCAAAGACAACATTTAAGACTTGGATAAGGACTTTTTTCCCTTTAAATATCACAATGTGTCAGATCTTGCAGACACAGCTTTAGCTGCTACATCCAACTGCCAGCACCAAATACTGTGATTAAATACATCAAATTTAGCAACGCGT
>NC_050533.1:8955262-9210083 GCF_002922805.2 Oryzias melastigma
AAAATGAAAAAAAAAGAAAATCCTGCTCACAGTCGCACTTTCACACTCATCCATGTTTCACATGCAAGCACCGATAAGCAGTGATGAAGCAGCACACTACTGCACCTCCTGTCCATCACTGCCAGGGACATTGCAATCATTAGGGATGAGATGGTTGCAGAAGTAGTAAACAAAGAAGAAAAAAAAATCCCTGGTTTTAGACAAGTTCTCGCATTTCTTCAAAAGGAGCTACAACTTTTCCTTCATTCCGGGATCTCGTTCAGCAGGATTACTCAGCAGCTGCCGTAGCCTCTGGACTGGCAGCTGTTTCTGGCTCAGTAGCTGAAGCTTCAGCTGGTTTCTCTTCTCCTCCTGCAGCTTCTTCTCCCTTCACCTCCTCCGCCTTTGACTCTTCGGGAGCAGCAGCCTCCTTGGCACCCTCTTCACCACCCTCGCTTGGCTTGGCCTCCTCGGTGGCAGCCTCCTCTGACTTCTCTCCTTCGGCTGGCTTTGCCGCCGCCTCCTCTGTCGCCTCCTCAGACTCCTTCTTGGTCTTTTTGAAGGAGAAGCCGCTGAGCTTAAAGGAAGGCTTTTTGAAGGAGAACCGCTTCTTCTTCTGCTTGCCATCCTCGCTGGTGGATGGAGTGCCTTCCTCCGGCTTGGCGGAAGCTTCTCCGTTTGTGGCACCTGCCTCCTTTTCTCCGCCGGCTTCAGCGCCCTCTACTTTCTCTCCATCTTCTTTTGGCACCTCCTCTGTAGGAGTGCTACCATTAGCCTGCACATCAGCTTTGTTGGCTTCCTCTGTAGCAGGAGAGGCATCTCCGTTGCTCTTGGCGTGACCATTTTCCTAAAATAAAACCATAAAAATTAGATTTTGTTTTTAAATCACAGTTTGAGGATTTAAAAAAAAATGTTGCATTGCTCTCCTGCAAGGTGATGAGTGACTAAAGGCAGATGTTAACTGAATTATGTTTAATTAAATTCAAAAATCAATAAGGAGTAAATTAAAACGGAGCAAAAACTGCAGCAGCATCTGTTACTAGGAGAATGACGACAGATCTCCATCTTTCAGCGGTAGGCTCGATTTTCAGACTGCAGTTCCTCCGGACGCCCTCTAGGGGGCGCGTGGTAAAGTCTGTGACAACACAGGAATTTGTTTTCCCCCTTTTCCTAAATGACCCATAAATTAAAATAACATTTTTCACAACCATCAATTGGATATAATTTAGATAATCGTAAAATTTGTGAAAGATTTCTGGATTTGGGGGGTTTAATCTGTGCAAAAACGTGGCTTTTTAGCTAAATCTTGGCAACAAAGGCGTGGTACCGCTTAAAAAATGGCCATGCCACAGTATGAGTGCTGCAAACATTTTAGCCAAATTCATTGGATTTGCACGAACTAATGAGTTAATAAGACCCAGCTGCGTCGTTAAAATACACTAATAAACTCAGAAATACGAAAAAATGTGCAATAAATAGACATTTGTGGGGTTGGGAAAGTATTTGCATACATTAAAATATATATTCATGTACATTTTAAGGAAGTTTGCAAATGTTTAAATTGGATTTTTGGAAAACAAGAGAAAAAAATCCATGTGGGCACTTTCCCTGAACGCCGGTGAGCGTGGGGATGCGCTACGGGGGAACATGGAGCACGCCATTGACGCAACACATTGCTAAATCGAGACGAAATTTCGCGAGAGCAATTAAGAGTTGAATTATTTAAGGCCACTTTTTGTACCTGTCCGTTTGTCTTGGCTGCAACGTCCACGCCTTCCGCCGGCTTTTCCACCGCGGCGTCCCCTTTTCCAGCGGTTTTGGAGATTTGCGCTCCCATGCTCGCTTTTTTTTGTTCCAACAAAGGAGCCCAACCGATCAAATGAATGAACAAAGACCGCAGACTTCCTCCCCCCAAAAAATCGAGGAACGCTGACGCCTCCCGGTGCGTCTGAAGCAGAAAAACCCGCTCGGAGTCGAAAGTCTCGCGGAGAAACTAATACGCGCGTTAAAAAATGAGCTTAAGATGAGAAAACACGTGAATTGTTTCAATTTTTTTCTCGAGCGGAGTTTGGAGATGGAGAAATTGGCCCCGCCGCAAATGAGATGCGGAGTACAACGCCCAAGTCCGCTGATGAATGGACGGCGAGGCGGTGACGTCACAGCCGCATCGTCTCCACCAATCAGAAGTCTGGAATTCAGAGAGTGGGGAGGTCACGGAGATGAGGGGGGGGACAATGGGAGAGACACAACAATATGGCTACAACTTTCTATGGGGCTACCCGTGTTAGGAGTTATGCTCCATAATCCTCAGATTTATGCTTTTTTTCAGCACAGCTACTAAACAAACTAAGAAAAGTCACATTTTTTTTTTAATTAGAAAATTGGAGCCATAAAAACCTTTTTTGGTCTACATACTTCAATAAATGTCTATAAAAATCACTCACTTTCAATATTAGTTTAGATTTCAGTGTTTCCCTTGCATCAATTTACTCAAATTCTTCCAGTTTTCCGTATTTTACATAGGTCATTCTAAAATTGGATGACACCCAAACTTAATCCACATGCAGTTTTTAACTAAATTTACTTAAGACCAAATAGTTTTTAAAAATATCAAATGAATCTGGCGTAAAATCATATTTTCTTTCGTCCCAACCCCCTTAATGTCCAAACTAAACCTTAAATAAAACTAAAAATTAATTATTTCTAGTAATTGTTTTATTTGAGTATAACTGTGGGGTGGGCTGCACGGTGGCGCAGTGGTTAGCGCTCTCGCCTCACAGCGAGAAGGCCCCGGTTCGAATCCCGGCTGGGACCTTTCTGTGTGGAATTTGCATGTTCTCCCCGTGCATGCGTGGGTTTTCACCGGGGACTCCGGCTTCCTCCCACCGTCCAAAAACATGCTTCATAGGTTAATTGGTGACTCTAAAAATTGCCCCTAGGTGTGGATGGGAGAGTGAATGTGTGTGTGATTGAGGCCCTGCGACAGACTGGCGACCTGTCCAGGGTGTACCCCGCCTTCGCCCATCAGTGGCCGGGATAGGCTCCGGCACCCCCGCGACCCCGAACGGGATGAAGCGGTCAAGAAAATGGATGGATGGATGGATATAACTGTGGGAACAATTATTTTAATGAACAATATTTTGGAATACGTGTCCCATAAAATACTGTCACAATAAGATTTTACCTAGAAGTGTAGCAATGAATTGATTTCTATTCCTACAAACCAGCCAGATTGATTTATCTGTGGCAGAATTGATTAAAATCAACCTGTAATATTGAAAAATCGCTATAAATTGATCGATAATCGATCTTGGAAAATACCATTTGGATTGAGGCATGATAGGTTGATTTTACTATGACATAAACAAGTGCTAAAATATCAATATCACATTAGTATCGGGTCGACACTGACCCGCATGTATCGATATTTCCACTCTTGTTTATAACTTTTCTGCATCTGCTGCCTCACCACCAGATCTCAGCAACAGCAAAGAAAGAGCATGCTATGCTCACTTTATTTCCACTCTATTTGAATGCTGAGTTGTTTTAACTTCAACTATTTTATTGTTCTATTCAAAGGCTAAAAAGTTACAAGTTATTTACGATATATATATTTTTAATGTTAAATAATTTTGATGTATTTTTGCAAAATATCACTTGCTTCTTTTCGGTTGTTGACTATTTTTCATTCACTTCTTCACTTATGATTAAATTTAAATAGGTCTTTATTTTAATAAACTTTTTTACATTTAATTGAAAATATTGTTCTGATTTTGTTTTTTATGTTTATCAAGAAATTTGAAAAGGGAATCTTCAATCTTACAAAAAACATTCATTATGATTAAAAAATAATCAAGAATTTGAGGTCTATGAACTTTATGAAACTAAAATGTAAATGGATTTGCAGTAAATTCTTGTTTGCTTGTTTGTTTGTACACACATTTAATTTACTCTTGATTATCTCACAAGAAATACAAGGGATCTGGAAAATTTCCCCTGCACTGTTCAGTAAACAGGGATTTATCTCTGAGTCACACTGGTTGAATTTCTGGCTAAAGATGTTCTGTACTGATCTTAGGTCAGTGAGTCAGATCAAATCGGATCCTTCAGAATGAACCAAAATCAAAAGTAAATCAAACCAGCAACCACAAATATCAAATCCTTGCTAAAATGACATTTTTAGCATTAGAAGAAAAATAAATCAGAGAATCCCATTATATGCTGGACTATACATCATCAAACAGTTTTCCAAAAGAATCAGTTGAGTATCCTTTCTTCTATTTAACTTTTTTTTTCAGCATAGTTATCCTAGATTGAACTCTATGAAATATTTTCTATTTTTCTTATTTACATAAGTAAGTTCATTCTCTTGGTCATCATTGACAGGTAGCCAGAGTACAAGTACAGATTTGCAACCCCGTGACCTGCAAAAGCTGATAACTTGGTCACACCTAGTCGATTTTTGATGAATATGTAGCAGAAAATGATAAAATTTAAGTTTACTTTTCATGAATTTTGAAGCAGATGTCCTCCAATTCTGGAATGACTAATATAAGAGCAAACATTTAAATATTATTATTAATTTTCTTTGATTTTGGATTGTTAAATATGCAGTTTCTGCTTTTTTCATTAAATTATATAAGTGTGCACAAGGTATTAAAACAATATGTATTAATATTTCTCTATTTTAATGCAATCTATTACTTTTTTATTTATAGCAACTGCTAAACACAGAAAATGCTACGTGCAATAAGTGCATTCATTTGACAGTTTGGTTTTGAATGGTTGATTTGACTAAGCACAGCTCAATTAATCATGTGACCTTATCTGGATGCCCTCATGACATATGCCCCTCCATGTTTACAGACTTTTCCTGTAACTCTAAGCCCCCGCCATCACGACTTCCACCGTTTCTCTTCTTGCATAAAGTGTCCTGTCTGCTTGTTGCTGCTGGAGCATCCCAGTGACCCAGATATAATGAGAGTTTATGGCTCCGCTTCTGTTGTCTGTTCCACCAGCCTGCAGTGCTCTTACTCCACCGCCAGCCACAAGTCATATCTCTCTCTGCCATCACTGCATGACCCTCGTTCCCATGGAAACCAGTTCAAAATGGCTGCAAGGGAAGGAAAGGAAGGTTCACGCTCTTTGATGGAGGCTTTCTCGATCGTGACCCTTGGTCGCAGAGAAGCGGGGTCATCTTAAAACACAGCAACAATGCACGCGGCAGATTGAAGATTAGGGTGACTCCTTTAACCCCCCTTCTCTGAATCCTAACTAGGCCAAGAGCATTGTTGTAATATTCTGATTACATGCAAAGCTGTAATTATCATGGTGGCTTGCAATGAATATGTAAACCTGGGGACAAAGCCTGGAAGACACAGGGTGTTTGGAAAAAAAGTATAATTTTGGATAAAGTTATCACTTTAAAATCCTTGTCAACTACATTTGGAAAACATATTTTTTTAAATATTGATTGTGCCTTATACTTACCTCAGGCAATAAGCTATAAAAAAATGTATTGATTTTGTTTATCTTGGTTGAGTTTTTAAAACATAAACCAAAACCCACAACCCTCTATTAGTTGACTTAGTTTGTCCATAGTGATAGAAGCAGTTTTGGAGTGCATATCATATCAGGATAAACATATTTTTCCCTATATTAGTTTATTGTGTTTCACTGGTAACTTTTTAAAGTGCTTTTTCTAATTTTAATGTGACATTTTAGCTATAAAATATCATGTTTTTCTGTGTGTATGAAGCTTCCTCTTCTTTTTTGTTTTTTTACATTTAATGACCTGAAAAAGTACATTAGGGGAATTAATTTACAAAATTACAAGTGAAATTTTGAATTGTTTTTAATTATGTGCAGTGTTAAAAAAGCAGCAGTGATTTAACATCCTATCCCCCCACAAAAAAAACATAGAAAACTTGTCCTAACACACCATCAAGTCTATTATAATGCTTAAAGAAACTGTACTTGAAAAGTGACTGTTGGAGGAAAATAAAAAGACACTTCCCTGAAGAAGAAGAACAGGAAAACAACAGCTATCCAGGGTTGCCCTGTTTTTCTGTGCCATCAAAGACCGAGGGGCGGTCGTTTTTCTAATTGTAATCTCTCATTGGACGAGAGGGGTGTCAATCAAAGCTCGACGTCGTGGTGGATCTGCATCAGCCATACGCAATAACAGCTGCGTCAAAGCTCTGAGACACACACCGGAAACGAAGCTTTGATTGCCTGTCAAAAATGAAGCTACTAACCGACTTAAATGAAATGAAATGTTTATTTACAGATATATGTAAGATTTATTATATATATTTTGCTTTAGTAAAATAAATGTTTCACTTAGTTAGGATCGAATGTGTAAACAATGACACGAAAGAAAAAGGCCTTTGCCTTATTTTGAAAATCCAAACAGGAAGTGTAGATTGCCGGAGACTTGCTGCTGTTCGCCCTCGTCATCATCTGTACACACGGCGGCGACAGGCGCTCCGGAATCGGCAGGGACGGGTCTCCCACCGCTATTCTCCCTCTGTGCGAAGAAACCACAGACAGAGGGGGGAAAAAACCAAAGGAAATTCCTTCACAAAACTCCCAGTGATAACTCCGATGGATTAATCTGATTTTCTGCGGTGAGCGTGATCTTTTTCTGTCGTGTTGAATTCCAGTCGGTGCACCCGCCTTGTCCCCTATTTTTTGCACTGTGGGTTGAATACAATCTCGGAGAGAGAGAGAGAGAGATGAAAAAAGAGGGGATAAATGTCCTATTATTATTTTTTGTTCCAATTTAAAGGCTTTCTACAGGTGTGGATTCGTCCGAATAACGGTTAACCTTGGAGGTAAAGCTGAGTGAGGAGCGGGGAGGTTGTGGGTGATGTTTTGCAGTGCTGCGATTCTGGAGTGGGGGCTCTTGTGTTGCAGCAGCAGCAGCAGCAGCAGGGATAGATGGGTTGCAGAACAGAGCTGACCACTGAGGCCGTGCACTCTCTGGCCAAAACGGCCTGCAGACAGCCCGCCATTGATCCACCCTCCCAATCAATTATCATATTCTTTTAGACTAATTGCGTTGCCAGCTTGTTAAATATCCAATTAAAGCTGCTTTTAATCGGGTTATCCGTTGTGTCTGGAGATTCAGCCATCCATCTTGTGCGTGGAACTAGGTGTTACCCATGTGCAATAAGTTAGGGAATAGTTAAGTGACTGCTCAATTCTAGTGTCACATTTAAATGAAAAACAAGTGTTTAAATCCATACATTAAGCTCTATAAGTAACACACTCCGAGGATGCTGTAGTTTGGTTCAATCTTTTAACTTTAAAATGTCATTGATTGTGTTTATTTTGTGACCCAGTATCACAAATAGAAAAAGTAATAGTCAAAACTACCTTTTTAATTTAAAATATTATATTGTTGTCACTAACAGAAATAATTTTGGCAACTTCCTGTCTCAAAACTAAACCAGTTGTGGACAAAAAGTAGCCTAAATGTTTTACTTTTCAGTCATTTCATTATTAGAGACAGAGTTTTTGAAATCAGACTCAAAGTGAGATTGAATGAAAGCTTTTATTTTGGCAACAGAACTGCTTTGAGTTTCCTTGTTGATGGGTTTCTTTTTTTGTTTTTTGTTGCTGCTTTTGCGTTTCATCCCCTCATTTGTGATTTGTTTAACTGAAACGGGTCCAGCAGAACCACCACATCATTCTTTCCATTGAAGTTTCACTCTGAACATTGCCCTCCAGCGGCACAGGATTTGGAAAAAACAAAACCAAAAAAAAAAAATGGATTGTTTAATCCAAAATGAGAATATCCGCTAGATTTTCCCTGTTTGGAAACAGTTTATCTTGTAAATCTTGCTGACTGAGTATATTTCGAAGTGACTCGACACACTCCGCCGTGAACGCTGTGACACTAGAACAGGCTTAAAGCCACACACTGTATGAAGCTCAGCTGCGGGGTTTTATAACGGGCCCTGTTCATTCAGTGCACGAAGAATGCTTTGAAAGCTCCAACACTGCGTCTCATTGTGCCCGTAATCTTGAAGCCAAGTGAAATGTGACCATTGTCTTGTTGTTGACACACTGAATGAACTCGGTTGTCTGACACAAGCAAATGTTGTAACTATCCAGAGAATGGCAGCCATAAGGAGGAGATTGTCAGTGTTTTTGGCCCAACTAGGAAACCCAGTGTGGTCCGCTCGCACACAAATGCCACACAGCTGAAAATTATACTCTCTAGCTCGTTTCTTTGTGGAAAGAGCAGAAAAAAAGTTGAGGTTAGGACTTGAATGAGGTCGATGTATGTCAGTAGGAGGCGTGTGGGACGCTCAGCTTTGACTTGTGCCATTTAAACAATCTACGAATAAAAGGACCTTGTGCGTGAAAGCGATCCATGCCAGCTGTTTAAAAAACACAGCTGAATGGCTAATCGTTATAATATTGAGGGCTTTGTTCCAAAGGAATGTTTAATAATGAGAAAGCCCAAAATGAAAGTCTGCAGTTTATTAATGACATTTCGAAAGCTCAATGCAAGCTTTGTCTTTGATTTTTTTTTCACTAGTTTCCGCTTTTAGTTTAAAACCAAAACATAAGAGCTTGTGATTGTCGATTTTCCAAAACAGTTCACAGTTTGGAAACAAAAATGGAGCTATTTTTGGAAAACGCCTCAATTGATGCATTAATTGATAATGAGCAGATTGGTTAGACGCTGCCCCACTTTTCTGGAAAGTTTTAGGAGACTCAGTTTGGAAATTGTAGGGATTTGGTTCAGCAAAAAATATGTTTTAATCAACTTTTGATCTATTTAGAAAAATAACTGTCATTTTCTAGGACATAGTTTCTACAGAATAGCAGTAGTTCATCAGAAATTTACCTATGATTTGTGGATGGAACCATTTGTGCAAAATAAGTCCGCCCCCCTTCCTGTCACCTATCTGTTTACACTGCAACCTTTGATGCTGAAAGAGCCATTTGGACTAGTTTTAAATCCCACTTTTTATTTTATTTTTGTGGCCATTAAACCTTTTCTTTATAATAAGTTACTTTTAAATATTTACAGTAATGGAATTATAACAGCATTTTTCTATTTTTGTTTCTGTACAATTTTTATTTATTTTACTTTTGACAGCAGCACATACAAGTTCCTTTCAAAATAAAATACATCCTTTTTTACATAAATAATTTTTCAAAGCATTTGCATTTTCCTTTAAAGCCAAAGAGCCACAATGGAGGGAGAAAAGAGCTGCACATGGCTCCCGACCTTTCCCACTAGCTTATAGCCCCTCCCACCCCCAGACTAACATTATGGATGCAACAAAAATGGCGAGGAATATTGGAGCTATGTCGTACAGTTTTGAACCAGATTTCAGCAGGAAAATGAAGACGTGCATGGATCTATTTGTAGATAAATCAGGATGTAGCCTTTTGAGGTATTTTTTTCAATAAAGAAATACTCAATTTTAATCTTTATATATGTCACCTGTCATCAGAAAAAAAACAAGATTTTCATTGGAGTAGGATTTTACATTAAAAAAACTATAAAAATTCGCATTTTTTACTATAGCGGTGAATCTGCAAGTGTTGTTTTCTGTGCATGAATTGTTTTTATTTCCTGCGTGGAGTGGGTTAACCCTTCTTTCTTTTGTCTATCATTCTGTGTGTTCCCGTCAGACTGACACATGTGCGTTTCTCAGGCCTGGCTCCTGTTTTAATCCATCAGTTACCCTGCATGACGCTGACATTCCTGTCCTCGTCAATTTTCTGTATTGATTGCAGCTTCTGTATAGATGGCCCATCCTCATTATGGCGCCTGTGAGTGTTATTACACATGATTGTACTTTGCGCTTCCACTGCATCAAAATAAAAGCTGTCATTTTGTCAAATCAGCTTCCAATCGGGACCAGAGGCCTCAATAGTCACACAGATGTTGCCGTTTATTCCAATCCGACAAAGCGGAAGGAAGGAAGGAAGGATCGGTTTCTAATTTTATGGCCTCCACTGCCATTAGTTTTTCTGTTTTGTCCAAACTCATTCACTGTTCTTCCTTTTACCGTGCACTCTTTCAAGGCATTTTGCAGTCGTCCCCTCAGGACCCCGGTCCACATCACAACGTTGTGGCCCCCTTTGTGGCGAGCTGTTGGGTTCGGAGCTGAAAATAGCAGTGATTCTTCTCACTGGGGCTGAGGTGGTGATGTGATGCCCAAGGAGCAAGTCCCCACGGCTGGAGTGCCATCATCTGCTTTATTTGAGGCTAAAGTTGTGCTCTAAAGTCATGTGTTCAGTCTGGTGCTTCATGGAAATGGCAAAGGTTAACCCCTCCAGCGGAAAATCTGGATCATTTTAGCTCTTTTCCTGTCATTTTTTCAACTAAAACAAATCAGAATCTTAAAGTTTCTGTCATATTAGTGCCTGTTGATTCGAGTGTTCTTCACAAATGTGATGATTCACGTTCACCTGAACGGTATTTACCGACCGGGGAAAATGCTGGATTGAAACATCCGAACTGTCTGGTCTTTTAAATTGAAGAGCAAGGAGATTTTCCTAATCCTGCAGGCAGTATAGCAACATGAGCTCTCCCGTCATTTTCCCTGATCCCTGCAGGAGTGGAAGTGGTGCAGTTACAGCACAAAACGCAGCAGTTCGCTCAGTATTTTCATACTGACGCAGTGCTCTGCCAAAGTACTCAAACATAATCATACATTACAAGCTCTGAATCCATTTAGTGGACTGTTCTCCATAGTTAATACAATCATCTGTGTAATATATAGGCAGTTTATACGAAAAACTATTATTTTTCTCTTTGAATTAACAGAGTGGCTGTATAAAAAAAAAAAAAAAAAACTTTTAAAACCCTTTAAAGGTTTCTCTATAAGCATTTAATTTGAATTAAATTGAATGGAAAAAAAGTTAAATTAATCAGTTATTGATGGTTTGTTCTTTTTGAAATTGTATCCGTAAGGGTTTATCTACTGGAGACATAAATATAAAAATGAGGAGATTATATGATATCTTAAGGATTACTGACGAAGCCTCCTCTTCTCCTTTTTTTGTAGTCCTTCTCGTGGCGTCGGTTGTTCAGGGATCATGTTGTAATGCTGCCCCCAGAGGCCTTTTCCTTCATCTGGATAATTTATGGAGTTTTATTGATCACCTTGAATCAAAATGGGCTGGTTCTCTCTGCTGTGGCTCGGCTTTTAAGACGGTATGAAGCAAAAGAGCCTCCATTTTTTGTTGCTTTTTTTGTGTAGGAATTTCAGGCTCCCAGAATTCCTCTGGGCACAGGTAACACTGATTTTTAAACATGTCGTCTGCTTTCTCAGAGCTGTTTTATTGCAGCCTGCTGACAGACGGGTAGCCACAAATGTGAGAGAAAACAACCGTTTGAGCCGGGAATTCAGTCTGCAGTTTGAGGACAATTAAACACGACTTGAATGGAAGCGGTGGAGACGTTTAGGATAAATCACAACTATCATGTGAAGAGGAGGTCTGACCTCCAGCTTTATCTGAGCTTCACTCTGAGGTTGTTGCGTCATCTTTCGGATGATGGATAGCGTGAATAAAGAAAATAAAAAATAAAATAGCTTTTTTGAGTATTTCTTTATTCAAACAGTTGTGAAAACCCCTTGGAAAAAGACCGTATTTGTGACGTATAAATAAAAGATCCTTGTACATCTTCATTTTCCTCATCCGATTTGGCATCTGGCTCAAAACTGTACGGCTGGATAGCTTCAGTCATTGAGATATATTGCTAGAGATGGCACGCTATTGTCTAAGATACATATAGAGAACCGCTATATTGGAATGATATGTAAACAAGCAGATACAGTAAAATTACCATAAAATGCTTAATTTTGGATTTTGAGGAAATTCTGGTAATTTTCTTTTCCTCTTTTTAGTAATCAGCTGGATCGTCTGGTTTGATCTGAGGTTGAACACACACACAAATACTACGGTCATCCTCCCTAAAACAAAAAAGACAGGTGGTCCTGCCAAAAAATGTTCATATAGTGCTACCGTTAACGTTGAACAAACTACAAGATTAGCCTAAACATTTACTTTTAAGAGTAAACTCTCTCAGATCTTGTTAAAATGTTTTCTATCAATTCTCCTTTATCAACTGACAGTAAGAATTTATTTGTGAAAAGTCACATTCTGGTTTTTCCTGCTCTGTTTGTGCATTTTTAGCACGGCAGCAAACAAGCATCTTGACATGTCCAATATGGCGTCCAACTTTGCGTATGCAACAAGCTAGCATAGCGACTCTAGCCTATATATAGCTCTTTGGCTTCAATGTTGCTCTGCATTTTTGTAGCTCTGGTAATGTTATGTTGGGGATGTGAGTCACTATAAGTTAGCGGGAAAGAGTGTAAACGGAGAGCTCTCAGCTACAGGAAGCAGAAGGGGGTGGGGTGGCTCCACCCACAAGTCAGAGGGAATTTCCTAATGAACTCCTGCCTCTCTACAGAAACTATGTCCTTGAAAACAACACTGTTTTTTAAATTTGGGTTCAGTTAAAAATGTGACCACTGGCTTTTACAATAGATCAATAGATGATTGGAGTAGACTTTAATTCCATTTTAATTCTAAATATTGAGTCAGTAATGTTTTGGTACATTTTTCCTTTATATTTCAGGGCAGGAACAGTAATTTTATCAGAAAAAAGAAAGGCAAATTTTAAGGATAAAATGTCATTGTGTGGAAGCAATGCTTGTAAAGTCGTTATTATCTGCATTGCTATTTTAGAATGTTTTCAACCCAAATAAAACCATTAAAGTTAGTTTTTTCCCTCATTTGCCTCAAAAACAAGATTCTTTCACAGAAGTTTGCATCCATATGTTTCATCTGCGGCGTGTAGCGCCTAACTCTGCCGGCACCCTGTTGCTCGCCGTGCAGCAGGCGACACATCTGTTCACACTTTTCTGCAGCGAAGGCGTTTGCTAGTAAAGGCAGAACAGGCCTGAAGGCCCTTCACTCATAAGCTGCTGCTTGGTTGGAACTCCAAAGCTCACCTCTGAGTGCAGCTCATTTTGGGACTTTAAAAAAATCAAGATGCCACCGTTTTTTCCGACATTTGAAGCGTAGAAAACCCATCTCATGGGCAAAACCTATCATTTTGGAGACACACCCGTCATGTTTCTGCTGCTATTTTGGAGAACAATTGGCTCTCAGAGGTGCAAGAGTTTCTTTTTGTCCTCCCATCTGCCGGCGTGTGCCACTGGCAAGTCCTCCCTCTGTCCACGCACACTGTAAACAAGTGTGTTTCCAATTAGCTGTCTCCAAAGTCAGCTGGATGCTATTGCTGATGAAAGACAGCGGCCCCCTTCCCGTCCTCCTCGCTTCCAACCCAGCTTCCAGGGCTAAGGAGGGGGACACCTTCAGCCTAGATGTTCATTACTTTAACTGGGTCTATAAAACTGTTAAGGCTCTTTTTAATTGATGAAGCAGATTACCTCAGTCATTATGGAAACTGGTTTGCTCCAGCCGTCGGCCTCATGAGCTGCAGTGCAGCGGTTTGCCTCTGAAGGTCCCTCTGTGCATTTCTGCCCATAAAATGTTGGTGTGCGCGGCTCCTTATAAAGTAAACAAAAATAGTGCACGGCGCCTCGTAAATGCAATGAATGGGTGCAGGATCTTTTCACAAGTGTGGTCATGCATTGGAAGAGAAATCCATATTTAAAAGTGCAGTTAAAGTCTTTTTGAGCAATTTTTCAGTTTTTTTTTGTTTGCATGTAGTGATCATAGTCTTTGTACTTCATACTACAAAACAGGCCCCTTAGAAATAAGTCAAAAATAATTCTTCTATACTTTTTAAAGGGTTAAAAATAGTCTTACAAAGAATTCTTATTTTAGGAAAAAAAAATATTAGAATGTGTTTTCTCAAACTAGCATTATTTTGCTAATGAAATACTTTCTTGACCAGTTTTTTTTTTTCTGCAAGACAGAAAATAAAGGGGCAAATTTTCAAGGAAAAATGGATTAATTTAAAATTTTAAATCTTGTAAATATACAGTTTTTTTCTCGCACATTTCCAAGATTAGGAGCACAAAAAATATAATATTAAAGTTAAAGTGAACTTGCAGACCAGCTTCAATTTGATCATACTGTCTTGAATTTGAAAACTGAATGTTTATTAGTCACTTCACGAATGTTTGGAAGCTCCTTTGTTTGGTTTATGGTTTATTAATGTTTATTCATTGATGGATGGCTTCCACGATCTCTGCAGTCAACGTTGATGAATCCATCGATATTCCTCTACTTCCAATCATTTCTTATACACTAAAAGACGAGATCTTCTCCAAATCTGTGTTATGCTTCGATCTGAAGAGGACATATTGTTTTCTATGTTCTTATGCTAATAATAATTTTGATTTTTTAGTCGCCAAAAGGTTCAGAATTTCTTTATTTTTTAAACTTATTAGAAAATAAAGCTTCATGAAATGCTCCATCTTTCATCTTTGAGCACAGCTCAGATAAACGGACAACTTTACTGTTTTTTTCTATTAAATTTGTTTTTTTTCCTAGTTAATTTATGTTTTAAAGTTGTAAAGTAATACATTTACAACTTTAAGTCATAAATATATGATATCTTCTAATTTAACACACAAGACTTTTTCTCTTGTAAATGTATGACTTTAAAGCTGTATTTAAACTTTTTTTTTGGACTTAATGCTCTTTTCTTTTCTTTTTTTTCCATAAGTACTTTCTTAAGATTTAGTTTTGGTAGTGCAGGCTTATCTGTTTAAAATCCCACTCCAATCATCTTTTGACCTATTTTAAAAGTGTTTCCAGTGCTCTTTTAATTGTGATTATGTAGTTTTTAGCCTAAAATAAAAAATCTCTAGATCATAGTTTCTGCAGAGCGGCTGGAGTTAATCAGAAATTTGCCTCTGAGTTGTGGGACTGTTGCCACAGAATAAGCTTCCCTTCATTTCCCATCATCCCTTTGTTTACTCTCCCTCCTGCTAGCTTACAGCCCAACCCAACAATAGTGGTGCAACAAAAATGGCGAGCAACATCTGAAGTATCTAACTTTACATTTTAGAGCCAGATACCAGCTCAGACGAGGAAAACGGAGACGTACGTGGATCTATTTTTCTGCAGCTGAATGTATCACAATAAAGCGGATTGTAGATTTTATCATCTGGTCCTGATTCACAACAATTTGAATAAAGAAATAATTATAATTTAATCACAATTTTCTTTGTATATGTCCTCCATCATGAGAAAAATGCCAAAAAAACAAGATTTTCATTGGAGTGGGGCTTGAACGAGGTTGTCGCCTTTAATTTCGACCTAATTGAAAGGAGTTTTTTTCCAGACGACTGTGTTGCTCTCAGAGGATCCTGCAATAATGAGACACTGAATCCCCCCCCCCAACAGAGACGAGCTAAATTCACCTACATGCTAAATGTGTCTCTTTCTCCCCCCTCCCTCCTCCTGCAGACAGTAGAGAATGGGCTGTGTCCAATGTAAGGATAAAGAAGCAGCGAAACTCACTGATGACCGGGAGACCAGCCTCTCACACAACTCGGGCTACCGCTATGGCTCCGACCCCACGCCGCAGCACTACCCCAGCTTCGGGGTCACCACCATCCCCAACTACAACAACTTCCCCACCGCGGCCACGCAGGGAGTGACGGTGTTCGGAGGCGTCCACACGTCCTCGCAGTCGGGGACGCTACGCTCTCGGGGAGGAACGGGTGAGGCTTTTTAAAGAAACGAGCGCTTTGAATCCAGATGTGAACGCTGTTGAACTTTAGGGAGACTTTTACTCAACATAAGCAAAACAGGGTGAGGCAGTTTTCTCTTTTGCTGTAGCTCTTAAACTAGAGAAGTCTAGAGTTTCTTCAGAGAAGAAGAAAACTTTTCAAACTAAAATCACAAGCTTTCTCTTGAAAATTAGAAGATACCGAAGATTTCATAAGATTTTGGTCAACTGTATTTGGGCTTTTAATTCTTGAGAGAAGTTCTCACATCCATAAACATTTCGGAACAACAGAAAGATTCAGTGCTTTAAAAAAAGAGCAATAAACTTTGGTACAAATGGGAAAAAAAGAAACCATTTATTGGAAGTTTTATTTTTAAATACAGTTCAAGAAGAAAAGCCCAAATTATCTAAGCTGTTTACAAAAACTTGAAAAATGCTACTATTGTATTTAATTCTTGGTCAGAAAAACTGTTTGCGCTTAATTTCGATGCTTTTATTTTGAAATTTATAAGCATTTTCCTTTTTAAATCTTTAAATCTTCTAAATGCTCTCTAAAGTTGGTCAAATGTTGGAAAAAAAAAAAAAAAGTTTCATCATTCAGATCAGGGGTGCCCAAACTACGGGCTGCGGCTCCGATTTTTCCCCGCCTCCACATTTGGCCTGGCCCCCTGAACAATATCAGAGACCCATGATTTTTTTTTTCCCCCAGTCTGGATCGATGGAGATCCACCCTTCTGCAGTCTGTGCCCCTCTCTGATACGTGCAGCTCTTATCGCGATCAGATATTTGTTTTCATTCTATAGAACTGGACTCCTTTTCCATTAAGTGTTGAACTTTGAGTTTAAAGGGTGACCAAACAGGACAGTTGGAGGCTGACTCCACCCACATCTAAAATGGGAAATTCCAGTCAGAGGGGTGGGACTGGTATCATTACTGGAGCTGCAGATCATGACGACTTCTGAAATGACATGGGACCTAAATGGTTTGACCAATCACAAAATTAAACTGCAATAGCTCGATTCAAACTAAAGGGGGCAGCACACAGACAGTTTTTGACAAAATTTTCAAGAATTAAACCATTTTTTTAAATGACCAGCAGAGCACTTTTAAAGCCCCATTTATAGAGGTCAACAACCAAAAATAAATGATGATTTAGGGTTTGGACATGTACACATATATGTCTAGCTGTAGCAGAAGACAGAATGAGACTTTTTAATTAAATTAATAATTGTTTTATTTTCTAACATTTTTTTCTGTGAAGATCTCAGAAAGGATTATTAATAATTGGTTACATGTGACTTTCTGGAAAAGTATAAATGCTCACGTTTAGACACACCCCGCCATTTTTACACCTCTTTTGTTAGCTTACACACTGACTCCGTTTGGGGACCCCTGATTTTGACAAATAAACAAACTAAAAATGGATTACTCTAGCTAAACATTGCGACTCTGCAACACACATCATTTTTTTTGGCCCACAGGGGTCACTCTGTTTGTGGCTCTGTACGACTACGAAGCCCGGACCGAGGATGACCTCAGCTTCAGGAAGGGGGAGAGGTTCCAGATCCTCAACAGCACGTAAGTCTGCAAACATCTGCATGACGCCATCAAGAGGGTGTCGCTGAGTAGTTTTTTTTTTCTCTCCTCTCTGGATGTCTGAAAGTTGAATTTGGGAGTGAAATGTGGAAAAAGCTGCAACTTTTAGAACAGTTTGTGTGTTTTATTCTGAAAATCCTCCTCAGTTGCCCTAATAAATCGTTTTTCTTTCTTTTGGGTGGTGTGAAAAAATCACAGCTTAACTTATTTTAACTCATTTAAACCTTTTTTTTTGACACTTGATAAAAAAGAAAATCAAAGTTGGCCTTGTGATGTGTCACCCTGCCTCCGGGCGAGCCTCTTCATCATGTGCTCCTTTCTGACATTCACTGCAATTCCTGGAAAAGCACAATTACAGACAATATAAGGGTTGTTTGGTAAGCAGAGAGTGAAGGTTAAAAATGAAGCATTTATAAATAGAAACGACTGTTTATCCGAGGGCTTTGTCGAATCAAGTTATATGAAGAAACAGTGAGATGATGAGTCAGCATGTTCTTTGATCAAAAGTGAGAATTCTCACTTATGATCAAGAATGCACAACAATGATTATGTTTTGTATTGTGTATGACCAGGTTTTTTTTTTAAATGGCTGTGAACACGGAGCTCAGTGTAGGCGTTTCCCATGGTAACAGCTGATTGACGTGTGAGGGGAGATGTTCTGCAAACATTCTTGGCTCCCGTTCCTCGGCTGCAGCTAACCAGAACCGAGCTACTACAACCAGAAAACAGGAAGAGGAAGCTATTTAACAGTCAATTTTGTGGTCTAAATATTGTGTGTAAAAGTTTCGACAGTTCAAGTGACAAAAGTTTTAATTTATATGCAAATAAACAGCGGCTTTAATCCCTTTGCATGCTCCCCTCTTGTCCTAAAAGCATCTTCCACCCACACTCTGCTTGTTTCCCTCCAGTGAAGGAGACTGGTGGGAGGCGCGCTCCCTTACTACAGGTGGAACTGGATACATCCCCAGCAATTACGTCGCTCCCGTGGACTCGATCCAAGCCGAGGAGTGAGTGAAGCTCGTTCTCATGCGCATTCGACCTCACCCCGCAAGTCACGGCAGCTTAACCCCCAGAGAGCAACGTCATAAATATTTGAGGACTCATCCGCTACAAACCGTCGTGTAATCATCCTTAAAGAAATATTTACCTTTTCATCGTCTGACTCCTCTTTTTGTAAATCTCCCCCTGCAGCTGGTATTTCGGCAAATTGGGTCGAAAGGATGCAGAGAGGCAGCTGCTTTCCAGCGGCAACGCCAGAGGCACTTTCCTTATCCGTGAGAGCGAAACGACCAAAGGTAACTCGGCTGAGCGGCGCCGGTGTTTGTAAATTAATTGGAGCCCTTCAGTGTGCAATTAGAAGCTAATCACTTCTAGTTCAACTTGTGCACAAAGCACATTAAGAATGCAAGTTGTTGCGCTTTCTGGCCTGCAGGGGCTTATTCTCTGTCCATCCAAGACTGGGACGACATCAAAGGAGATCACGTCAAACACTATAAGATCCGCAAACTGGACAACGGAGGGTACTACATCACCACCAGGGCCCAGTTTGAGACCCTACAACAGCTTGTTCAGCACTACTCCGGTGAGACTGCATCATTTTCCTGCAACTTTCTGTGTTTTTTTTTTTTTTTTTTGGTGTGTGTGTTTTGGTCACTCATTGTCATTTCTCCTCTCCAGCCAGGGCTGCAGGACTGTGCTGCCGGCTGATCGCGCCCTGCCACAAAGGCATGCCTCGCCTGACCGACCTGTCCGTCAAAACCAAAGACGTGTGGGAGATACCGCGGGAGTCGCTGCAGCTCATTAAGCGCCTAGGCAACGGACAGTTCGGAGAAGTGTGGATGGGTGTGTGTCTTCTGGCGCTGACAGAGATTTGGACAGCTGTTGGCAATGATGCACAACAGCTGCATGTGATAAACTCCTGCCAGAGGACTTTCATTTGGCTGCATCCGCTTTGACTGGACGGATATTTAAACGCCTTAGACTAGAGAAAGGGTTGCAGTTATGCATTCCATTTTAATTCAAGATTACCAAAACTACTTCATTAGAAACCTCAATATTTAGAACTAAATCTTAATTTAAAAAATATTTCCACCCTTTTACACCATAAGAGTCGGCCCAAGAGTTGCAATAGTCAAAGAGCGTGTTTTATTCAGAGGTCATCTCTAGTGTTAAAGTCCCACTCTGATCATCTTACGATCTATTTTCAAAGCATGATTATGACATTTTTAGCCAAAATTTAAAAAAATCTGTGCCTTTTTCTTGGACATAGCAGTAGTTCATTAGAAAATTGTAAGTTGTGAGTGGGACGGCCCTCTTCCCATCATCCCTCTGTTTACACTCTCTCCTGCTAGCTTACAGACCCTCACACCCCCAACCTAGTATTATCGCTGCAACGAAAATGGCGAGCAATATCGGAGCTATCCAGACGTACAGTTTTGAGCCTGATGCCAATTCGGACAAGGAAAACAGAAATGGATCTAGTCGACTTCAAGTGGATGCGTCAGAATGAAGCAGGGAACTTGTTGTAGATTGTAGTTTCTATGTCACAGCTACAAGTTTTATCCTACTGCATTTTTTCATCTGCTTCTGACTCGCAACTATTTGAGTAAAGAAATCTTAAGAAACTCAATTTTAAGCTTACCGTAATTTTCTTTTATCACAAAATGCCACAAGAACATGTTATAAACACCCAAAACAGGATTTTTCTCGGAGAAGGTCTTTTGAAAATCATGTTTTTTGAGTTTTTGACATCTTCATGAGGCATTTTTCTTCTGAAAGAGAACAAATGTAATAAGAAATTGTTTTGTTTTTTTCGGGGTGGTGTCTGGCTCCACACATGAGGGAGCTGGGTACGGCGGGCGTGGATGCCACTCTGGACGCACGCCGGGTCCTTCTCATGGATTTCCTCAGCTGCAGCTCCTGCCCCCATCTCACCCTGGCAGGTTGCCTCAGCTAGTGCCCAGCAACTAACTTAAAAGTGTTGTGGACCAGGGGAATCGGACTGGGGAATCAAAACAGCATCGCGAGGGCCTGTGGCGGGTGCTGACTCGATGTGATTTCTACCCAGTGCTCTGAAAGTTTATAGTTAATTTAAAAGCAAGTCATGAAGCTCTTCACTTCCTAGTCCGAGCTGGAATCTGGCTCAAAACGATACGGCTAGACACTTCCGCTTTTGCTTGACATTTTTTGTAGCAGCGGTGAAGATTTGTCCTTGTAAGACATCATCAGAAAGAAGGGATGAAGGGCGGGGCTATTCGGCTCCAATAGCCACGCCTACATAGAGGAGATTTTTGGAAACATTAGCTTCAGATAAACATGAGATTTGGCTTTTTAAGTTGTGGGATTTTGGTTAAAAACTTCATAATTAAAACACCTTTTTGTACTGTCTTAGGTGGACTTCAAACATTCATTTCAGGTGTTTTTCTCTTGGGATTTTTAGCAATGATGGTTTTATTGTCCTGTCAGGCACATGGAACGGCACCACCAAGGTGGCAGTGAAGACGCTGAAGCCCGGCACCATGTCGCCGGAATCCTTCCTGGAGGAGGCGCAGATCATGAAGAAGCTCCGACACGACAAACTGGTGCAGCTCTACGCCGTGGTGTCCGAAGAGCCCATCTACATCGTCACGGAGTACATGAGCAAAGGTGGAGGCCGTTTCAACGTGGAACCTCCATAGTTCATGACAGGCGCTGACGAAAGGTTTTCATGCGTTTCCTTCAGGAAGTCTGCTGGATTTCCTGAAAGACGGCGAGGGGCGGGGCCTCAAACTGCCAAACCTGGTGGACATGGCAGCTCAGGTACAGAGCAGACAAGAGATGTTAAGATGTTTAAATGTTAGGAGCCTCTGATGTTGTGGTTCTTCTGGGTGTGTTACTGTTTTATTTAAAGCTACTCATAATGGCTTCTTAGATGTGATGACCTTGAAACTGGAAAAAAAAACTGTAGCGCCTCAATTTCCCAGGTGGCAGCAGGAATGGCGTACATAGAGCGGATGAACTACATCCACAGAGACCTGCGTTCTGCAAACATCCTGGTAGGAGACGGCCTCGTGTGCAAGATCGCTGACTTTGGTCTGGCTAGGCTCATTGAGGACAACGAATACACAGCAAGACAAGGTACTTCTGCTGCACCTGCTTTGAGGAAAAGTCTTTTGCTTTTTTTTCAATATTTGGCCATGTAAAAAGGTGGTAGTGAAGGTGTTCACATGCTTTCCTACTAGCTTACAGCCCTTCAAAATGCAAACCCAACATTAGAAATGGCTGGAAATTTTGGAGCTATAATTTTGAGCCAGCTCGGACAAAGAAAACAGAATTTTTGACGTATTTGTCTTAGAGTAGATGCATCAGAATAGAGAGAAGCAAGGAGAAGTTTTTCATCTGCTTCTGATTCTCAACTGCTTGAATAAAGAAATATACAGAATTGAAGTCTTAAGCTAATTTTTTTGATATGTCTTCTAATAATCAGAAAAATACCACAAAAGCTTGTTAAAAACACCAAAAACAATTTTTCATTGGAGCTGGTTTAGAGTCTCACTCCAACTTTGTATTTTTTTGTATTGTAAAATCATTCGTAGTTATGATGTAATATGAGATATTGCAGCCTTTTGACAAAATCAAACAAACTTGTCGCTTTTTAAAAAAAAAAATTCTCTCACACTCACTCCCACTAATTTATAGCACCTCACAATCCCAAGCTAACATTAGCGTAACAAAAAAAAAGACTTGCAATATCGGAGCTATCCAACCAGACAGTTTAGAGCAGGGGTGTTAAACATACGCCATCAGGTCCACCAGATGTGGCCCGCGGTTTAATCCAGCTAAGTCACGAAGAGAATAAAAATATAGGGATGTTGGTTATTTAAATAAATGGCTGCAATATGCAATTCCGCCACTAGGGCAAAAGGAAAAGAAATGGCAGCATAATAAGAGATCAAGAAATGAACATTTCTTTGTGTTTTCCATTGTCAGAAACATTTCACAAGTTTGAAGCTTTTTTGTGACTTCTACATTGTTCCAAAACCTGAACTCCTCCATCAGATAAAGCATTTATTAAAGGAGAGGACTTTGTGTTTGAGGAAAGCTTCCTCTTTGCTTTTGCTTTATGTTTCGTTTACTTTTGAATCGCACTGATAGTTGAGGCTGGGTTGAAAAAAATTGACTAAACATGTCAAGTTTAGCAAAAAAAGATATTTATTCATCTAATTTTTTCATAAAAGTTTTGGTGTTGCATAAAAAAGCTTTTTTGCACATTTTTTGTACATTTTTTCTACTAGTTCTATAGAAAGCCATGTTTTCCATGACGGTGTTCCGAGCTGCATCAGCAGGACTCCCAGGCTCCGCTGGTCATTGTGTCAACACGCTCTGCCACTCTCTGGGAAGTCATTTAAATATTGACTCGTCTCACCTGAGCCGAGTTCTGACGGAGATAAACTGGAATTGTTCGGTAATTTCCCCGGAGATGCGGATGTTTGTACACGTCGATGAAACGACAGATGAAGGCAAAATTCAGCGCGGGGAAGTCTGACCTACTTACTCATTAAGGATTTGTGCCGGATTTGTAGAGTCCAGTGTGGCAAGAAAACACGTCCATAGTGGTGGGGATATTGGCAGAGGAACACAGTTCTACACTTACTGATGCTCTGTGGCGTCCATGCGGCACATTTACATTTCTAATCAGTCTTTAAAATGTAAGTGGCAGTTAAGAACGGGAGTAAAAAGAAGAAATTGCTCTGATTTTAATCTGAAAGTCTTGAGTTTTAAGGGGATTGATGTATTTTTAATTGCCAAACAGATGGAGGAAGTCTGCAAACTGAACGTCTCCTGTGTGGTTTGTCACAGGTGCAAAGTTTCCCATAAAGTGGACTGCGCCTGAAGCGGCTCTCTACGGAAAATTCACCATCAAATCGGACGTGTGGTCGTTCGGCATCCTGCTGACAGAGCTGGTTACCAAGGGCAGAGTGCCCTATCCAGGTGAGGGTGCTGATGTGCAAGTTATGTAAGATCTTAAAATAGTTCCAGTCGATCTCCAGTGTTTCATTCTCATGTCTGAGACGCTCCGTCTGCTTAAAAAAGAAAAAAAAAAAAAAGAAAAATGGAGCGTCGTGTTGCATAATGGACATTACATGGTGCATTATGCAGAAAAATCTTCCCATCTGTCTGTGCAACCATGTGAAATATTTATCTGTTGGACATTGTTTTCGGCGGAGTAAACAACGCAGAGTTTATCTGTCAACAAGAGAGAACCTGGATTTGAGGGTAAATCTAATCTTTCAGTGGGTGGAGACGGAAAATCCTATTATTACAGGAAGCAATAAAATAAAAGGTTGGAGTTGGAAAAATGACATTGTCATAGTGTCACTGGTGTAAATTAAGCTCATAATGAGCTTTTTGTGAGCTCAGAATGAGGTCAGTCTGATTGTGACAGGAATCCGTTTGCTCTGATTTCCCCCAGGCATGAACAACCGGGAGGTGCTGGAGCAGGTGGAGCGCGGCTACCGGATGCCCTGCCCACAGGACTGCCCCACGTCCCTGCATGAGCTGATGGTGCAGTGCTGGAAGAAGGACCCGGAGGAGAGGCCCACCTTCGAGTACCTGCAAGCGTTTTTGGAGGACTACTTCACTGCCACTGAGCCTCAATACCAGCCAGGGGATAATCTCTGAGCACAGCTGTTCCTGTCCCATGCCATTTCACTGACTTCCCACCAGAGGGCGCCAGAAACCTCTTTTTTTTTTTTTTTGTCATGAATAAAAAAAAATTCAACATTGAAACTTCAAAAGGCGGACGGCAGATCAAAAGAAGTGGAGCAGAGATGAAAATGACTGCAGTAGACGAGAGATAATGAGTAACTTGTATGAAATGTAAATATAAAATGCTTGTTTACTTATCCCTGTTTCGTTTCCTTTTATATTACTTTTATAATTTAGAAACATCTTTTTTTTCTTTTATGTTTTTTAACCCAAGTTAAAATGAAGTAAGAAAAAAAATGGTGATAAATTGTGGACCGAATGATCTGAAATATTCCTTTTTGGGTGTGAAATGGGAGCGTCACTCACTTTTTTTACAAATTTCTCCTCTTCTCAAGGAACTTTTCATGTACTATAACACCTGTTCTTGCCTTTTCATGTTAAGTAATATTCTTAAAATGCAAAGGAATGCCTTCTTGCTTTAAACACTAACTTATTGCATCATGGACTCGTGGAGCCAAACCGTGTGGCACTGACGTCAAGTGCATTCATCGCTTCTCGGCTTCAGCCAATGATTTCTAGATCAGCTTAAAGTAACTCCTTAGTTCAGCTTTATGTAGTTGAAACGAGGGCTTCCCTCTCCGCTGCAGCTGTTGTTTAGCTGACTGCTTAGAATACTGATATTTTAAAGTGTATGTTGCATTTAATGTATGGCACCCGGCTGTGTAAGAACTCTTGTCTTTCTGCTTAAGCGGCCAAACAAACTGCCACTGAAGAGAATGAAGGATTGTGTTCGTCCCTCCATTGTGTGTCATTTTAAATACCATTGTTTTAAAGTATTCTACCAGTGTTACTTCTTTCTTTCTTTCTTTATTCCCTTTTTAATTGTCAGGGCAATCTGCAACTTTATTAAGAGAAAAAAGGATTTAACTTTGAAATTTGTCTCTAAAAAAAGAGACAAAACACCCTTTCCGTTTGTATTAGTTTCCTTTTCCTTATTTATTAGACACATAAACGGTTTTTGGTCTGCATTATTTATTGTCTGTTACTTGTACACAGCTGGTTTTGAAATAAACAATCTTGCAATTAACTCTGGTTGAGTTTATCGCAAAAGACGGACTTTAAAAAAAAGTTTTTTTTTGTTGTTGTTGAGAATGAGGCTTGAGATCATGATTGATTGCACAAAGATCTCTTGACAGGTATCCACCCTGCCAGCAGACAATAGTGGAAGCTTAAACCGACAAGACTAAACAACTATTTACTTAAGTTTTCACTATTTCAACAATGTCAAAAGGAGCTGGTCTTAATTTAAGAGTGGTTTCCTCCTGCTCAAAGTGGCTCCGCAGGTCGCTCCACTCTCTGCGCTCTGATTGGATGCACCTGAAGTGTGCAGAATTTGCATATAACAGGCTGCAACACAGACTTACACCCGCAGCAGGAATCATGCTGAGCATTTCACTGCTGCCGTTCGTGTCTAAAAGACATTTTTGGATCATATGGTTTGTGTCTGAATTATTTTCTCTAACTTTATATCATCCAGCATGTTCAACACTTTACTCTCTTGCTTACAGGATTATTTAAATGCTGACCAGGAAATGGAGAAACCAAAAGAAGTATCTGTGACTGAAGAAGCAGCACCGGCCTGGCGGATTGCTGCAGGAAAGTTCCCCGAGAGAGCGTGCCATGCAGATCTGAATCAGCACAAAGACAGAAGAAGAAGAAGAACCCCCACTCAGATGGATCTTCATCATCATCAACCTTTTTCACCTCATTCTGCTGTGTGGGGAGCTTCAAGTCAAGAGGACACGAGTTGGAGCTTTAAACCAGATCTGTGTTATCCTCCTAACAAAAACACGGCAAGGTACACAAGAAAATTATAAAAGTACAAAATTACAAGGGATTTAAAAGTGTAATCGTGTATTATTTATTATTCAGAAAGGAGGATGACTATAGAGCCTTTACCAGCGATGATGAAGAGGAGCTTGAAGCCCCCCTGCCATTAAAAGATGATTATGACTGGCAACAGCATCAATCGTTTCTACTTCCTCCACATTATATGCCCAGCTGGGGTAAGAGTTATATGTTTTTTATTAATTAATAATAATATATCTGTATGTTTTCAATTAAGATTTGACTTACATAGTAATTGAAGCATTGTGAGTCCTCGCAAAAGTGAAAACTTTGATTTTCAACGGTAAAAGGCACAAAAATGATGAACTAAAAACCCAGTAAAAGTAAAAAACTTTAGTTTTCCACATGCAAGAAAAATATATTTCACTTTATGAAAGGATAAAACTATGGAGCCCTTCAAGGGAAATTGAAGTTAAAAAAAGAATATTTTTTTGTGGTTACTAGAGAGCACCAGTTACTTTTTTTTTTTTAATAAATAAATAAATTCTGGTTCATGTTTCCAGTATCTAGTGCGCACCAGATAGTAACCAGATTTTTTTTTTTTTTTGTCAAAGTTGAGGCCTGGGGGCTGCTGGGTAATCATATCCAGCCCCCCAGATCATTTATTTTATTGTTATTAATAGTTATCTTGCCCTTATTTCTAACTTGTATATTTTGACGTGGAGTAAAATATTAAAAGTGGTTTAAGCTTTAAGTTTATTTCTTTTGGAATACTATTGCTGCCTGTTTTTATTCGTAGTTATGTTAAAGTTTTAAAAATGTAGTTTTAGAGTGTTCAATAAATCTTTATTCTGTCCGGCCCACAACCTAAGGTGTGTTTTGGATTTTGTCCTCTTGTGTGATTGAGTTTGACATCCCTGTTTTGGGGGCTCTGTATGAAACAGAGTTTTCTTAAAAATAAAAAAAAAAGTTATAAGGTTTCAGAAAAATTGAAAAATTAAAATATGAACAAACCATTACTTTGAAAGACAAAATAATTTACTTTATTTGCAGTTTTGGGTCAGTTTCAGAGCAAACTTTTACCCAAGTTTCACTTCCTCAAAGCCTGTGTACTTCCTTAAGAAGCTTTAAGAACAACAGGATGAAAAAAAAAAATAAAAATGTTTTCCAGACCCCACCCCAGTGAAAGTGTAAATTCACCTAAAACTAAGAAACAAAAGTTGTTGACATACACTTTAAATAAAAAATACAATATATTTTCACTTTTTAGCTTCTCTTTTGCACAAATACAAACAAAAAAAGACAAAAATAAAAAAAAGTTTATGCTATTGCACCAAGACTCATGAAAATTAGGGAAAAAGGATAAAAATTTAAATGATGTTATACGCCATGTTCCTCTGTTGATTGATTTAACTGATAAAACTCAATGTTTTTGTAGATCTGTAATTGTTTAAGTTGTTTAAGCGTAAATGTTGTTGCTGTTGTGACATGTCCAAACTGAGCATAAATTAACCGCATGTGGCAGCTTGAACCTGAAAGACTCAAACAAGTGTCAAAACAACAGAAAAAGTACACAAAAAAATATATGGCTAAAGAAATAGGAAAAATGAATCCAATAATTCATCATTTTTGGTGTTTTTTTTTGGCTGCACACTTGAAGCAGCTCCCTAATCCTCTCCAATTTGTCTGGCTCGTCTAAATTGTAATTTGCAGTTTTTTTTGTGATGACTGTCGTGCTGAAACCTGCATGTAACTCAACACTGATCTGCAGAGGCTGACATGTCCTGACTGAATCCACAGACCTGCATCGGGACGTGAGGTGCACAGCAGACGGAGGGGCAGTCGGATGGCCTCCTCACCTCTCCCCTCCCAGCTGTCAAACATGGGCGGAGCCTGAAAACTGGTAACTAAATCTAAAAGCCTTTTGAAAGAAGAAAACAGCATCAGAGATGAAAGTGTGTATTTCCCCTCAGCTGCTATGGACTCCCCCATCCGTGCAGCTTCAGGAGTGACGGTGGGCCTCCAGGGAGCGTCTCGGTGAACGTGCCTCAGTTCTCCACCCCCCCTGTGGACGCCGTCTCCCAGGTGGACATGCTGAAGCTGAGCTCCGCAGCAGGAGAGTCTTCCTCACATCTGCAGGGGAGGACAGGAACCATCAGCCTGCCCGACGAGTGCCGTGAGGCCTTTTATCTTTACTAAATCAACATAACTCATGCTGTGTTTGACTTTTTCATGTTTTATTCAATCAAATAAGTTTTGATTCTGGATTTTGATTTACTGCTGATTTTTCACACATTTTCAAAAGAATTTTCTTGAATATCCAATTGTTTTACTTACTTTTCAGGCTAGTTTCAGTCTAGATAAAGATTTTTTTTATTTTGTCTTTTAGGAAATGTTCTCATCACTCACTCTTTGGACGCGTCCTCAGAGATCGCCACTTTCAGAGACTTCCTCACAAAACAAGGCTTTCGAACAAGTGTGAGCAAAATCTGATTTTATTTTTCCTCTACTTTTACTCTTTTATTACTTTATTTTAAGCAACAAAACTTTTAATTTGACAGACTAATCTGACTGACAACCCCACTGGAGAAATGGACATCCATAAGTGGAGAGACACTTTTCTAAAAGATGTGAGTGAACACCACAGATGATTTGTTTTTATGTATTTTATTATTTAAAATGTAAGTCATCATTTAAGTTCATGTTACTTCAGATTCTCTTTCTATTCTGAATCTGAAAATATAGTTTATGAGTTACAGTTTTGAGAAAAAAAAGAAATTAACTAAATATTTTAAATTTAAGAGACTTCTTGCTTGTTTCCAAGTTTTTTTTGCCTGTGCAACAACACTTTTTTGTTGTTTTAAACAGCCATCAACCCTGGTTATAATCGCCATCAGTCCCAAATATAAAGCAGACACTGACGAGTGTCCCACGGACAGCCACGCCCTTCACACCAAGTACATTCACAACATGGTAAGAACGAACACTACTTTCATGACGAGAAATATTTCAAAATCAGTCTCCATGTTTTCCTTAAAACGTCAACAGAAGTAACATTTTGGTTTGATGACTGTAATTTAATTGTAAAAAAATGTATAAAGTTCACATTTAAGTTCTACATTTGTCAAAAATTACAAAAAAATATACAATATGATGTCACTGAAGGCTGAATAAACTAAATATTGAAAAGTTTATAATAAAAAGTTCCCATTTAAGCTCTAAAAAAAAAAAAAAAGATTAAAAGATATATAATATGGTGTCTCTGAATGCTAAATAAACAAAAAAATACTATATAGCATTTCTGAGTGCTGAAGAATTCTAAAATGTTATTGGTTTTTAATAAAAAAAATTAATTTAACTTCTAAAAAAGTCAAAAATTACCAAAAAATACAACATAGTGTCTCTGAATGCTGAACAAACTAAAAAAAAATCACTTTTTCTATTATAAAAGTTTACACTTAAGTTCTAAAATGGTCAAAAATTAAAAAAAAAACAATATGGTGTCTATGAATGCCGAATTATCTAAAAAAAATCTATTTAAAAAATGCAATATTCAGTCTTCAAGTATTGATTAAACTAACAGTTATTTTTCCATGAAGAAAGTTTAAACATTAATTCAAAAATTGAAAAACAATTACAAAAACTATACAGTGTGGTGTCTTTAAATGCTGAATAAATTAAAAATATTTATTTTTCCAATAAAAAGTTTGCATTTAAGTTCTAAAATGGTTGAAAATAAAAATAAAATTACAATATCATGTCTCTGAATGTTGAATTAACTAAACATGTTTTTTTCTATTTAAATTTGCATTTAAGTTCTAAAATTGTCCAAAAATTACAAGTAATATACAATATTGTGTTTCTGAATGCTGAATAAACTAAATATTTGAATTTTCAATTTGAAAAGTTTGCGTCTAAAATTAAAATAGTCAGAAAAAAAAACCATATGGCATCTCTGAATGGAATAAAAATGTTAATTTTTCTGTTAAACACAGTGTACATTTAAGTTCTAAAATTGTCAAAATAAACAGAAATTTACAATATGCTGTGTCTGAATGCTGAAGAAATGAGAAGTTTCAAATTTCCAATTAAAAAATGTGGTAGTTACGTTCTAAAATCCCATGAATAATTAAGAAGTAAATATGAAACCATATTGAGACTGTTTTCCTGATTATTCCAGATGCAGAATGAATTTATCCAGGAAGGCTGCTTGAATTTCAGATTCATTCCCGTTCTCTTTCTTGGAGCTTCCCAGGTCAGAAAACAATATAAAAAGTTTTTATCAGTTATTTGTTGGTGTTTTCTATACTTCCTATTTATAATTATGCATAAATGCAAAAGAATAATCCTTAAAAAAATTCAATAAACCTCTTTACATGTTTTCCACAGAATGTAGTTCCTGGTTGGCTCCAGAACACGCGTGTGTACCGCTGGCCTCAGGACACGGAGGATCTGTTGCTGCGCTTGTTCAGGGTGGAGAGGTACATCCCTCCTCCTGTGCCGGCGGAGCTGGCCGTCATCATCAGGCCTGTGCCGATGAGCGCCACCACTATGCTGAGATGGTAGCCGTGTCTGTGGGTTTGTCAACATGTTGTGTATGTGTGTGTCTTGTTTTTGAATAAACTTTGAAGCAAAAAAATGTATAAAATCCTCAAATTCTTGTCTTTGAAAGTCACATTGAATGAACAAAAGCCTCTGACTTTTTGGTTTTAATGAATATAAAACAACATTCATATTAGGAGATATCTAAAGGAGCTGATTTACTGGTTCTATTTCCCGTGAAGCCACCAAAAACACACATGTAAATATTTTTACCTAAATGTGACAAATTAAAAATAGATTTTTTTTCTGTTGATTATATTTTCAACCAGTAGAGGGCGCCAGACTAATCCAGCCAGTGTGATCTCCCACCCTCTAACCCCCTAAAAAGGTCTGTCAGAGCAGCTGGTGAGCAGAGCTGCAGCTAAGAATAACCCAGACCTTCTGGGGGATAAAGTTACCCCCAAAGTTCCCATCAGCTCCGCTTTGGACCCCCTTTCTGCCCCCTTCACCCTGCCCCGCTCTGAGCTGAGCGTGCCTCTTTTGCCCCCACTTCCCCCGACCACCCTCTTCAATGCTGCCACAGAGGCAGCTCCAAATTCCCAAACGCCTCTAGGATTTTTTTTATTGGGTGTTTTATTTTATTTTTTTTGTCGTCCAACATGAGTCAGAAAAGAGGAAGTATGAATTGAAAAAAAAAAATTCACAAAATGGGACACATTTATTTCTGATTGGACTTAAGCTGCAGCCAGGGATTGTTTTTTTGCTGAAGCCCCCACCAACATGGCTGAAGGTAGGGCTGCTGTACTTCCAATATCTCCTATTTTCTGCTATAGATTCAAAACTTTATTGACACAAACCTGGTGACGGATAAACAGTTCTGTAGACTGTTGGAAATTGGTTGCTATAAATACTTGGTATCATATAGCTGGAGTATTAGCATTACTGTCTTGTGACAGCTGTCCCTGTGAGTCATTGCTGTAAATAAAATGTTGAAATATTATCAATATGGTTCATGTCATGCAGAATTAAGATTACATTTAAAATTTGGTTTTACAAAAACTTTTACTTGAGAATCCTGCAGCATCTGCAGAGCTGGATAAATGTTTGGTTGTTTATAGAATCACGCGTCAGAGTGTCTGGTTTCTTTGTAATTGGAAGGTAACTCATTTGGATACTTCTAAGAACGTCTTTTACTGTCACTTTTCATGAGCAGCTGAAGAATAAAGACCATTAAAATAATTTCTGCTGAGATTTTTGGATATTTTTTAGGTGCGGCTCAATTTGTGTGTCTTATAAATGAACAATAAAGAACATTTTATAGTCAATTAAAAGCCGGTTAATCAAATCTTGGAGCCAAATGAGCTAAAGTAGAAGTGTCACAATTCTTGATCAAAAACTGAACAGTATGTTACACCATTGATCTGAATTGTTTGTTTGTTTGTTTGTTTATTTAGTTTATTTGACAAGGAGTATTGGTAAAAGAAAATGTGCTTTGTACCAGACTATAACACTCAAAGCTAACTTCCATCTGTAATCCAGAAGACGTACAAATATACCGTAAGAATTAACAATTTAAACAATGCAATGACCTAAAGGTACAATTATTTCATAACAAAAGAGAGAAAGAAAATAAATAGAATTCTTCAACACTAGTCCTCATAATGCAATATTTGACTGGATAACCCAAGAAAAATGTCCTTATTGGGTTTAACAGCAGCCAAAAAACTAAAAATAAAATGGAAAAAAAACATAAAAAATGGAAATGAAATGGAAAAATTTTAAATAATCAATAAATGAATAACTACTAGCAGCCACATTTGACCCTACGGGTTCTCCAAGGTTAAAATAATTACAGTTGAATAAATACTCCTACTTTTAAAACACATCTTACATATTTATTATGCATATTTTTGTACTTTTTTTGTTCAAAATAATTGTTTCTTATTCCTTTTTTAGGGTTTTTGCATCATTTTAAGTGTTTTGGCAGTTAATTCCTCTAGTTACAGATTTAAAAGTGTGAAGGAAAATATGTGTGTGAATCTTTGCGGCGCGTTTGTTTACGTTTAAAGTATCAAACATTTGTGGCGATAAATTTAAGAATAATGCTGTATATGTTGTTTTGTTGCATTAGACAAGGCATGGTATGAACCAATTGATATGTTTTTATTCATTATTTAATTGTTAGATAATACAAATAAATATTTTTGTTGTTATTTTGTGATACGCAAAAGATTGTGACGAAAAAAAATCTAATTTTGCACCAAATTGTGGTGAAAGTGAGTTGTTGCATCCCAATACAGTTTGTAAATATTGAAATATTGTTTTTAAATGTTGGTCTTTCACTGTTTTATAAGTTTTAGAAACATTTCTAATCTACTTGATGAAATGTTTAAAATTTGTATCGTTTTTTTTCTTTTACAGTTTTTCTAGTTACATTATTTTGTAGGCAACTCAATCAAATAAGATCTAATTTGACCCAAATAAAGCAGCAGCTACTGAAAAAAACACTTTGCATTTCTAAATTGTGTTTAATAAAAATGCACATGAGGAATTGTGTGCTGCACAAAAGCAAACAAAACCTCTTTTATAGCTTAAATACACCTTTAAGTCCTGTTGATTCAATTATTTCCAAAGAATGTAAATCGACATAATAAATTAACAAAAAATGTTGGTTTTGATTTCGTTTTTTAATAAAAACAAATTTAAATATGATAACATTTCAAGTAAATCGTGTTTTATTTATTGTTTCATTTAGATCAATGTGTTAAATATATTTAGAGCCATTAAAGAGATAAATTGGAATACTTTCAAACTTTTAAGTTTAGGATAAAATAAAATAAAACTTCACTGAACAATGAGAATTTAAAAATAAAAAATGTTGGAAAAGGAAAATATCTAAAATGCATGTCTAAGTAGAAAAAAATAAAATAAATGTACACATATTTTGAACCAAAACAACAAAAGTCTAGAACAAAAACCAGAACACTGCCCTCTAGTGGACAGAAGCTCCATTCAGTCTGACCTCAGAATGTTTTTCGATTCTCAGGAGTCAAACCTGTCACCGCCGCCGGACGGTCCAGTGAAGCAGCGGAATCATGGACGAGTTCTCTCAAATCAAAGGCTGTGGCGTTCCTCGGGAAGCTGAAGATGTCCGTGGAGCTGCTGGTTGCTCTGGCTGCTCTCCTGTCCTGGGTGGTTGTGGGAGTGGTGATGTTTGACTTTGTGGAGTATAAAGCAGTTCCTGGCAAGTCAAAATGAGAAAGATCACTCATGGGGGGTTTTATTAAAATAATTTCCTAACGTTTCATCTCTTTTGTTTGTTTAGATGTTCAGCAAATCATTACTGACCCAGTTCAAGCTGTGAACGACGCTATTGATGAAGTATCCAGCCTGCTCAATAAGTTTCAAGGTAATGATCTGGAAAATGTTTCCACATCCAGAGTCGCACACCCCTCTCTAGTGCTTCTTTTTCCCAGAATGTGCTCCGGATCTGAGTGACCCCATGTCTGCTGCCACGTATGCAGCCGAGGAGATAACAACAGCAAAAGATGGCTTTGTGCAATACTTTTCAGATGATGACGGTAGGGCTGCAGAACTGTGCTTAATTTACTATAATGTCAGATACTGATTTGTCTGTTTTACAGGAAATTTCTACCTCAGCTACATCGACCCGGTCACCATTGGGAGACAGACTTTCCATTCAACCAACGACTTCATGAACGGAGCTGGAGCTTACATCAGAGACACAGTTGGTGCTGCAGCAGATATGATATCGGATACGGTCCTGGATATAAATAAAGGTCTAATACCTTTTCTGTGGATCAAAGCTGTCATCAAGGCTCACAAACCTCTGAGTTAACTCTTGTCAAAGCAATAATGAATCTGTTTTACTGTCTCCCATGTTTTTTCACCTCTCAGGAAACATTGATCTCAGCTACATTGACCCTGTGGTAATAGGTAGAGGTGTCTTCAGTCTGACTAATGACCTCATGAATGGAGTTGTGGGAAACATCCAGAAGGTGCTGTGCTGCATTCTGGACACAGTTCTGGATCTAATTCAAGGTTCTTGCTATTTTGATTGAGCTTCAGTCACAACTGCCCTCGTGGGTGCGTATGGTGTGTCTGCAGTTGACAAAAGGGCAAAACTTTACGGAGCATACGCGACATATGAAAGTCTGCTTGGTGAGCCTGTAGAGCAAAAATGTTCATGTACATTTCTTTTTCATGAACATTCGGAGAGGGACAGGTCATACAGAGTTTTCTTTTTTCCTAAGCCCTAAATCCTGCGCACTGTGCACGTAACCATAGAGTGCCATTCAAGTAATAAGTGTGCAGCCTGACTGTTAAAAATTAGGAAATAGAGCTTAATTTGTGTGTGCACCTTACTAAGATAGTTGTCAAAATTAAATCTATGCATAAACAATTAATAAAGGAATTTGAAGTACTAATTTATAAACATGT
The DNA here is from genome assembly GCF_002922805.2 of Oryzias melastigma. Classification (NCBI taxonomy): domain Eukaryota; kingdom Metazoa; phylum Chordata; class Actinopteri; order Beloniformes; family Adrianichthyidae; genus Oryzias; species Oryzias melastigma. Next base: position 8,990,073 of record NC_050533.1, read on the forward strand.
AAACTTTTCGTCAGCCCCTGCTTGTTCTCTTTGCATTCCTGGAATCTTTTATTCCTCGTGTTCTTTCTAGTGGTAATCAGTACGAAAGCCCACTTTGTTAAATTCATGCTTTGTGACTTGAAATATATGTCTGTGACCCTGGATGTATTTTTGACAGGAACTTAACAGTGTAAAGTTTGTATTCAAGGCAAAGAAAAGTTGTTCAGAAAACAGAAAAGTTGTATCCAAAACAGAAAAGTCATATTTATAACAGAAAAATTTTATCAAAATAGAGAAAAATTGTATCCAAAATTTTAAAAAAGTCAAGCCCAAAATAGAGAAAAGTAATAGCCAAAGTAAAGTTGTAATCAAGATAGAAAAGTCGCTTCCAAAATAGAAAAAAATGGAATCCAAAATAGAGAAAAGTCATAGCCAAAGTAAAGTTGTAATCAAGATAGAAAAGTAGTATCTAAAACAGAGAAGTCATATTCAAAGCAGCAATGCTGTATTCAAAATATAGACAAATCGTATCTAAAACAGAGAAAAGTTATATATTTAAAACAGAAATGTCATATCCAAAACAGAGAAAAGCTGTCTCCAAAATAGAGAAAAGTCGTATCCAAAGAAAGGAAAGTCGCATCTAAAAGAGAAAAGTCGTAATCCCAACAGAAAAGTCGTATCTAAAACATAGAAAAGTTCTATCCAAAACAGAAAAAGGTCATTTGCACACAGTCAGGAGGGAGCAGTTCCTTCACCCTATGAACAACTAGAGCGTGGCATTCAGCAGGAGAGTCCAAGTCCAGGCCTCGAGGGCCGGCCTCCTGCTGGTTTTCCAGAAACTGCCTTATCTGCTGTTGATTATCTGGTTCAGGTGTGTTTAGCCAATAAGAATCTTCAACGGCAGGTTGGTTGGAAATATGCAGGACACTGGCCCTCAAGGACAACCCAAAAACCTGCAGCGCCCATATGGACCAACCTCGATACGGGTGGATGTGACTAAAGCTTTAGCTTTGAAGGTTCAGAACTGAAGTTGTGACTAAAAATGCTTTTTTCTGCCCCTTTAGGAAGTCCAGACGTAAACTTTCTTGACCCCGTTGTGATCGGCAGGAAAATCTTCCATGTTATTAATGACGGCGTGAATGGGGCAGTGGCACAGATCCAGGACATACTCTGCTCCGGTGTGGACTTTGTTCTGGATGTTGTCAGAGGTACATCAGTCTAAAGTTTTGTCATTTCTGGGTACATTTACTAACAATTAGTTTTTACTCTCAAAAGCAAACTTTTACTTTCCTTCAAAGTTTTTGCTATTAGTAGAATACTAAATTAACATGTGTAATGATGTGAATGGATTTGACAATTTAAAAAGACACATTTTTAGTTATCTTCTTGTGACAAACTACCATATTCTTTGGCATCATGAACTTTATTCTGACGGTGTGTTTTTATTTCCTCAGGAACAACTGACATTAGCTTTATTGACCCTGTGATTGTGGGCAGGGATGTCTTCAGTGTCATGAATGACTTTGTGAGTGAAATAAGCGCTTATATTCAGGACATTCTCTGCATCATCCTGGATTTCATCCTTGACGTCTTCAAAGGTACTTCCAACTTTTTCTTAGTTTCTGTTTGGCATGTAAAGGCGGGTAGAGCGTCTAATAAAATGGACTCAACAGCAAATGTAATCAACAACTTTCATTCTTTTTGACGATAAGCTTTTGTGGTTGTTCAAGAGAGAGAATCAACTTGAATTTTAGAACTACGGAAGCTGAGAGTGGCCAAGCTTGCTTTTTTGTGCCAGTTTTCTTGTGATTATAACAGCTTTTCTTTGAGAAACTGCTTTGTTTTGTGGCAGATTGTTGAAAAATGAAAAAAAGTCTATTCATTATCACAACATAATAGTACATAATAAAAATCAAGATTCTAAGAATTTTCTTCAAATTGTGTTTTTCTTCTCAGGAACAACAGACATCAGCTTCATTGACCCGGTCATCGTGGGCCGAAATGTCTTTAACGTTATCAATGATTTTGTGAGCGGAATAGCAAGATTGGTCCAGGACATCCTCTGTGTCATTTTGGATGGAGTCCTGGATACTTTGAAAGGTGGTGATTTACCTTTAACGTAAGAGAGATATAGTATGTCCTTTCCATCAAACTCATTTTGACAGGTGACCTTTGACCTCCACATTCCGATGTGATGATGTAACAATTTGATATAAAATTGATATAAAGTTTATATCAATTTGATATAAAGTTTATATAAAGTTTATATCAAATTGTTACGTCATCACATCGGAATGTGGAGGTCAAAGGTCACCTGTCAAAATGAGTTTGATGGAAAGGACATACTATATCTCTCTAACGTATCTGTGTTTCCCATGAAATAGTTCTAAATCCAGTTTCTTTCTCTGTTCATCAGATGTCCAGCAGGCTGTCGGCTTCAGTCCCGCCTCAGTTCTGAGATCAACGATAGATACTGTGAAAGAACAGATCAGCACGCTCGTGAGCTTCCTAATCGGTGACCAAGGTTTGTTTAGAGGAAATAAGTCTTTCCATCGTGTAGAAACTCTTGTTTGCAAAGTCTGTATTTTTTCAGGGATTGTGCCTGAAGTGTCTGTGGATCCAATGAAAGTGGTGGAGGAGGCGGTGCTTGAATTCTCTGACAAGAAGGATCTGTTCTTAGGATACATGTCAAGCATGCTGGTTGGTGATCAAGGTGAGTGTTTGATCAAACCAATAAAAGAGTAAATTAAATTTTTTTAGTCTTCTAAACTAAGATTAGAGGTCTGCAACCTGAGGCTTCTTTATCCCTATATTGTGGCTCTTTATCTTTAAAAACTAATATTAACAATTTATATTAATAATGATGTTTTAGTTGATTAAGTTTTTTCATTTATGTACATTTTACATGTCTGATAACTGAGCAAAATGAAGGTAAAATGTTTAATTTACTGTCAGAATAAAATTATATATTCTAATCGTCAGCTCCGTTTAGAGACAAAGTTCTTAAAGTATATAACTGCATTTACATATAATGTTTAAAAAAATATATATATTGTTTTTATACTAATTTTATCATGCTTATATTCGATAGTTAAAGGAGGCAAAAGATGAAGGCAAATCAAAGTTATGAGTAGAAAATGTCACTTTCTTGCATTTTTAATTTAAGTAAATGTAAGCAGGAAGATCTTATTTGACACGGGGTGTATTTTATTTTGAAAGGAACTTGTAAGTACTGCTGTCAAAAGTAAGTTAAAATTCTTCAATATAGAAAAATACAACACTCTAATAATTTAATTAAGATTTAAAGCTAGATTTAAAAAATGAATGGCTTAATCGTCTTTAAAACATAAAATAGTTTAGTGAGTTTTAGTCAACGGCTCTTTTAGAGATACAGGTTGCAGACCCCTGGTTTATATGAACCTTTTTCTAAAAAATGTAGCACGTTTTGATTGTATTTTATTATATTGTTTTGTCTTTATTTATTTTTGACTCATTTTTAGCAACTCTCCAAAAAACGTATTTTATTTTTTTGATTGTTTAGAAGAAGCAGCTCCACCTTCAGCTGACATGAAGTTGGTTAGAAAGAAAGGTAAGTCATGATAACTTAACAATCTATTCTTTTGAAGTCCCACTCCAACAATATTTTATCTTTTGTAAAATTGTTCCCCGTGGTCTTTTAATTATGATTACACAGTTTTTAGCCAAAATCAAAGAACGTGCCATTTTTTAAGACATATTTTCTGCAGAGCAGCAGCAGCTTACGAAAAATTTACCGCTGGGTTGTGAGAGAGACTGTTGGTGCAGAAGTTAGCCTCAGCTAGTTTCCCATCAGCCCTTTGTTTACACTCTCTCCTACTAGCTTGAAGCACCTCTCAATCCCAAGCCAACATTAGCTTAGAAAAAAAATAATAATAAAAAAAAGCAAACGGATGCTGCAGATTTGTAGCAGAGAAAGGAGACTTTGTCCCGCTCATGGCAGTTGCCTGAGCTTTTTCGAGCCGCGGGTTTTCAACTAATTCAACACAATTTGAAGAAATAAATTCTAGGAAACAGTTTTAATCTTAAATTATTTCATATATGTTTTCCATCATGAGAAGAATGCTACAAGAACATGTTAAAAACACAATTTTCATTGGAGTGAGTCTTTAACGTAAATACATATTTATTCAATTTAAAGTAAAATAAATGTAAACTTTTGTAGGTGAATTTCTGCCTCCGTCGGAAGAAGGTAAGAAAGTACTGTTTATGTTAGTTGTATTTTTCACATTTTTTGTTGGACAGTTTGTTTTTATGCACGTGTGGACTCACTTTTGCGGTTTAATTTGCGTTTCTGATGCAGTGTTTTATGTTTTATTGTAACATTGGGAAATAAAATGATGTGTCTGTTTTCATCATGTGTGCCTAATGTAGCATGGATCATGTTACACTAACAAATGTACATCTTTTTATCTAATAAACATCTAAATGAATCTCATTGTCGGACTGACTCTGTTGTGCTCTGGTACAAAACTGTACATTGAGATGCTCTGCAGCCAATTGTAAGCAAGGCGTGAAGTTTTTCAAAATAAGAGTTGCACATAAAAAGGCCTAAACTGAAAGATTGTATTCTTTTTTTTCTCTGTTCTACTTGACTGTCATTTTTTTTAACACATGTCACTTGTATAGTTTTTTTTTACTAATATAAAAATGACAGTTTTTAATTATGACAGGTTTAGTTTACAGTTGGGAAACAATTTGAAAATTTTTATTTATTAATTTAGGGCTTTAATGTACATTTTTGGTTGTTTCTTTAAAGCAAAGGTCAAGAGAATTTCCTTAAGGTGTCATTTTAATTTAATAGAAATATTTGCATTGTGTTTTATTTTGAAATTATTCAAGTTAACATGTGCATGGCGTGCATTGGTCTAAAGTTTCTAAACCATGTGAGGACAATTTTACTAAGCTGTTGTGTTGAATTAATAAGTGAAAAAAACTAATAAATTCCAATAATTTGATTTAAAATATTAAGATTAAAATGTATGCTTTTATTTTGATCGGTCTGCTCAGTTTTAAGTTATAAAATAACTTATTATTACTATTATTGAATTGATTAATTACATTTAGAAAATTCGCTGCAAATAGATAAAATCTGGAATTAAAAAGTGTTATAAATGGAAAATAATTGTGAAATGTACTTTAATTTGACATTATGACCACCTGATGTTTAAATCACATTTTTTATGTGAAATATATTAGTTTGGAATGACAACATTTACGGCGCAGGTACAGAGATGGTGCACGAGGAGGAAGTGGAAGAGGAGGTGAAGGAGGAAGAACCTTCTGAGGTCACAGAGGAGAGCGAGTCTGAGGGTATTCAGATATTTTTTTGTTTTTCTGTAACATCTGATTTGTTAGATTTATTATTAAAAAGACTTAAATTGACTACTATCACATTGCTAGCGATACATGAGGAGGAAATCCAACTAGAAGCAACGTTTAGGGAGGAAGAAATCCTCGATCGGGACAGCAAGACCAAAGATGAAGAGAGTCAGGAGGAAAACATCACAAAGAAGGAGGAAGACGTTGATGCAGAGAAGACTGTCGTAGAAGATTTTAGCGACGCAGATTCATCGTTTGTTACTCCCTCAGAAAATGAAGAAATGGAGGAGAAACCCAAAATTGTAGAAATTTTGGTTGAAGAGGAGATCAAAACTGAAGAAATAAAAGAGGATCTCTTAGAGACCAGAAACGCAGAAGATGAAAAGACAAAAGGAGACACAAAAACTGAGGAAGATTCTGAGGAAGAGGCAAAACCTGAAGACATTTTTATGGAAGATAAAGCAGAGGACGCCAAAACAGAAACACTAACTGAAGATCAGAAAGAAGCTTCAACTGTGGAAAAGGAGGTTGCAGAAGATAAAGAAGCAAAGGATGAAGAGGAAGAAATTCCAACTGAAGAAAACTTGGAACAATACACAAAAGAAGAAGAGGAGGATGAAACAGACAATTTGATAGACTTTGAGGAAGATGAGAAGAAACCAAAATCTATTGATCCGCTTGAAAAAGAAGAGGACCATCAAGCAGAGACCCCAATTCAAGCTGCAACAGAAACTGAAGAAGGTTTGACAGAAGAGGAAGAAAAACATCATATCAAAGAAGAGGAAGAGGAGACCAAAATGAACATTCTGATAGATGTTGATGAAAGTCCAGCTGAACAAGCGAGGACTGAGGAGGAGTCTGACCTTCTGTTTGAATATAAGGAGGTAAAGGAAACCAAAACAACACCAGAAGAAGATGCTGAAACTGAAGATTCAGCAGAAGATGAGGAGGAAGAACCCAAAACAAAACAATATTTGCCACAACTTGAACAAAAAGTAGAGACGAAACAGAAAAAAGATGAGGAGGAAACAAAAGTCTCTCAAAAAGATGAAGACCAAGAGATGCAGGAAGAAAAACCAGAACAACTCAATGAAGCTGAAGAAGGAACACTTGAAAAAACTCCTACAGAAAAACCTACAGAGGACATCTCTGAATCCCAAGAGCCAGAGGAGGAAACACTTTCAGCACCTGAGAGCAGAAAAGTGAAACGCAAAGAAAAGAGGAAGACTCGCGTTTCCCTGCAGAAGCTCAGAGACGAGTCACTCACAGAAAAACAAACCAGTGAAATGGAGAAAGGTACAAAACTGTCATGAATGCATCAGAAAACATCTAAAATCATAGCTTTGTGTACGTTTTCTACATAAAGTTATGGCAGGTTTCAGATGAACTGTGTGCATAACAGCATGATTGTTCTGGAATTTGATTTAAAATAATCCTATTCAGGCTTAAACATTTGATTAGTGAATCCTAAATGTTAAATGTTAAAGCAAATGTGTTGTGAGAACCAACATGACACTCTATGGTCCTTAAAAGACTGGGGTCAGCAATTCTCTGATGATTTTTCTTCTCTGATCAAAGGAAAAAAATCTAAATGTATATTTTAGCAATTAAGCAAAATCCCAGATAAATAGGAACAACTGCAGCTCAAATTACAATACATTTAGATCCTTCTGATTCTAGGTTTCCATCTTTAGACGTGCCAAAGCTCATCATTTCCTTAGATATGTCAGAGAGTAAAAATAAAATGTTTTTTTTAACTCTTTGATGTATTTTGGTGCCCATACTTAAAAATATGACAGAAAAGCTCCAATTTGAACAGTTGGTTTATCAAACACCCATCAGTCAGACATAAACTGTTTATAACTTTAATAGTGTATTTGAAGTTGAATATTTCCTTAATTTTTCTTTTAGCATAATATTGTGTTAAGTAAGAAAAATGGGTCCTCGGCTGAGCTTTTGTCTACTGTGGCTCATAATTCTGACTAATGATTTGAACTGAAAAGAGACCAATAAAGACCAACTGACTCAAAGTTTGACTTTAGGTTCATTTGTCGATTTTGAAAAAAAGAAAAAGAAAAGGTAATATAAGAACTTCTTAAGAATTTCTTGTCCTTCTTAAATTGAGCCACTAAAACCACCAGGGGGAGCAAATAGGTTTGGACACTTCTGTAAATTCAGATGTTTTCACTAATTCTTTGACAAATGCTTGTTTTAAACTATTATTTAAAAACTATTGTTAAGAGTTAACGAGTCTTATGACACATTTAGTACCATATAGATGAAACATTTCTCAAAACTGTTTATTTTATGATGTAAGTTCTAAAAGAATGAAACAAAGGAAGTATAAATGAATGAAATGGGGTATCAAACTGTCATATGTATTGAAATATTTCCCAATTTTAAAGACACATAAAAGTAAAACTGAAACAGGTAAAATAAAAGAACAAAATAAAGTATTTAAAAATTATCTGAACATTTGTGATTTATAATAATAATATTGTAACACAAAGTAAAGTTGTGGAGAGTGGGTACTGTTTTACACATAAACAATTGTAATTGCAACTTCTTCTTGTTGTTCACCTTTCGGCGTATCCCTTCAGGGTCATCAAAGGTGGTTTGGTTGAGAATTTTATGCCCTTCCTGACACAACCCTGTGTTTTATCCAGGCTGGGGACCGGCACAAGGCCAATTCGTGGCTGGATAGATTAGCATGAAGGGTCTAGCTAGCCCAAAGACTCAAGGACGAAGAAGAGTTTAACCAACCGAGCAATCCAGCTGCTTCTAATTCTACCTTTTTCATGATTTTTATTATTAAAGATAATATTTTTGCATTTAATTTTTTTGCTTCTAATTTTTAGAGAAACATTTTGCCTATTTGTAGCGATTCTTAGATAAATGTAATATTCGGTTTTTATATTTTTTTTTTTAAAGAAAGATTTCCTTTGAGAGAATGCACTTCTATTCTTATTTTAATGCAGTTTCGGAATGGGAGATGCACCATTGTACATTTTACCTGCTAAAATGTTCCAAATAATAAATGAATTCACTATACTGACTTTTTTAAAGAATGTGTTTTTTTTCCTTGCTATTTTTTTTATCTGTAAACAGAAAAAATATATATATTTTAATCCAACATTAAGATTTCCATATTAAATAAATTTGGGGGTTTTCTTCTTTGTTTTTCAGAAGAACAACTTGTCAAGAAACCCTTAAAAGATGAAGAAGAGGCCGAAAAGGTGCCTGACAAACCACTTACAAAGAAAAGTACAGAAAAAGAAGAACTCAAAGAAGATAAAGAAGTAAAAAAGCCATCAAAAGAATTAAAAGAAGAAAAGAAATTAACCAAGAAAGAGAAGAAATTGGAGATAGCTAAAAAGGAAGAGAAACCAGTAGAGAAACCTCAAAAAGAAAAAGACAAAGAAGTCCTAGAAGACAAGAAAATGAAGGAAACAGAAAAAGACCAAATCAAGCCTGCCGAAGAAATAGAACTAGAAGGGAAAGATATTAAAGAAGAAATAGATTTGGACAAATCTCCTGAGGAAGAGGAGGTAGATGAAGAACAGGAACTTCCAATAGATAAAACAGAACCTGAAAAAGAGGAAAAGGAAACAAAGAAATCCCCAAAAGAAGAGGTGAGGGAAAGAAAAGCTCCTAAAGAAGAAAAGGAACTTCCTGAAGAAAAACCAGAGACAGAGGAACTTCCTGTAGAAGTAGATGAAGAAAAAACTGTTTTTGAAGAAGAAAAGGAAGTTCCAACGGAGGAAAAAGAGGAAAAGAAAATTCCCATAGAAGAAAAACATGACAAAGAGCCCGTAAAGGAGGACAAAGTAATAACAGAACCTGCAGAAGAAGAGATCAAGGAGAAGAAAGCTCCTGAAGATAAGAAGAAACATTTCAAAGAAAAAACAGAGAAAAAAGAGGTCCATAAAGATGAAATAGAGCAACCTAAAGAGGAAAAGGAAAAAGAGAAGCCTCCAAAGGCAGAAAAGAAGCCTACCAAACAAAAACTAGAAAGAAAGGAACGCCTAAAAGAAGAGAAGGAGATGAAGAAACCTCTCAAAGAAGAAAAGGAAGACAAGACAACTCCCAAAGAAAAAGAAGATGAAAGAAAAACTCCTAAAGTGAAGGACATGAAAAAGACTCTTTCTAAAAAAGATAAGAAATCCGTCACGGAGAAAGACGAGAAAAAGAAATCTCCCAAAGAACGGGAGGATTCCCAAAAACCACTGAGGGATATTTCAGGAAAGAAACGCTCCAAAACTCCTGAAGTGAAGGAAAAACTCCCCAAAGAGGAAATAGGAGAAAAGAAACGTTCAAAAGAAGACTTAAAGATTCCTCTTAGTAAAGAAGGAATTACAAAACTCATCAAACCAAAGATGAATGAAACGGAAGCTTCCACAGATGACAAAAAAGAAAAGATTCAAATAAAAGCAAAGAAAGAAGAAAAGAAACATCGGGAAGACAAGATAAAAGTAAAGAAAACTCCCAAAGAGGACAAGAAACTGAAGTTTCTTCTAAAAGATGAAACAAAAGTAAAGAAAACTACCAAAGATTTGAAAGAACATCCCACTGAAGAGAAGAAAGTTATAACCCAACCCACCAAAGAAGAGAAAGAAACAGCAGAACTGCAGAAAGAAGTAAAGAAAGCTCCCAAAGAAAAGAAGGAAGACTCAAAACTGCCCAAAAGAAAGGAAGAGCAACCTCCCACTGTGAAGGAAGAGTCAGAGAAACATCCCAAAGAAAAGAGGGAAATAAAGATATCCGCCAAAAAAGAAGAAATGAGAAACGTGACAAAAGAAGAATCAAAGAAACCATTGAAAGAAAAGAAAGAAATAAAGGCACCTTCCAAAAAAGAAAAAGATCGGACAGAACCTCACAAAGAAAAAAAGGGAAAGGATCTGACCAAAGAGGAAAAAAAGAAAAAGAAACCTCTTGTAGAAAAGAAAAAAGAAACAATAACTCAAAAAGAGAAAAAAGAGGTTAAGAAATCGTTAAAAGAAGCAAAGAAACCTCTAAAAGAAAAGAAGGAAGAGGTGATACTTCCAAAAGAGGACAAAGAATTGAAGGAGGAGCCCAAAAGGGAAAAGGAGAAAACAAAACCATTCAAAGAAGTTGACAAACTAAAGAAACCTCTCAAAGATGAGAAGGAAGAAATAAGTCTTCCAAAAGAGGAAAAACAAGCGATTGAGCCACCCAAAGAAAAAGAAGAGAAAAAGAAATCATCTGAAGAAGTTAAAGAAGAGAAGAGACCTCCTAAAGAAAAGAAGGAAAAAGTTCTTCCTCCAAAAGAGGAAAAAGAACTAAAGGCAGAGCCTAAAGAGAAAAAAGAGAAAACGAAACCATCCAAAGACGTTAAGAGACCTCTGAAAGAAAAGAAGGAAGAAATAAGTCCTCCAAAAGAGGAAAAACAAAAGTTTGAGCTGCCCAAAGAAAAAGAAGAGAAAAAGAAACCATCTGAAAAAGTTAAAGAAGAGAAGAGACCTTCTAAAGAAAAGAAGGAAAAAGTTCTTCCTCCAAAAGAGGAAAAAGAACTAAAGGCAGAGCCTAAAGAGGAAAAAGAGAAAACGAAACCATCCAAAGACGTTAAGAGACCTCTGAAAGAAAAGAAGGAAGAAATAATAACTCCAAAAGAGAAAAAGGAAACAAAGAAGCTGCCAAAGGAGGAAAAAGAGAAGAAGAAACCATCTAAAGACGTTAAAGAGGAGAAGAAACCTCAAAAAGAAAAGAAGGAAGAAGAACTAAAGGAGCTTCCAAAAGAGGAAAAAGACAAAAGGAAACCATCCAGAGAAGTTAAAGAAGTCAAAAAACCTCTGAAAGAAAAGAAGGAAGAAATAATACTTTCAAAAGAGGAAAAAGAACTAAAGGATGAACCCAAAAAGGTAAAGGAGAAAAGGAAACCATCTAAAGATGTCAAAGATGTAAAGAAACCTCTCAAGGAAAAGAAGGAAAAAGTTTTTCCTGCAAAAGAGGAAAAAGATCTAAAAGCGAAGCCTAAAGAGGAAAAAGAGAAAAAGAAACCATCCGAAGACATTGAAAAAGATAAGAAACCTCTCAAAGAAAAGAGGGAAGAAATTATACTTACAAAAGAGGACAAAGATCTAAAAGCAAAGCCTAAAGAGGAAAAGGAGAAAATGAAACATCTAAAGGATAAGAGAGAAGATGCTGTACTTCCAAAAGAGGAAAAAGTAAAAAGGAAACCATCGAGAGAAGCTAAAGAAGTGGAAAAGGCTCTAGAAGAAAAGAAGGAAGAAATAATTCTTTCAAAAGAGGAAAAAGAACTGAAGGATGAACCCATAAAGGAAAAGGACAAAAGGAAACCATCTAAAGATCTTAAGGAAGATAAGAAACCTCTAAAAGAAAAGAAGGAAGAAGTCCTTCCTCCTAAAGAGGAAAAAGATCTGAAGGCAGAGCCTAAAAAGAAAAAGAAACTATCCAAAGACGTTGAAGAAGTGAAGATATCTCCAAAAGATAAGAAGGAAGGAATTGTACTTCCAAAAGAGAAAAACGAAACAAAGGAGCTGCCAAAAGAGGAAAAAGAGAAAACGAAACCATCTAAAGAGGTTAAAGAAGAGAAGAGACCTCTAAAAGAGAAGAAGGGAGAAGTTCCTCCTCCAAAAGAGGAAAAAGAGTTGAAATCACATCCTAAGGAGAAAAAAGAGAAAAAGAAACCATCCAGAGAAGATAAAGAAGTGAAGAAACCTCTGAAAGATAGGAAGAAAGAAATAAAAGTTCAGAAAGAGGAAAAAGAACAAAAGGAGCTGGAAAAAGATAAAAGAAAACCATCCAAAGAGGTAAAAGAAGTGAAGAAACCTCTGAAAGACAAGACAGAAGAAATGATACCCCTAAAAGAGGAAAAAGAAGCAAAGGAACTGCCTAAAGAGAAAAAAGAGAAGAAGAAACTATCTAAAGAAGATGAAGAAGAGAAGAAGCCTCTAAAAGAAAAGAAGGAAGAAGTTCTTCTTTCAAAGGAGGAAAAAGAACCAAAGGAGCTGCCTAAAGAGGAAGAGGGTAAGAGACACTTTAAAGAAGAAAAAGTAAAGAAACCTCTTAAAGAAAAGAAAAAAGAAATTATTCTTCCAAAAGAAAAGAGGGAACCAAAGGAGCGGCCCAAACAAGAAAAGGAAAAGAAGAAACCTCAAAAAGAAAAAGAGGAAGACATACTTCTTCCAAAAGAGGAAAAACAACCAAAAGTCCAGCCTACAGAGAAAAAAGAGAAAAGGAAACAATCCAAAGAAGTTATGGAAAAAGAAATGATTCTTTCAAAAGAGGAAAAAGAACCCAAGGAGGAAAAAGAGAAAAGGAAACCATCTAAAGACATTAAAGAAGAGAAGAAACCTCTAAAAGAAAAGAAGAAAGAAGTTCTTCCTCCAAAAGAGGAAAAAGGACGGAAGGCAGACCTTACAGAGAAAGGGGAGAAAAAGAAACCCTCCAAAGATGTCAAAGAAGTAAAGAAACCTCTAAAAGACAAGGAGGAAGAAATTATTCTTTCAAAGGAGGAAAAAGAGAAAAAGAAACCATCTAAAGACATTAAAGAAGAGAAGAAGCCTCTAAAAGAAAAGAAGGAAGACATTATTCTTTCAAAGGAGAAAAAGAAACCATCTAAAGACATTAAAGAAGAGAAGAAGCCTCTAAAAGAAAAGAAGGAAGAAGTTCTTCCTCCAAAAGAGGAAAAAGGACAGAAGGCAGAGCTGAAAGAGAAAAAGGAGAAAAAGAAACCTTCTAAAGATGCCAAAGAAGTAAAGAAACCTCTCAAAGAAAAAGAGGAAGAAATTTTTCTTTCAAAGGAGGAAAAAGAGAAAAAGAAACCATCTAAAGAAGTAAAGGAACCTCCAAAAGAAAAGAAAGAGGAAACTATTCTTCCAAAAGAGGAAAAAGAAAAAAGGAAACCATCCAGAGAAGTTAAAGAAGTCAAAAAAACTATAACAGAAAAGAAGGAAGAAATCATTCTTTCGAAAGAGGAAAAAGATCTAAAAGCGAAGCCTAAAGAGGAAAAAGAGAAAAAGAAACCATCCGAAGATGTTAAGAGACCTCTGAAAGAAACGAAGGAAGGAATTGTGCTTCCAAAAGAGGAAAAAGAAAAAAGGAAACCATTGAGAGAAGTTAAAGAAGAAAAGAAACCTCTCAAAGAAAAAGAGGAAGAGATAATTCCTCCAAAAGAGGAAAAAGAACCCAAGGAGTCAACCAAAGAGGAAAAAGAGAAGAAGAAACCATCCAGAGAAGTAAAAGAATCTCCAAAAGAAAAGAAGAAAGAAATTATTCTTCAGGAAGAGGAAAAGGAACCAGAAGAGCTGCCCAAAGAGAAAAAGAAACCATCCAAAGAGGTAAAGAAACCACTTAAAGGAAAGAAGGAAGAGGTTAGAGTTTCAAAAGAGGAAAAGAAACCAAAGGAGCAGCTCGGAGAAGAAAAAGTGGGTAAGAAACCCCAAAAAGAAGGAAGAAAATTAAAGAAACCTTTTGAAGAAAAGAAGCAAGAAAGAAGTCTTCCAAAAGAGGAAAAAGAACCAATTGAGCTGCCCAAAGAGGAAGAAGACAAACTGAAACCATCGGAAGAAGTTAGAGAAGAGAAGAAACCTCTGAAAGAAAAGAAGGAAACAGTGACACTTCCAAAAGAGGAAAAAGAGAAAAAGAAACCAACTAAAGAAGGTAAGGAGGTGAAAAAACCTCTTAGAGCAGAAAAAGAAGAAACTATAGTTCCAACAGAGGAAAAGGAATTGAAAGAACAGCCAAAAGAGGAAAAAGAGAGAAAGAAACCATCCAAAGAAGTGAAGAAACCTCTCAAAGAAAAGAAAGATAAAGTAATTATTCCAAAAGAAAAAAAAGAACCAAAAGTGCAGCCAAAAAAGGAGAAAGAGAGAAAGAAACCCTCCAAAGAAAAGGATGAAATTACAAAGCTCCCCAAAGAAAAGAAAGAAGAAAAAGAACCTCAAACTCAAGAAGAGGACTTGAAGAAAACTTCCAAAGAAGAACTTGTTCTTCTTGAAGAGGAAGTTGTTCTTCCAGAAGAGGAACAAGAACTGAAGGAGCTTCCTAAAGAGGAAAAGGAGGATAAGAAACCATCCAAACCAGTTAAAAAAATAAAGAAAATACCTCTTAAAGAAAAGAAGGCAGAACATTTACTTCCAACAGAGGAAAAAGAGAGAAAGAAACCTCCAAAAGAAAAGGATCAAATTCTAAAATCTGTCAAAGAAGAGAAAGAAGAAAAAGAACCCCAAACTAAAAAAGAAGTAAAGGAGTCTTCTAAAGAAATTAAGAAAAGTCTCAAGGAACAACAACAAATTGTGACACCTCCTAAAGAAGAGAAAGAATTATTCGAAAAAGATGTTGAGGAAAAAGAAGAAAAAGATGAGGAGGAGGAAGCACCCAAAGAAATCACAGAGATGAAAGCCAAAAAAACGAAATTGCCCTCTGAGAAGAAACAGAAATCCCCCAAAGAAAAGAAAGATGAGAAAAAACTCATTGCAGAAGTTAAAGAAAAGAGAACTTCAGAAGAAAAGGTAAAGAAACCTCTAGAAGAAAAGGAAGATGTGACGATACAAGAGAGACCTGTAGAGTCACCCGAAGAAGAAGCAGAAGAGGAGAAAGAACCCAAAGAAAGAAGATTGGAAAAAGAATCTCCCAAAGAAAAGGTAGAATTGAAAGAAGAAGACAAAACCCAACAGGAAAAATCTAAACTTTCCAAGAAGCTAAAGGAAAAGAAAACTCAGAAAGGCAAGAAAAAAGTTCTCAAGACAGAAGAACCACCAATGACTACGATAATAGATGATGAAGTCATCAGTGCACCAGAGGAAGTAACGCTTCCTCAAGAAGAGGTAGAGGAGGAAACGATTCAGCTTTTGAAGAAAGACAGGAAGCGTGAAAAAAAGGACAAACCACTTCCTGTAAAGGAGGAAGTTCCTGAGGAAACAACAGCAGAAGAAGAAGAAGTAGCAGCACCTGAAAAGGAAGAAAAGGTTCATAAAGAGAAAAAAGAACCACGAACAAAAGCTGTAGAAAGGAAGGAGAAGATGGAGACGCCTCCGACAGAGGAACTAGAACCTCTCGAAGAAAAGCAGCCAAAGAAATCCAAAAAGGAGGAAAAACAAGTGACGGCAAGAAAAGAAGAGACAGAATTAAAGAAACTGTCTGAAAAAGAGAAAGAGGAGAAAATACCAAAGCCTGAAAAGGAAGCCATCCTGATTCCTTCCATAGAAGACCAAGAATCTGCTGAGAAGATCGGTACATATCGGCCAGATTTGAAACAGTTTTTAGCTTTAAAATCTTTTTTGAAGCTGATAAATCCTTTTTTTTTTTTTTGACAGAAACCAAATCAAAAAAGAGATTCAGAGATGTCAAGGTGAAAGCTGCTCCGCTCCTCAAGAAGGAGCAGCTCAATGTCACAAAAGCAGGTGAGCTCATCAGGACCATCTTGAATTCAGAGCTCAGGAAGTTAAAACCGAAGCATAGGAGGAAACAGATGAAACTTTTAAAATCCAAAAGTGGTTAAATCACTCTGAATTTTAACATTTAATGATAATAATTTAATGCAAATGTCTTTAAAATAAAATAAAGTCCAGAGAAGGAAAAAAAAACATAGTTGCAAACAGGCTCCACCCACAAGTCACGTGCTTACTTAGACTGACATGAGCAGAGAATCTGCATGTAACAAACACCAAGTTATAATACTTCATCTAGAAGGAATAGATTGATGAATTAAATAAACATTTTTAAGAAAAACAGAAATAAAAATGGTTATTTTGTACTAGAAAACAGTTTTTCTCTGATGAATTTACCTTTCAGAGAGATGTGGGCGTGGCTCACAGCAATGAGTTTCCTTCATGGGTGTGGCCTAGTAAATACAATTTTAAACTTCACATCAAACATTACTTATCACACTTATATTTTACATTTACATCCACACTAAGATACGTGTATCTGTCAGCTTTACCATCAAAATCTATAATTTAGCTTTAAAAAATAATTTTTGTTTCAAATTTAAATTTAGGTTTGAACATTTAGGATTCATAAAATGATTTGATTCAGATTATGTGTACATTCACAAATATGATTTAGATTACACTTAATTCTAATATTTACATTTGTTTTTTTACGTTTAGGTTTAACATTCAGTTTTAACTTTAAGAGTTTAGAGCTACATGTGCATTTATGTATAGAAAACTTTATTTTTAATCTTTCGGAAATGTTTTACATTTTGTTGAAATGTTTGATACATCTGGTAAAACAGAACTACTTTTAATTCGCTGAAATTTTTTATTTCATTTTTACGTTTGACTCAGTCTGATGATTTTATTTTATTATTTTTCCAGTGATAAACTTACAAATCTGATACTATTTTGGACTTCTGTTGGGTTGTTTTTTTTTCTGTAAATTCTCCAAATGTTTTAATTGTTATTTACTGTGACATTAAGTTTAAATACTGTTCATTTTTTAAATAAACTTTAATTTATTTGTTCTAAAAACTCTTTTATAATTATAACAGTAATAATGATATTTTTTGTTTTTAGATGCTGAGGTTTCTAAGGAAAAAGTCAAGCCAGCTCCATCAAGAAAGGGTAATCGTGGTGTTGAATACATCAGTAATTTATTAGGTTGATTGTATTTAAACCAAACTCTCTTTTTAATAATCAATAAGCTAAAATCATCTTGAAGTTTGAAACTTTAAACGGCAAACATTTGTTTTATTCAAGGTTTTTTCTAAACTCAAACAAATCTCCCTAAAAAGATGTAAACCTGAGATAGTTACATTTTATTTTTAACTGCTCGATTAAACCAAACGGTAAAGAACAATTAGTAAACATAATATTAAAAACAGGGATTGTGTGTATTATGTTCCCCAAGGCAATACGCTGCAGAAAAAAAAAATAATGTTTTCGTTTAGCCATTAAAACACAAATAATCAGAATACATTAAAAACATAATCAAGGTGATTCAAATTTGATTAAATCCAAGTTATTTGCTCAAGTTTTAATTTTATTTTCCATTTGTTGTGTTTAACTTTCATAGTAGACGTTTCAATAACACTGGAGCTCAAATGCTTTGATTCATGCTTTCTAATAGTATTTTTTTTTTTTGTTGTTTTAAAGCTGCGCCAATCAAGACAAAATCAGCACCTACAGTTGAAAGTAAGAATTCTCAATTTTTTTATCAAATTATCCATAAAAGTATTGCTTTAACACCAACTTATTTCCTGCAGAACCGAAAGTAGCTGAGAAAAATGTCACTATAGTAAAGGAGAAGGTCAAGGTGGTGCCACTGAAGAAAGGTATGCAAGTACATTTAAACTGTCTGTAACTTATTTGCAAAAAATATATATATATTTCTTAATATATTCTTTTTAAATATATATATATTTAGAAATTTGTCAAAATGCTTAAAAACTCTCTTTCTGTTGTAAGTGCCTGTGACTCCAAAAGAAAAAGTCAAACCAGCACCAACCAAAAAACGTCAGTCATTCATTGTTTTGCAGATCACACATCCAAAATAATGTATTATTTCATTTGAAGATTTTTAACATTTGAATCATTTTTGTTACTATTTTATTTAAAAGCTGAACTCGTCAAGGAGAAGAAGGTCGAGCCAGTGGTGCCCAAAAAAGGTTTGCTTCTTTTAAATCTTTCATTTCTACATTTCAGGGGTTTATTAATTAATAAATCTTAATTTTACATGATTTAAAACTTAATATATTTTGACAATTTTAACTTTAGTTTGTATTGTAAACCTCTTTGTGTCTGTTTAGATCATTAAAACAGCAGAAATTAATCCATTTGTTATTCTAATTTGTACCATTACAGCACCTCTCACCAGGGCTAAAGCTATGGTTCCTCAAAAGAAAAAAGGAAAAACAGAAGGTTTGGGTTTTTTGTGTTTATTTTCTAGTCCTCAGTGTTTTTTTAAAAGTCTATAGCTTTTGTTTAAATAAAGATTTACATACAAAACTATAAAACAACCTGTTAGAGTTCATCTGCATGACCATCCTTAATATGCATTAGATAAATAATGTATGCTGTTTTTATTTATATCCAGGCTAACAGATTATTTACATATACAAATCTTAAATGTTTTCATATTTTCTGCTGGTGGAAGCTCATTTTTGAATAACAGAAAATGACATTTTGAGACTTTGTTGTCTTTTGTAATCGTAGAGCCTGAGCTCAAGACAGCTCGCCTCAAAAAAGGTAACAACACGGCCATTATTATTATCTATTCAAAATGGTTTTCAAACACATTGATTAAATGTATGATTCTATATTTAGAACCTGATGTTGAAAAGGAGAAACGGAAACCAACTTCATCAAAGAAAGGTAGATTTTAATTCAGCAAAGCATATAATTTATATTGTATGTTAACAACTATAGGGCATAAAAACATTTGATTTCCATGTTACGTTTAAAATAAAAACATTAGCAACTTATAAGAAATCAAGACATGATCATTTAAAAAGCAGTTTATTACAGCTTTCTACTTTAAGATGCCATATTTAGTTCACTGGAAAGCTTCTTTCAATGTTGAAATTCTTTGTTCTGAGTTAATTAAACACATTAGCTTTCTACAACATGGTTGCTTTTGCCTTTTTTTTTTTTTGCTTTACAGAGCCAGAAATCTCCAAAGAAAAGGACAAATTGGCTGCAGTTAAGACAGGTCTGGAAGATCATGATTAACGATGTGATAAAAAAAAGAGTTTAAAAAATAAGTTTTATTTTTCCAGGAAGCACTTATTCTAAGGAAAAATGAACATCAATTTCAAACATGATTTGGCACCCTTTAACACAATTTTGCAATAATTCTGATATAAATGTAGACCCTCTAAAGAGACATTTAAGTAAAAAATATATTCTGGTTGTTCGTCCAGATAGTAACTGGTGCCGACCAAATAGCAAGTGGTACACACCAGATAATAACTGGTGCTCCCCAGATAGTAATTGTTGCCCACTAGATGGTAACTGCTGCACATCAGAAATTAAGTGGTGTGCACCAGATAATAACTGGTGCTCACCAGATAGTAATTGTTGCCCACTAGATGGTAACTGGTGCACACCAGATAGTAAGTGTTGCCCACTAGATGGTAACTGGTGCTCACCACAAAAGTAAGTGGTGCCCACCAAATAGTAAGTGGTCCACAGGTCTTTAAACCATGTTTTTTTTTTTTTTGGTTTTTGGTGTTTCAGAAAAACCTGTTGGAAAGAGGCCTCCCAAAGAAGAAGTCAGAGGTAAGGTGTTAAATAATTGTTGAAAAAGAATCGGCTGTTAATTTAAGGGTGCAAAATAAGCATCTCACAAAAAACAAACAAAAAAAAAGAAAATAAACAAATATATCTGAATATAAAATGAACTGTTATCACCTGTCATTGGCAGAGGACAGAATTCTTAAAGAGATACAGGAGCCTATAAAGAAAGGTACGTTTGGAAGTTAAATTATAGACGTGTTATTGTCTTCATAAAGTTTAATTTCTTTTTTTAATGCATGATATTTCTGTTGCAGAAAAACCTGTGGAGAAGAAAGCAGCCAAGAAGGAGAAGGTTAAAGGTATGGAGCACTTTTTGTAATTTGAAATCATTAAAGATTTGAACATTTAGCGGTAAACATCGTATTCTTTTATACCAGAAGAGCCCACTGACAGCTTTCTCATGGAGGGTGAGCACTAATATATTTTGAGAACCAGAATATTTGTTAATAAAAGCTAAATTAAACTATTTTCTTCTTTCACAGATGAGCTGCCGTACTTCCAGTGCTTCTTTGTGGATGAAGACGAGGCCCCTTTTCCGTTCTATGCCTTCTCACCACTACAGATATGACACACCAGTCGGAGTCGATCATTACTGTTTTAATCATCCGGTGATGGTGACAGAATCCCGCCATTCCCTGTGCTGCAGAAACACGGCTGCAGCCTGTCCGCCTCCTGCAGGAAATCCAGGACAGCAGGGCATGATGGGGGATTTTAAAGACGGTTTTTATATTTTCCACAATTGGTTGAGCTCTCAAACCAAATACATGCAGTCAGTGGAATTCCTTTATCGTTTTTTTAACATATTTTTATACTTTTATGTTTTGAAAAATTGTGTTTTTGAGAAAATTTGATCAGTTTAAGACCTTTTTTTGGATCTTTTATTAGGAGAATTAAAGAAAAACAGCGGCACGTCTGAAAACATATTTAAAGATAATAGGGTACAGACATGGTAAAAGCAGTTTAAATGGGACAGATGTGGATCCAGTTTCTCTTACATTCTCAGAACAGTACTGTAGCTGTAGGCCTGAATAAGCCTCATCGCTGTCATCACAAGCTGTAAATTAAGTCTCCTTTTTTAATGCTGGTTTCTACGCAGAATGCTTTCAGGATTAAGAAATAACCATCTTTTTTGTCTTTATTTTGTCTGTTAAACTTAAAAAAGGAAGAACCGTGCATTGTATATGAGAGCTCCCAAAATACTGTGGAACAAAACCTAAAGAAGTCTTATGGGATGGAACCTTCTGGTCTGTTGTGCCAGCTTTTCATTTCCATTTTGGTGCTTTTTCAGAAAGTGTTTCATGTCTGAGTGAGGTTTGAGTTCAGTCTCGTTTCGTAACATTTTCTTTATCCATCAGACGAGAGATTCTGTAATTCCTCGACTGACCAAACACACACAGTCACTGACTGTTCAGTTGTGTGCGACGAGGAAACTTGACATGGTGGAAACCTTTAAACGTGATTTTTTTGTGAAAGAATCCAAATATCAATGTCTATTTCATGGGCATACATGACTTTTATTAATTTATTAGTATTTGTAGTTCTATGAACAGGGTTTATTTTAAGTAAGAATCCTGTACTTGTGATGTTCAGAGCTTAAACTAATTAAGAATGCCAGATTTGGTTCATTTAACCTCTTAGAACAATAACAGAACCTTGCAGTAAGACTTTTATAAAGTTTAAATATTCTTTTGAATTTCCAGACATGAATGTGTGTCACAGCTTTATGGAATAAAAACTGTCTTTTTAGACAGTTTTATGTTGCTTTTACAAATCTGGACCAGCTTTTAGGACTCATTTTTACCAAATAAAAATCATTTTTTATTAGAAATCAACACAGAATAGTTTCTGCATGCTCAGGCGGCAATATCAAAGCACTTACAGGTTTTTAGAACATTTTTGCATAAAAACTCAATTAAAAATATTAATATGCGTTTCAATCTGAACTTCTTTTAAAAACTATTTTTTTAACAAGTGCAATCGTTTGTTTTAGGTTGTCTCGGTGGTCGTTGCACTGTAGAATTTGCTGTGCATGTTGTGCGTTTGTTTTATTTCCTCCTGACAAACTTTCGACACTTGAAAAGTCCAGTTTGTAAATCCAAAATTTGGAGTCTCTCAATGATGTTGGGAAACGTGTAATTTTAAGTATCTGAAAGGATCTGGATGTAAATAGTTTAACTGATGGGGAAAGTGGTGTTTTATTTTTATCTTTTGAACTCTGTAGGTCCAGTGTAATGTTTTAAACCAAGCTATGCCCTCATTGTGCTTGTGAATAAAAGTCATTAAAACATACTATTGTAATCTGTTTTTTAGGAGTTAAAACATCGCAAGTGTTTCAATTTGTAATAGCTGAATACTTTCTAAAATTAATTTAATAACATTTGTTTATCAGGAGAGGAAAAGTTTCATTCTTTCATCAAACTTCTGAGCATTTTTTAATTATTTGAATAATTTGGCTCCAAAATTCAACCATTATTTTTGGATAGTTTTAATTCTTGACTTTCGAAAGCTTTCTGCAAATATTGATGGTCAGGTCAGCGTATTCCTTTACCAGCGCACACAGAGGTTATTGCAGGTCAGCTGACACAGACGAAGCTCCCAACATTCCAGAGTCTTGCATTTTCTTCCAAAGTTGAGCAACTTTTTTTCATCGCAATTCCCAAACGTGAGCTATCCGAGTCCATCCCAGACTCTAGGGAAACAAGGCAGCTTCTGAGCACAAAGGTTGAATTTTTTTTACATCAAATTTCGCAACTTGCAAATGAGTTCTCCATTTTCTCCAGCGTCTTTGTGTCGCTGACCATTCAGAAAACTTGGCAACACAAAAGCAGCCTTTTTGAGAAGAATGGCCACTTGTACTCAGTAACTTCAGAAAAAAAAAAAAAAAGTTTGGGTGTGGATGAAAGCGACAAAAAACTGGACAAAAGTTTGACCATTTAGAGATGAGTCGCCTAATAGCTGCAAATTGGATTGATGTAAACTGCCTACATTTGTCATTCTGTCCCATCTCATCAGCGTCGGCTCAGCGGAAGCATTCAGTCAGGGTTGGTCCATTCACCATCGACTGATGCCTCTACGTAATGACGCCACAACCTAAAGCCGATTATCCCGCGGGGGGCGACATCAGCACCCTCGCCTCCCCTCAATCTCCTCATCGTCTCAGACCATCTGGAGGTTACTACAGGACGCTGCTGCACCGCCACCCTGCAGCTGCCACCTGGAAGCGACTCATCACAGGGACAGCACTGTTCCCACGGCTGAGGCCGCACAGACCACAACACTGTTGCAAAAAATGAAACATTTTTGGGAAATGCAGTTAAGGAATTTATTTATTTATTTTCCTTTCTCACATTTAGCACACAAGTGAAGTTCTTACAAAAGATGTTATAAAAGGTTGGCTCATGTCGCAACACAAAGTCAAGTTTGGATTCTTCTGCAAAAACTTTTCACAGTAAAGGAGCAATTTCTTCATATGGACGGTTGTGTTTAGGCTTTCTCGTATGTGCGAACCGCAGTGACTCCCTCAAAAGTTAATGTCTGAAAGCACAGAAAGAATAAGGATTTAAAATCAAAAACAAGAGAGGAAACAAATCTATTTAACAAATTTTGTCTCACCATCACCATCTTCCCATCCTTCATTTCTCTCACAAACTTGGTCTCCTTGCCATCCCACTTCTGGGTGTGCACAAATTTGTCTCCATCCATGGTGAAAGTGGACTGCAGGTGAAACCAGCGCTCAGGTTATACAGCCGGAGCAGGAACGCCTCAGATTCATTCAGCTTACTTTAACGTGACGGTCATCAGGCGTGGTCTCGTCAAACTCCTCTCCCAGTTTGGCAGAGAGCTCCGTGTTTCTGAAGGTACTCTGGGTCTTCACCACCACCTTATCTCCATCCTGGCTGATCACTATCGTGGGTTTGGTGACGTTGCCCACTTGTCTTGTGGCAAAACCGACACCTATCAAAATAAACATCATCATTTGCACCAACTTAATTAAAATAATCAAAACACATAAATGTTACTTACCAAGAGCCTTCATATATTCATCAAAGTTCTGGCTGTCCACCAGCTTCCACGTAGCGCAGAAAGTGTCCACCATCCTTGCAGAATGTATCGGTCCAGGTTGGGTCAAGCTGCCACACTGAAGCTGCTCGAGCTGGAGACTGCAGCTGCTGAGGCGCACAAGCCTGCCAAATATGGTGGGCGGAGGCGGGGACGTGACAGCTGATTGGACGCTCTAGAAACCGGTGTGAGCTGTGATTGGTCAAAGCCAAACACGCTATAAATCCAACTAGTGATGCATTTGAATTTTTACACATGTAGGCACTTTTGGAAAGTTAATACAGTTTTATCTGATCCATACATGAGTGAGGATTTTAGTTTATTGATTTTTTTTGCACTAAAAAGTTTTACTATAGTTTGAAAAAATTAGTAAAATTAATGTCAATGTCAAATGTCATAGCAACCCACAGTGCAAACAAATTCTCAGAAACCCTTCAAATTCGGCTCTAATTTCCCAGAGAAAGCAAGTTATCTTTCACCATGTGTTACTTTGTATTTGAACAACTTTATTGATAACAAAATACTCTCAGTAAATACATTTTGACAGATAGAGAGCCTCTCAATCTTAACTGATCACTCAAAAAAACAAATTTTTCAAAATCCACAGAATTCCAAAATTAATCTGGTATTCCTTTAAAAGGTTTATTTGTTTTCATATTACGTAAAATCTTGCAGATATTTAGGCACAAATAGAAACCAGAAGCAATAGGAGTTAAAAAAATACAGTAATAAATTAAAATGCTTAATTTCCTGAATGAAACATAATGCTTTTTCATTTTTCCCACTTTTTTTATTTTTATAATTATTATTCCGATTAAACCTGCCGGCATGGCCTCCAATAAAGCTTTTTTTTTTAATAATTTATAACAAACTTAATTTTAAACTTACAGTTTTTCCCAAATATGTATAATATCAAGTGTGAGGAGCAAAAATATTTGAACAAAGCAGAAATTCATTGAGTCAGTTCATTTCAAGACAGTTTAGGATTCTGATCACATACGAAGAAGAGATTAGGCAAAAGAGGTAGAGGATGAGGAGTGGGGGAGGTTGAGCGAGGTAGGGAGGACAGAGCAGCTCCGAAGCTTCTCCGTGTTAAGGCCAATCGTTCCTTTTCCATAACCCACTGAGCCGGTGACCCAGAAAAACCTTTTGTTCAAACTGCACAGTGGCAGGCAGCTTCATTAGAAACAGATCGTCGACTGATCATTTAGCAAAGACGTCCAGATTGTGGTTATGAAATACCAGCTGGTTTGAAAGAGGAAAAAAAAACCGTATGGTTGTTCCATCTGAATCAAAAGTGGTTTTAAAAACTGATGTTTCACAAAGGAAACTACAATTACAGTATTTTAAAGCAGATCTGTCAGTAAAATAAATCATTGGAGGAGATTTAGAAAAGTACTTTTAGAAAGTTTGTGAGTGTTTTAAACCCAAACCGTTGAAGTGGCGCAGCAGTGGTTTAGCTGGATCTGGCATTTCTCTTCGTGATCACATATGGACACTTGTGAAAAGTTCTTTATCTTGGAACAGGAGTCTGCTATCTGAAAACTCCAACACTTATTGATAACGGCAGCTCTGGCTTCCGGGGTTTGGCACGATCAGAGGCTGCAGCCTGGCCTCTGGAAAAAAGAAACAAAAAAAAAAAAAGATTATTAATAATAAGAAGGTAATAAAGTGAGGGGAACATGTGCGTTATCTTTTAGGGCTCCTGGAGCTTTAATGTCAAAAGGATAAATTTTTCCTAGAATTTGCACTAAATGAAGAATTGGGCTGAAATGCATCAACAACTGCAGTAACTACATTCAAAAATATACTTGATTTAAATTTTCTGTTTCATTGTTTTTTTGCTTTAAAGACCCACTCCAATGAAAGTGTGTCTTTAACATGTTATAGCCTTTTTTCTCACGGTAGAGGATGTTATATATGAAATCATTTGAGATCAAAACTGTATTTCTCAGTACTTTTTCAAATTGGGAGGAATCAGGAGCAGAGGAAAAAAAGCTCTCAGTGAAATAAGCAGACCAAAGTCTCCCTGCACCACTCCATTCTGTTGCATCAGACAAATAGATCCATGTACATCTTTGTTTTCCTTGTCTGAGCTGGAATCAGGCTTAAAACTGGACAGATCTAACGTTGCTCGCCATTTTTTTTTGCACCACTAATTTTATCTTGGGGTTGGGAGGTGCTAGTTGTTAGCGGGAAAGAGTGTAAACATGGGAATGATGGGATATCAGCAGAAGCTTACTTCCGCCCAGTTTCTAATGAGCAGTAGTTTCTAATGAACTACTGTCGCTCTGCAGAAAATATGTCCTAGATTGACCACCTAGATCAACATATGATTGGAGTGGTATGAGGGATAACATCGAGGGTCATTTAATAATCAATTAAAAAAATTCTACTATAAATTATTTAGAAAAATGAAAAAACATTTTTATTCAAACTTTTTATAAAATTCTATGACTTATTTACAGTGAACTCGCTTTTCATTAGAAAGTATTGCAACTCAAGTTAATTAAACTTTATATTTACAGACACATCCTGACGAGATTCATACTTGTGGGGGTTTGAGTTTGTTAAAATAAAAATTTGTGAGATGCAAAAACTAAAGAAAAGTATTAGTATAATTACATATTCAAATACATTTATTAAATTCTTGAAAATTCTCCAATTTTATTTTTTATTAGCCACAACACTTCAGTTTAAAAGCATTGATTAATAATAAAAAAATAAAATACTAAAGTAGAAATTTTTAATATATTAAAAATGCATTGAAACGCCATTCACTATGGTATCCTGATTATTTGATTTTTAAATAATTAAAATCCTAATATGTCAATATTTTTAGTACCTTTTTCTTAATTAACTACTTTATTTAGGAGTTATTTATTATAAAGAGGGCTCACCCTTTCTGATGGTGCTCGGCCTGTTCCCTGATTCTCTGTTGGCCTTGCTCGTCCTCCGCAGTGACGAAGTCCCTGTTATTGTCAACCAAAAGGTTCTACGTGGAAGAAAATCAAAAGTGAATATTACCTCACTCCAACATAAATCTGTTAAATAACAACGTTTTCACTAGCTATTTTTACACAGACACAAGTAATGTAATACAAGTCTCATCGGGACAAGCTCGCCACAGCCATGTTTACAAGAGAACTTCTCTACTTCTTTTTTCAGGTATTTTAGATGGTACTGCGCAGATCAATATGATTTATTCCGGTCAAACATGAGTCATATGTAAATGTTAGTTATAATAAGATGACGTTTTTAAGGCTCATTTGCACAGTTGAATTCCAATCCAATCCAATTCCTTTTGCACATGTATACACAGCTACTGATACCTTGATCCCAATGGTGTCACCGTCTTTGAGGTAAAACGGGGCTCCAAGCAGCGACTCTGCCTTTTTTTTCTTCCTCTTTTTGGAAACTTGCTGCGTCTGCTCAGTGAACGAAAGACAACAGTGTTGTTCAAATTGAGAAAACTTCACGTCCTATTTCTGCCCACACATATTGATACCAAACTTTCTTGATGATTGAATCTATCAAGAGCTGACTCGTATTACCCAGTTGGAGATTTCTTCCCAAGTGTGTTTTTCTGGCTGGTGTTTGGCCAGCAGCAGAGAGTCGGGGGAGAGGCCAAAGTGTGCAGCCAAGCAGGTGCGCAGAGAGCGCGGCGACGAGTCGTGAGATGCGTCCCAAACTAGTTCCTCTGCAGGGTAGTACCATCGCTCTCCCGGTATTCCCACCTTTACATTCAGTAGCAGCTGTTTAGGCCTTAAAAACAGAAAATAATCACTTTTATAGCAAACAAATAGAGAAAAAAAAAAAACAAGCAGAAAGCATACAACTCACCCAAGATCTTCCTCTTTCAGTAAGTTTTGCACACAGAGGTCTGCACCACTGCACACCTTCAACTTCCTAAGTGAACAAACAAGCAGAGAAATTGTTTGAAAAACTTCATTAACATGTTTGTCTATGTAATATTGCAGAATA
This sequence comes from Oryzias melastigma, assembly GCF_002922805.2. Lineage (NCBI taxonomy): Eukaryota > Metazoa > Chordata > Actinopteri > Beloniformes > Adrianichthyidae > Oryzias > Oryzias melastigma. The sequence goes on from NC_050533.1 coordinate 9,017,675, forward strand.
AATCTAAATACCTGAGTGTGGCCTGATTTCCTTTAAGGATCCGGGCCAACCTCCGTCCTTCCAGCTGCCAAACGCGGAGGAACCCGGTGGATGGGATGCAGACGTCCAGAAGCGCTGGAAGGGTCATCACCTGTAATTCAGACACATCTATGGGTGCTTTTACACCATACTGCAAAGAATAGTTTTTCCCAGAATTGACAAAAACACCTAAAATAATATAAAATAAAGAGGAAAAATGAAAAAATTGCTTCCAAAACTCAGATTTCTCTCTTAATTTGGAACATTCTCATAATAGAAAGATGAGAAGCTACGTCTACGTTTAAATAATAAACTACAATTGTGCATATATAATAAATGCATTTAATTCAAGTTAAGATATCATGGTTAGCAACATCTTAACTCGTTTCTTGTAATTCAGACATATTTTGCCATAATATAATAGTTTTAGAGCAATAGATCCAACAGGCTGACCAAGTTTTAGTACATAACATAAAAAATAAAATCCTGTTCTTCTGACCAGTTTCAAGTACGCTAAACCATCCTACCTGAGTCTTGAGATCATCCACTGTGGCCTCATCTGAAATCTCCACCTGTCCCACACTCCTGAACTCGGCTCCGTCATCACTACAGCCCGGTAGCTGAACGTCCCCTTTTTCCAACAACCCCACTTTGTCTCTTTTCCCCTCAGTAGGGCTTTTAAAATCCACTTCCATACTTTTTAGATTTGCACAGAGCCAGACAGACAGTTTTAGGAAACCCTGGGAGAAAAGACAGGAAAAAAACTAATAAATTATTCAAATATTTCATGGATCTCATGTCAAACTTTTTCATACCTTTGGAGGTAAAAGTCCCTCAGTGACGACTAAAGTCTCCCCGTTGTTGATTTTCAGATCAGACAGAGACATATCCTGGAAATAGAACTGAAGTTACTACCATAGCTACGACTGTAGAACTTCTTAAAGTCCCAATCCAACTACATTTTCTATTGTAAAATTGTTCTCAGTGGTTCTCAATGTTGTTTGTAAACTCATAAATTTATTACTTTCAATCTTTCAAATTTAGGAGAAGAAAGTAATAAATTTACGAGAAAAAAAGTCGTCAATTTACAAGATGAAAAATTTAAAGTCGCAAATTTACGAGAAAAAAAACTCGTAATACAGCGCTTTTTGTTTTTTTTTTGTTTGTTTGTTTTTTTGGAGGCCCTAATACTCCGTTGTACAAGTTTGCATTAGCGGGACAAAAAAATAAAATATTGAGAAATATTGCAGCCATACAGTTTTCAGCCAGATAGCAGCTCAGATAAGGAAAACGAAGTTAAAGGGCCTGTACCATGCAAAATCAACTTTTTGAGCTTTAAAGTGTATTATACTGTTCATTCCTTAATATTAAGAACTCCAAAACGGTACTTTGATCCCTTCACACATTTCTGAGTAATCCTCTATAAATCTCACGAGCTGATGTCACAAAGTGAGAACAGCCCCTTCCAGGAAGAGTCTGTGGAGCCAGAACCATCCCCCAGGCTAACACAAACACCTATTTTACATAAAATACTGTCCATCTTTGTCATGGGAGGAAGCACACATCAATATAAAGGTCGGGTCATCTGGACCCCATGGGAGAGGACAAGGGTTAAAGAGCTCTCCGGATCGTGCACAGTCGTGCAAATGTGGTATTTTTGTGTTGTAGCTGTGTAGGCCCCTTAATGGATCTATTTGTCCACAAGTGGATGCATCAGAATTGTAATGGAAAAGGAAGAAATTGATATGCCCATGGCAGATGCTGCATCACAAATTGCCGGAAATGCAATTTTAATTTTAAATTCTTTTATATATGTCCTCCATCATGAGAAAAATGCTAAAAGAAATTGTTAAAAACACTATTTTCCTTGGAGTGGGTCTTTAAATATAAAAGCATAAATGAATAACTATGCAATAGGACATCTGAGATGTTTACCTCGTCCATGAGCGGCTCACCGACCTCCTCACACCAATCCAACCTTCTTAAATGCCAACAGGTTCCTGAGGAAAACAATTTTTACCAAATATGTCAATAGGTAAGCAGATACTAACACAGTTGTAATGCTAACGGCAGAGAAAATTAAATTTCAACTTTATGCTACAGGAACCGAGTCAGATGTTGGAAAGAAAAAAAAGCAATTTAAAATATTTACCGTCAAGTCCAACCGCATCCAGCATCATCCGGAGACACTGTAAAAATAAATGTTAATTTTTATTCCTTAAAAAGTTCAAAATAAATCTCAAATTCTGAAGTATAAAATGACAAAACGACTGAATCCCTCACTTCTTTGACGGTGCTCGTCTTTTCCACAATTATGTCCATCTCCATGCCAGCAGAGGGAGGTCCGCCCACAGTAAAGTGCAAAAACAGCTGCAGGGCAAAAAAAAAAGAGCTTCAGTCAAACTTGTATTTCCATCATTTGTTTTACAGGGAAATATATGATTAGAGGCGCTCCGGCTTTCATCAAGTCACCTGCAAAGAAAAGGAGGTAAGAGACGCACCTGTGATGCCTTGGGACTATTTCCAGGACAGAGAGCCAGCGTGGTCATGAGTCGCACTCCTGCATCCCGAACGCTCAGCTCCTCACACACTGCCGGGCAAAGCAGGGGAAAAGCAAACATGGGACTGCTTGTAAAACGGGCTTCAAAGAAACTTAAGAGGAAAAATTACAAGCAGGGGGAGTACCCATTAAAGCTTTACAGGAGGAGGAGGGGGGGTGTTTCATATTTGTGTCAAGATGAGGGGAATTCCCAGCTTTTAACTGATCTTAAACACTAAACTCCCCTACAGGGAATGAATGAGAGTACCTGGAGGAAGGAGTTTCCCGGTGCAGTCCACCTGCCTCAGACAGCACTGTGCACCTGGTCAGCAACAGAGAAGAAAAGTCCAAACTGAGACATAAAGATGCTATAAATGAGGCTCATTTTGAAGTCTTTTTGTGTTGTTAACATGTTCTTGTGGCATTTTTCTCATAGTAGAGGACCTAAAAAAGAAAAGAATTTACGATTAAAACTAAATTTCTAATTATTCCTTAATTCAAATCTTGTTGGATCAGGAGCAGATGAAAACTGGATGCCTGAAAACTACTCAGACTAATGACACAGCTACTGAATAGGCGTACTAATGTCTACCTTTTCCGCTCCAATTCTGAAGCATCCACTTGCAGACAAATAGATCGATTAGTGCCGTAATTGTCCTCGTCTGAGCATGTGTCTGGCTCTAAACTGTACCGCTGCATAGCTCCAATACTGCTCGCCATTATTTTGCTACACTAATGCTAGCTTGGGTATGTGAGGTGCTATAAGCTAATGAGAGCAAGTGTAAACAAAGGGTTGATGGGAAATAAACAGGCCTAACTTCCTTGCCAACAGTCCCACCCACAACCCATAATTGTGTCACCAAAGAGCTACAGAAAATATGTCTTAAAAAACAAAAAAAGTAAGTTGCTTTGTCTCATACTACTCTGTTTACATCCTGTAATCCCCGGCTACGGTGGCCGTCTTGGTCCAATTGTTCCGCTCTGAGCACGGAGCCTATCCAGACCAAGGAGACTCCATGAACCAGAGCTCAGTCCAATTAAAAAACAAACCTCAAAAGATGGGTCAGAGCAGTTCTTGGTCCTGGACCAGACGGAAACTGCTCCAGATTATTGGAGGAAACAAACTCTGTTTCACTTTAAGCAAACCAGATGATCCCTTTAGACTTCTCTCTAAACGTTAAGACTTAATCTGATCATCTTTTAATCTATTTTCAAAGCACTCCCAGTGGTTTTTCAACCATGTTTGTGAAAAATGCCACAGGAAGATATTAAAAACACCAAAAACACCATTTTCATCGCAGCAGGTCTTTAGGTGTATTGTCAATCAATTTTGGCTTTTAATACTCAGTGAAGAGGTCCACTCTCTTTTATCCCTCTACATTTCATTTACTCTAATGTGTTTTTATTTATTTTTTGGTTATGTGTTTTTTGTTTTGAGAATGTAACTCTGTAAGCATTTCATTGTAAACTTTAAATCTAATTTTATTTGATTCTTCATATGTTTTTATCCTCTCTACAGCACTTCAGGTCTGTATGGGCAACTTTCTAATTAAAGCTTATTATTATTCATTTATGTCCATTTCTTACAAGTTTATGATTTTTTTTTCACCGAATGATTTCAAAGTAAGATGTTTTCCCCTAAAATACAAACATAAATGTGTTATCTACATTAAGATCATATTTTGTAATCAACTGGTCACCAGTCTGTTGCAGGGTCATACAGTCACAAACCCACAATTTAGGGTCAATTTAGAATATTTAATGAACCTATGGAGCATGTTCTCCTTTTAATCTAAATTTAGCAGTTCGGAACAGAAAAATGTACCTGAAAGTTGCTCCTGGAGTTGCAGCTCCTCCAAGGCTCTCTGTTTAACTTCAGAGAGCAGCTGTGACATTTTTATGAAGAACAGTTAACAGAAGCAAAAGAAATTTGGAGCCAGAAGGAGAAAGCACAAAGATCCCCACCATGCTCCCTGTGGCTGGAACCTTAGCTATCCGTCTCTCCTCTTGTGGGTCCACATCTCCTCCTTTAGACTGAGGTTGAAATTCCACCAGAAGCCAGCGGCAGTCAGAGGGTGTAGTCACAGTGACGACGTCTCCATTTCGGGTGAAAACACTAAACCCGAGGAGGGAATAAAATCCGTTTTACACAAACCGAAACCGGATCTCGACACGACGTCACAGAACACCTACCTGTTGTCGAAGGACTGTGGCTCCAGCACCAACAGCGAATCTCCATCTTTGAGCGACAGCTCCTTCAGCGTCCGCTGCATGTCGTCGGGCGGAAACACCCTCCACCCGCTTCCTCCTCCTCCCTCTCCGGGCCCCTGCGCCATTCCCTTTCCTCCTTTGTGTTCTTGGCACAGCAGACTCTCCTTAGGCTCCCCCAGCGCCTCCCTCACCTCCCCGAGTGTAGCTCCTCCCGCAAACCCAATTGCCTCTCGTTTAAGTCCAGGGGCGCCATTTTCAAAAGCCCCCTCGCTCTTTTCACAGTTAGCCCCACACTCCACCTCGAGCTGCACGTCGTCACCCAGAAAGGGCCGAACCACCGTGAGTAAAACCGGCTCCCACTCGGCTCCGGCCTGGACGGTTGCACCAAACACCTGGAACAAAAAACACATTTGTACTCTACAGAAAAACAAAAAAATCAAATGTAGCGGTTGAAACCTTTGCCGACCTCTCTGCCGTTCCACACAAAAAGGTCAGTGTTTGAGTGGACTCCTGCACTGTACAGCGACACAGTGTCATCTGTAAAAGAGGAAGCCACGGAATTTAACGATAAACACCTACATATTTTAGGGAATTTGTAAAGGTCGTCTCAAACCTGTGAGATTGTTGTACAGGTGTAAACCTGCTGGAAGGCATTTGGCCACAGTCAGAGCCATATCGCCTTCCCACCATTCCTGCATCTTGAAAAACACAAAGAAATTCTGGCTACTTTTATTTCACCTTTTTTTGCATTTCTGATTGCTAGTTTCAGATCTACAATACCTGATAAATTGTAGAGCGAAGATCTCCTACAGTCTTTCTACGATCAAAACTGAGGGTGGTGTTCCTGTCCAGCTCTTTGCTGATTTTCTGTAGCGCTCCATTTTTTAACTTATAGCAGTGAGTCAGGTGTAGATGCAGCTCCACTGTGTTATTGGAGGCTTCAAACTCCTCACTGTAACAAAACAGATTTTACTTTATGACCTCCTCAATCATCTTTTGATCCAATTTAAAAGTGTTCCCAGTGGTCTTTTAATTATGTTTTTTTTTTTTGCCAAAATTAAAAAAAAAAAAGAAGAAGAAAATTTTTTTTAAGACATGGTTTCTGCAGAGCGGCATTAGTTCATCAGAAATTTGCTTCTTAAGTTGTGGGCGGGACTGTTGGCACGGAATAAGTCGGCCCTCTTCACATTACCCATTTTTTTAAAGCAAAAGCAATAAAGTTTTCGAAATAAATATTTAAAATTTTCATTTGCATATTATGACGTTTTATTCTTAAAATTTTTACATTTTTGTCGTTTTTGTTCGATCTCAAAACTTTTGTTCACAATATGGCTGCACAAAAATCCCTCTAATGCTTACTGCTTGCCGTAGGTCAACTACAAGCTTATTCAAACAGAATTTTTTCGTCTCTTCCTGATTCACAATGATGTGAATGGAGAAATACCCAGAAATGCAATTTAAAGATAATTTTCTTTAAATGTCCTCCACCCTCAAAACAAAACAAAAAATGTCACAAGAACATATTAGAAACACAAAAAATTCCATCAGTGAGTTTTTATGATAATTGTGTCATTACTCTTCTTTTTTTAAAACAAGTCAATTAAAATTGCTATAACCCATTGATGCCTGAAACTGCTTCCAGTTATGACAAATAAATTCACTTTTGCTTCAAAATTAAATTTGGAAGCATCAACGGGTTTAATATAAAAATAGTCTAAAATAGTAACTGTGTGTTTCTGTACCGTTGTTTCTGCAGTCGAAGGTTCTCTTCCTGAGCCATTTGAATGAGATAAGGAGGAACATTATACTGGGGATTATTCAGAGCTGAAAAAGAACAAACATCAATTCAGTTTTGCTTTGTTGAAATATTCTCCACTCTTGTGCTCAAGTATAAACCTAGAATATGTCTAACTTGTCGTCATTGACCTCTCTAAGCAGACCAGATGTTTTTACACAAAAAGTGAAAAGTCAAGAGTGCTTCTCGTCACCTTCTTTGGGCCTGAGCAGCTGTGTTTTCCTGTAGAACAGCATGTAGGCGCTCTCTTTGCCCTGGAACTGCTTCTCTATGTCCGCCTCTCTGATAGAAGTCACGGTGGAGTCGTTCAGGTCAAACCAGTGGCTACCCTGCTGACAGACAGGAGGACGCACCGTGGGAAAACACTCTTCAACAGACATTTACAAAAAACTTTAAAAAGACACTTTTTGGATATTCTGTAATACCTCTGTTTTTGGTTGGGACTGTTGATTTGCCTCTGGCTGGTGTTCAGAACCTTCTGAGTCTGGCGATGCTGAAGGGTCGGAGTTGTGGTTCTGTTCTGCAGGACTGTTTGGACTCGGTGGATTTTTCTTCAGTGCGACTCGAGTGCCGTTTGACACCAGCATGAAAGTATCATTATGGGACTGCAAAAACTAAACAAAGAGAAAAAAAACATAAAAACGGATTTATGTTAACCAGATATTCTAAAAACTGACCACAAAATCAAAACAGAAACTAAGAAAACCTTGCCAATGGGACCGTATTGCTTCCTAAACTTTTTGTTCCAGGATGATCCAATTTTATTCATGAGCTGCTGGCCCAGCTGATCCAATAAGACACTCTGTGATGCCTCCTGGTGGGTAGAAAAGGAAAAACAGCAAATTTTAGTAGATAATTCTAGACTTTAAAAAGGTTTATATCTAACAGATGCATACCTGTGCTATTATAGCAGTGAGGACAGACAAAGGGTCATCTTCTTGTAGTTCTTCCTCACAGCTTTCCTTGGCTTTCTCTTTCTTCTGTGTTTTGGGTTTAACATCTTCTTCCTGTCAATAAAAGGAATGGATTATGTTTGTTCAAAAGCACACATTTAAAATATATCAGGAAAAAATCTGCACTACCACAGTTTGGTCATTTATTTGTCTTACCGGCGGCTCCCATTTGCCAAGTTGATCAATGTCCTTGATGTAAACATGGTAGTGTCCGCCATAGCAGCCTCCCTTATGGATGATCACCGAAAAGAGCTCGTACATGAAATCAGAGTCTTCTCCACCTGCCTGTAAACAGAGACGCATCACTGGAACATGCCTTAAAGGAGCAAAAACATGTAAGTCACATGACTGTGCTGTTGTACCTGTTCACAGAAGGGCCGCAGGTTGATGGTGAAGGGGAAACTGTAGCGTCCCGTCTCCTTGTAGCGCTCAAACTTGGTGAAGTCGAAGCTGAATCTCAGCAAGGACATGGTCATAAATGGAGGCAATTTTTGGAGCTTGGCAGACTAAAAAAATAGTTTCAAAGACATGCACAAACGAAAACACATAAAAAAATAAAGTCCAACTGAACATTAAGAGTTAAAGACAAACTATACACAGAGCTTTTTATTACAGCTGTTAATACTATAAAATACTGAATTTGTCTTAGTTTTTGTATTCAAAACAAGTTCAGAATAGAATAAAATAGAACAGAATAGGATAAAATAAAACAGAAAAGAATAAAATAGAACTGAACAAAATAGAATACAATTAAATAAAATAGAATAGAAAAAATGATAAAATAGAAACAGAACAAAATAGAACAGAATAAATAGAAAGAAAGAAAAAAAAATAAAACAAAATGTAAAGAATAATCAAATAAAATAAAATAGAATAAATTGAAATAAATAAAATAAAACAGAACAAATAGAACAAAACAGCATAGAATAGAACAGAAAAGAACAAAATAAAATAAAATAAATAAATAAAACAGAATAAATTAAAATAAAATATAATAAAACAAAAATAGAACAAATGGAACAGAACAAAGTAGAATAGAATTAAAGAAATAAAACACAGAAAATAAATAACTGAACAAAATAATATAGAAAAGAAATAACAAAATAGAATAAAATAAAATTTAATCAACAGAAATGCATCTTTTAATACATTAGAAATAATTTATATGAATAATATTAAAATAAAAATACTAAACTAGCAAGAAAAAATAATAAGTATATAAAAATAAAAATGACAGACTCATACATATATGGTTACAACAAATAATTAAGCAGAAAGACTGCATTGGTAATAAATATTTTGTTTTTAATTAATTCTACCCTAAATCCAACTTATTTAGTTCATGAAAAACAAATTATGTGAACTGAACAAAGGTGGAGCTTTTATTCTGAAAATTTGGAAATCTCAAATTAAAAAAATCAGACAGAAATATTTTTTTTAACTCTATTTACATTTTTATTGTTTTTAAACGAAAATGATCAATCATTTATTGATTTCATGACTATATTTTAAGAAGTGGAGTTAAAATATAATTTATGAAATTTATTTTTTTAGGCCTAGCTAAAAATCCAAGATTTCATGTATGTTTTTGTGGCCATAAATGTGTACATTGTACCTTTAAATATGTACAATAATTGGACTATTAACAGGGGTATCCTTTTCTGACAAGAGGGCATTTTCTGTCATTCAAACATTGGTCCTCCTCCATCCTTTTTCTCTCTTTTTACTATCAAAAATAAAAATGACAACATTGGTGCACGATTGAATTATTTTGAAATGTATACACTTAAGAACTTTGCCTCTGAACAGCAACTACACTATGCTGTGCAGAAGACAAAAATAATACGTGGATAAAGTTGAAATCCCACGACTATATTGTTGCTTAATTATGCCACGTGTTAAAGACCTAAAGAAAATTAAAATACTGTTATTAACAAACATAAATGAATCAAAGACCTCCATATTTTTCTTCAAAGCCCCAAAGGAAGGATAAGAGAGCCTCAGGTTCCAGACTCCTGCCGGTCAAAGAGCTCCCACTGACCTTGGCAGCAGTGACTAGTCTGTCACACTGAGCGCAGCGGTACAGGTTGTTGCCCTCAAACAACTCCTCTTCCACAAACATGTTCCATAAAGCCTCCTCCAAGCTAGAAACACCGCAGACGCACACCGTTAAGTCCAGGAAGTCTTCCTGCAGATGAAAAGAATCGACATTCAGACCCAACTTGTCATATTATGCATACTTTAAAGAATTTTAACATAAATTTAAGTTTTTTGGCATGCAGATAAAAAGTAATAATAGCAGGCTCGACATCAAAGAGGCTTTTACTGTTTTTGTTTAAAAAACACATGGGGACACACCTGTCTTTGACTGACATTTCCACACTCTTTGCAGACAATGCTGTTGACAATAGTTCCATGGTAGAGGCGGTGGATGAATGAACTGCCGCTTGTGCCCACAAGAGAGTTCTCCAAAGCACTGAACAGGATCCGGTTGAGCTCCTGCACGTCATGCTGATTTGTCCCCTAAAAAGAGCAAAAACAAAGACAAATGATACATTTGATGGCCATGAAAATGAATAAAGTAGGGGTGTTAACGATTAATCTATTTCGTACAATCCAACCAGATCGATCTGTCTGAGACAATCTTTTTTCTAATTAAACTATATCATTAAAAAATTGTTTCAAAAATGAGATAAATCAATAATCAATATTAGAAAATACTATTAAGACTCTTAATCCCATTGGCAACGACAAAAAACAACATGAATCGAATTGTAAAAGGACTTGTTAAACCCCTAGCAAAAAACTAAAGCATATGCTTTTTATACATAGAATTAGGATCCAGGCATATTTATAAATAAAAAAATATGTTTGTGAATTAAAAATGTTATTATTCTTAATGGACAGTAAATTTTATTCAATTAGTTTCATAAAAAGCACTTAAAGATGTGTTTTTATGAGTTTTAATTATTTTTCTTATTTATTTTAGGGAGGTAATTTTGTATATAAAGTGACACATTGTGAAATTATGACATATTTTTCCTAATTTTTTTTTGTCTACAGCATTAGCTTTATCGTGTTGGAAAATTCTTTGTAGGTTCAATGCTATTCTTCATCAATGTGATGCTTAAAAACAGGTTTGGAAACTGTTTTTCCCCAATTTCCCTACTTGATGAATTATTTTAGCCTAAAGACAAAACTGAATTCCATCTGAATTACAGAACTGACTAGAACGAGACCCGCTCCCTTCAGCGTGCAATGCTTGTCATTGCTGGAGGGCAAATCCATCACTGAAATGAGACGTGTAACGTGAGACTCTTGCTCTTCGTCTCATGGTCACAGACATGGACCACAGACCTCGCTGCTGTTCCAGCCAAAGCTGTCGGTGAGATCCGCAGTGGAGGCGCTCTGCTGGTCCACCAGCAGCAGACGGGCGAACACCCTCTGGAGCTCCAGGGGGATCACCCTGACCTGAGAGAAATGAAGACAGTTCTGGTTAGACTCCCTAAAATTGTGATGCACATGCAGCTTCAGGGACTAACTTTTGCCTCTGGTTTGTCTTTGTCTTCAAGGCATCCCAATTCATCTGGTCCCAGACGGAACAGCTCTTCTGCATATGAAATAGACAAGTTGTGAACTGATCGGAGACTTAACTGTCTTTTATTTGCAGGAATCGTACCTCTAAACTCAGGTGTGAACAGCAGGGTTTGGAGCAGAGAGTTGAGGTAGCAGGTTCCACCCTGGTTCTTAATCCCGCACAGATTGCTCCTTCCACGGGGGGGAGGCGGCTCGTTTTCTTGCTTGGCATTTCTTCTCTTTGGGTTGTTTAGAGACAAACCTTCGTCCTCCTCTTGTTCAAAAAGATTCCCAAACATGTTTTCGTGATGGGTTTCAGCACAGTTATGTAGAGTTGGACGGTAAAACGCCAGCTAGCACTCCGACGTTACCCTCTTGCTATCTCATCTTGGTCTTGCCGAGTTCCCGGTTGACAATGGCCGGACTCACTCTGAAATAAGAGGACTTTACGGGGCTAAACATTGCGACGGAAACCTGCTGTTTATGCGCCGTGTTGCTCTCTCAGCAAAATCAATCGCAGCGCTTCACTGTCGAGGAGGATATAGCAATGTACAGCAAACCACACAATCATTAACGATTGACGCCAAAACAACAGCGAAAAAATGTGTTATCGTGACGAAATATTAGCCTCAAAATAAACGTTTTAAATAGAGTATCTCCATTAACGTGCCATTTCCCCTAAGTCTTGTTTTAAAGCGAAACGAAACGTAAATAAAATTGCCATCGTTGAACAGCAAGCGGCCATGTTTCTTCGTGGGAGGAAATTTAATGTTGCATTGTGGTCCTTGTAGTGTTTTGAAAACTTCTAAGGAAGCCGAAAGGTACATTTATAGACTTGAAGGCAGATAACAATAATTTGCTGTATCTACGTGATACTAGTGTAGCAAACAAACTTAGATTATTATTTTGTACATTATTTTATATCGTAAAATAACTAAATATCTTGTAGGCGGTTCTTTAAGTGCGCAGTAGCATTCTGGGAAATGTAGTCACTTCGAAGCTTTATTGATATGAACAAAAGTGCTTTTAAAAAAGAGAAAAAATATGGTGGAAGCATACTTTTCTATTGAATATTCTGAAAGAAATGTAAACAAATAAAATAAGATGGTAACAAAAGAGCGACTCAAATAACTCTTGAAGTTTAATAGAATATCTATAATTTAAAGACATTTTTCATTTACATTAATGTAATTACAGTGAGATAAACAGAACGTTAGAGAAAAACCTACTAGATATAGCAAACTTAAGAAATATTACACAATAAAATTCACACGTAGACTTTAATAGACGATAAATACAAGAGGAAAGAATTTAACGTAGTAGAAACAAAATATCTTAAGGCAATGGTTTTGTTAAATGGAGGAAAGTTGAGAACGAGGAAACAAACATATTTACTTCAGTAGGTTTTTAGCTTGAAAACTTTAAAAAGTGGTGTTTTTGCACTTGAGTAGATTAGATACGACTCTCCCTGATAGGTGAAATATTCCCAGTCGCTGCATCCAATCGTGGGAAGCCAATGAACTGGAACAAATCCTTCATATCCCTGCCACCTGCAAACAGAAAAAAAAATCAAAGAGGAATCACATCCCTACAGCTGTTAATCAGTTAGAGCTTTAGACTGGTTAGTTAGTGTGTGTGTATCATAAAAACATAAAGAAATATCAGAACATTTTTGTTTTTCTATAATAATATGTCAGGTATTACATGACAACAATGATTTTTTGGGGGGGAAAAGATAGGGAGAGGGGTTGCTGACAAGTTAAATACCTATAGAGAATGCTGTTGAGAGAATAGGATTCTCCATTGAAAGAATTTGCAACAACCAAAAAATGTTCCTCCCCGAGGCTGAAGAATTCCCAATCGACAGCACTGAAAAGAGAAATTGGGTGATGATAACTGCTGAAAATATTTTAAAAACAGAAAAAAGATCTGTTTCCACAGGTACATAATTTTTTCCCTATTCCACCTTCAACTCGTTACCTGTAGGTGACAATATCCTGGAAGCGTACAAACATTTGTCCACCAATGTCCAACTCATAGATGGTTGAGTTAATGGTGTACTGACTTGGTCCGGTACCAGAGAGTCTATGTCCGTTGGCCACAACCAAGAAAACTCTGCCACCAATCTGAAACATTTCCCAGTCTGTGGCACAGAATGTCTAAGATGATAGAAAAGGTAAATCAAGAGATTGTCAGTCTATCAAACAGCAAAAGAATGCACTTCAGGTAGAGTTTCCTGTGTGGTCCACTTCACCTTTTCATGCATAGACAATGTTACAGACCTGCAGATGAAGCAAACATTCCTGATCATCAAACTATGACTCCATCACATTTGACATTTTAAGTGTTATCTTGATGGTGAACTAAAGAGTGTACCAACGGCTTAAAGAAACTGACATTTTTTAAAGCATTTATTGTAAAGACACATTACTGCCACCTGCAAATATTATTGTTCTGTAAGTATTTGTTGCTGCAGAAAAGAAATCCAGCTGCAAATCCACAAATTGATATTTTGGAAGTCTGCTGGCAATTTTTGTGCAAAAATAACCTTAAACAGAAAATAATATAATTTATTATTTGCAGAATAAACCACTAATGAGATATTTTGAATTCAGTTTCATCTTTAAATACCCACACCAATGAGTATTTTCATCATGTTCCTTTCTGGAGATGGAGGACATAGGTTAAGAAAACTGAGCTTAAATTAAATTAAATTTTAGTGCATTTTTAAAATTTATTTAAATCCCTGTGAATCAGGAGCACATGAAAAAATGTTGTTTAAAAAATATTTTATGATATTGAAAACTTTGAAGAGTATATAATATTATCCTACTTATATGTATGTAATTCATGATTTGTAACTCAAAAAATACATTTTGTGCAACTTTGTGTACTTGCAATTGTGTATTCACATGTACAAAAATGACAAAATTCAAATAAATACAGTTTGCGCGCACACAACTTAAAATTGTAACAGCTTGACATTAACTGCACACACATAAATCTTTAAAATGTAATTGCTTGTTATACACACAAATAATACAAATTAGTATAAAAAAGTAAAAATATGTTTTTTTAACAACACTCAACATTAAAGTTTCTCTAATCTCATTGCAGCCTCACTTTCCCTGCAGCGCCATCGCCACGAAGCTCTTCCAGGTGGCGCGAGGTCCTCCTCGACACAGAATAGAGAAATTTAAAAACGCATTTTTAGACTTTTTTATAATAAATATAGGGAATATGTGTTTAAGAAAGTGGAAAAATGTTAAGTATTCAAAGCAGCTGAAAAGAGAACTCATAAGAGAGCACAAATCTTGAAGATGTGAGAAGAGTCTCACATCACATTTGTGCGTAAATTTTTTACACAATTTTTTATACAAATTGAAAAAAAAATAAAAGATTTGTGCGTAAATACGGTTTTGTGTATGTGTATTAAGCGATTTGTGTGTGGAGGAAATAATTAATCACCTTTTTCTAGAATAAAATGCTTTTTCAGAACAAAACTTTTTTCACTTTATTGACACCTTGACAGGAGATCAATATCATACATCTAAACAAAAATATGTAAAGAATTTATAATAAAAGGAGCTCTAAGGTGTATTATTGTTTTAACAGAAATGTAAGAATCGTTATCCTGTAGACGATATTATTCCGTGTCATTTCACAGCTCACTTGGCTAAAAGGTGTAAAACATCTGGATTTTCTTCTCTCCTTTGATGATTTCGCGTAATTTATTTCCAGCTGCCCTGAGGTGCTTTTGTAAGTCTTTATATCTATCAGTGGAATTTCCCCATTCTCACATCTCCGACCATTTCCTAACATGGCAATCAATGTGTCATCGTGCTTCCATCCAGCGGAGCAAGATTCAAATATAAAATGATTCACTACCAATTACAAAGCGCTGTCACCGCTCGAGCAAATCACGCCAAACCACACAATCTATTTATAAACCAGCTTTGAATTCATTTATAGACTTCTTCCTCACTGCACATGTCTTTCCTTTTATCATATCAGCACATTTAGGTTTGTTTTTCCTACTCATTTGCAAGATCATGATCTCATCAAATGATATCAAAGCTTAGATGGTGAGAAACTGAATGAATATGAAAACATTTAAGCTCACAAAAACAATCTCTCAAAAACAGCTTCCAGATTTGCACTGTTGTCTTGGATGACAGACTGTCTTAGATTTTCCAGGCTATTCTCAAAGCCAGTTAAATCGTTTCTTTTGCCAGAGTTTTCACCACAAACCTTAATTTTCTGGAACACCTGGAACCTCCCATCAATCCAAACGTAGATGACAGAGTCTACAGAAGTGGTTACTCCATCAAAAGCGTTTGCCACCACAAGGAAGTGGTACGGACCAACACTGAAGAACTCCCAGTCATAGGCCCCTGACGTTGGGATCGTCTGGTAAATTTCAAAAGCCTTGGTCGATTTGTTCCACTTGTAAATCACACTTTCTATGGTGTGGTTGTTGTTGCCTGAAAGACGAATCAGTAAATGGAAGGATTGAGTCATTTATTTATTTATGGTGTCTGTAGAAACCTCGTGAGAAATTCAATTTTTACCCCATCTGTGATTGGCCACAGCGAGATATGTGTTATGATTGATGTTAAAGGCCTCCCAGTCTCTTGCACAGAAGGTCTGCAAAGTCTGGAATGACACAAACCGCTTCCTTTTTTTGCTCCACTTGTAAATAACGGAGTTGTCGGCCCCTGAATCTTTGCTTGACTGTTTCTCTGATCCGGTCTCAGAGTTAGAAACCACAAGGAACGTCTACAACAAAACAACAAAAGACGGATTGAGGCTAAGCTTTTAGTGAGAAGTAGTCATCCTTACAAGAGTTGGTTAGACCTTCTTGCCCAGGTTGAAATGTCTCCAAGCCAAAGCTCCATGAGTGCTGATGTTCTGGTAGAGCCGGAAGCCTGAGGAGGTCCACAGATATACGGCTGAGCCAGAGGATGGAGACCGGTGAGCCATAGCAGCCATTAGACCTATCCCAGGTATCTGGAACACCTGAACACCAGAGGAAGTTTGACAGTGAGCTGAAAATTTGAATAAAACTCCAAAAGAACTTAAAGACCTTGCTTCTATGGACCAACAGATTCGGTTTATTGAAACTGAAATCCAAAATCCATCTTTTCATGCACAGACGAGCATGACAAAAATTAGAAAAGTGACTAAACTGACCCTAACACCGACAAAAAATGTGCTACAGAAATACAGAAGATGAATATCTACATAAATCACTGACAGGTATTTTCCACTAAGAACAGATTTACTGAATTCCAATTCTAGTGTTAAGCTCTCCCAACTATGCAGTAAAAAGTCAAACTAAAACACTTTTCCAAAACTAACATCCATCATCTTAAGCTGACATCAGAGTCCTTTAAGGGTTTCCTAAAATAATATGAAGTACAAGTTTTTTCTTCTTTCTGTAGCTTTAAACCTGAAAAGCTTTTCTCATCAGGAAAACCAGTGTCAGAATGTGTCTGATCAATGGGTTTTGGGCTTTAGGCTGGAAAATGTTTTACTTTTAATTGAAGCTGCAATCAGATTTAGCTGAAAATGTGTCTGCAGAGAATTTCTTGGTTTGGCCTCCATTATTTCTCAGTTATGATCTATCATGGCAACAATTATGTATTTGTGATTTAATGCATTATTACACAATAATTAATATTAAATAACATTTTTAGTCACTTTTAACCATTACTAAATGTATCGAACAATGTATCAGTTAGAAGTTAGCTAAAGTTTATTTAACCTTACATAAAGACTAAAGTAAATAATTACTTTAGACATTATTAAGGCGTTAATAATATAATAACAAGCAGATTGCTGATGCATACATAATGCTAAGCAATTATATGTGGAAACATTTATTAATGTTTCATAATGCAATAAGTAAGGTTTAATAATAAACATTAGTTAACTTCTAACTAATGCAATAAATAATACACTTATAATGCATAAAAGAGTATATTAACACTTCATTTAATAGTTAATAAATGCTGAATAATAAACATTTGTCAACTGCTGACTATTTTTTTAAATAATGCATTTAAAGATGCAAAGTAATGCATAAAAGCTGCTATTAACACTTTATTTATTAGTTAATTATGCATTAACTAACATTAATAAAGAAACCCATGTTATAAAATGGCACCTTTAGCATTGTTTCTGTCTCTTATTTCTATCTATTACTGACTGCAGGTGTGATCATTAAACTCAGCAGATGCTTCTCTTCTTCTTTCAAGTGTTATTTTCTGGACAGTCAGTGACAATGTGATTCACGGTTTTGCCCTGTAACACTCGTGTTTCTGCCAGCAGCAAAACCTTAGGGCCTCTATGAAGGAATTTCAAATACAAACCAATAAATGCATTGCTTTTTTAACAGAGGGACCCTGTGCTTTCACTTAATACTGAACTGTTCCTAACATCTACAGGGTCCCCCAAACTCAAAACAATATTTTGTATCGCCTACCAGGATTGTGGTGCTTTTACTGGAGTATTCAAACACGAATCCCTTAATGCCTGATTTTATTTACCTAAAATTATTTTCATTGTTTTTCTATTTAAGGTGATACAAAATCAAGTGAAGTCCTGGATTAAATGGTATGCTGTGAATTAGTGATATATGGTATGAAGGGGTTAAACGACTGAAATGTGGCAAAATTAGATGACATTAAAAAACAGAATTTTTTTAAACATGAGTTTTATTCTCTTTTATTGAGCATGGTGTTGGATGCTTCATGGTTTGGACACGTTCCACTGTAAAAACCTAAAAAGTTGTCAGAACTAAAAAAAAAAGAAAACAATCATCCCCCAAATTCTTATGAATACTTGTAGAGATGGAGGATAACTTTTCAGAATCCTGATTGCTTTGTCTGCTAAAGATGTACCAAAATGCATGTAAAGGAGCTTTAGATTGCTTTGACTTTTTGTCCCATAAATGGTCTTGTTTAAAAAAAAAATCTTATTTTAATTTTATATTTGGTAAATGACACAGACTTACAAAAAAGTTTAAAGAAAACAAATGGAATGTGTTTAACCCTGAGGAACCTTTTTTAATATATATATATATATATATATATATATATATATATCAATCATTTGCCTGTACCAAAATCTATGAACAAAATATGTCAAATTGGATTAATAAGCCCAAAAGAAAATTATTCTTTGGCTCTCCAGGATTAAAAGAAGCTGAAAATAAAAATCACCCTTTCAGAGAGATTGCACACTGTTTTTGTTGTGGTTGCTTTAATGTGTCATCAAAGATTTCTCTGAACACTCTTGGGAAGTAGAGCATTTATTTCCATCAGGTAGTTCGCTTTTTTCTTCTTCCTTTTTTTGATTTCATTTTAAGCAAATAATATGTTTTAAAATCCAACTGTTAACAATTCCATACTCAAAAAATGCATAAAAAGTCATCTAAATACCTCTATATCATGTGTCTCTGAGCTTGTGGTAAGGACTTGCTTTTCTAGCAAGTAATCCAGCCGTTTGTGATCTACATTGACAAAAAAAAAAAAAAGTTTGATTATTCTGTAAACATAATATAAATATTTCCAGGTGGAAGTGTTCTTACCCTCCAACAGAGTAATCCACGCTGAACCATCGCAGAGGTAAAGGGCTTTCTTTTCTTGACTGAACCACAGCTGACCTTGTTGCAGCTCCGTGCAGGTCCTCTCCAAACCCACTGAAACTCGCTTCTCAGCTGCCGACAGATCATAAAAACACGGGTAAGTGTAAAATAAATACCCTCTTGATTAGCTTGACAGGGTAGATTACCATCAGAAGTCACATCCCTCTGCCTCCCTATGATTGGCAGGTCTAGGAGCAGCGGTGGCACAGACAGAGCAGCTAATTTGGAGTCAGAAGAGGGGCAGATCTGATGAGTCGCATCAGAACCTGGCACCAGAACCAGCTGTCGCAGCAAACCCTGAAGATGGGACGGTAGGTAAAATATTAATTAACTGCACAGATAACGTTGTGCTTCAAATTGAAAATACAACTCACAGAAAACAAGCCCTTCCATCTTCCACGACTGCCAATGTGGAATCTGGATCCCTGAATGTTGAGGTCTGAGGAAAAGGGCCTGGAGGGAACGCTGAAACAGAAGATCATTATTACAAATAGCTGAGGTTCGCCGTGTTTCTTCTGTAAATGAGCTGCCGCAAAACTCCCTGCAGTCAAAGCATTTTATGTGTTGTGTAATTTTTAATAAAGTGCTAGAATATGAGACTTCAATTTCATGTCTATAAATGCTATGGATGTTGCACCCTTCAGTGTTCCAGAGGGAGTTTCCACTCAAAACCGTTGATCACTTACTGTCAGATCACTATCGTACAGCTCCAGGGAGAGAGCAGATTGAGAGCATTATATCACACTGAAGGATCCAGTTGAGAAACAGGAAGATATTGTGGCTTCAGACAGAAAAAAAGAGCTTACATTTCTATGGGAGAGTTGCAGTCCACTGTGAGCCTCACGTGATGCTCCCCAACAGCTAACACGAGAGTGTGCCATTGGTTATCAGCCAGTCCAATGCCTCGAAACACCCACTGCTCTACAGCCTCGGAGCCACCTTTCATAAGAAAGTGCAACCGTTTTGGGGATATCTTCAACCCCAGGAGGACATCACCAGGTTCTGGATTCCTCTTGACTTGTATCTCCATTTGCTGCTTCTTTTCAGTTGAGCTTTTCCCTTCATTTGTGTCTGAAACAGCTTCCTTCTCCTCGTGTTTGCTTTTATTCAAGTATTTTGGTGCCAGCAATGAAAAGACATGTTCATTTCTCTGTGTGAAAAGAAGAAGAATGTTTTAGACAATCATTCAGCTGCAAAGATGTGTTTTAAATTGATTTTTTAGCCGTGGTGCAGAGACAGAACAGCATATTTCTGAATGGATAATTGCAGGTTATGTTGCTGCTATTGACTGCGTATGAGACTAAGTGGCGGTCAAAACAGGAAGTACCCGCTGGTTCCAAGAGGCCAAAATCCCTTAGACTTCTGTTGAGAAATAAACTATTACTCAGTTGTTATATTTATCGAAAAAACTTTACTTTTCTTGCTTTTTTTCTTGCTAATCCCATTTTTTCCCCACAATTCTTCTTTTATGCAAGTTAAGATATAAACTGACCAATCAGATGCCTCAACAAAAGTATGTGGTTATATGTCAAACGTTTGATCGACACATTCTGCCAGGCCAACTTTTAAGTGGTAGGGGTGTGGCCCTCCGAAAAGCTCACCTCTGATTGGCAAGAGTGGTTGCCATAGAAGTGAAAACTCAGACCGACATGGACCAACCATTGCTTATGGACAATTTCTGATTCCAACCATAGACAGTATATAGAGAGAACTGGATAGATTATCCCTTCCCTCCCTTATGTTCCAAATAGGCAGAACCTGCTGGTCCGAGAAAGCCAAAATCCCATAGACTTCTATTGAAAAATAAACAGCTGTTACTGTCATACTGTTTGTCAGAATAACCATTCTTGCTCTGATGTCTCTTATTTAAAATCTCATTTTTTTTCATAATATATTTTCTTTATCGCAAGTTATTCAAATTATAAACTAGCCAATCAGATGCCTGTTAGAAAGGATGTAAAACCTCCATTTCCTTAGAACAACTCTTTATAGTATTTTAAGGAAGATGTTGATACAGTTTTTAGGGGACAGCACTACTTCCAGTCCAACCCCCAACACAAAGAAGAAATGATTTGAATTAATCATATTTTTAAATGTCTTGTTATTCAAACTTTTATTGGAGTTAACATTTGACATCTCAAGGAGCAGGAGCTTTTCCTTCCTAAATGTGAGGAAAGTGGGAGCAAAACATTAACAAAAAAATTAAAAAGAATAACATTTTAAGATATCACCTCTTAAACTTCTGTTTAAGTAAAAGAAACCACACATTTCCAAGAAACTTCACACATATTTACTGAAATTAAAATATAACAAAAACTTTTTGTTTATACGAATCCTTATTAAAATGCTTATTTTGTCTTGTTTGTTGCGCATTTGTCTGAATTTTACACATTTTTCTTTTTATTTATCTGTATTAATCATCCACATTGAAGGGAACTGTACCTGATTTTTATTATACTAGGTATAATGACAATTAAGAATTAGTATTCCATTCTACTCTATTCCAAAAAAAAAACCAAAAAAAATCCTACAGAAATCAAATAAAAACAAGCCACACACTGGAAAATGAAGGAAAATGTCAGATGGAAAATGGTAAAATGGTACTACAAAGAACAAATTATTCCTATTTTTTTAAAGAAAACTAGTAATTGTATTTTAGGGGAAGGATTAGTGGCTGCACAGCAGTGTCGTGGTCAGCACTTTTACTTCACAGAAAGAAAATCTGAATCTCATCTCTGTGTTTTTACTTGTGCATACGTAGATCTTCTTCTGGCACTTCCTCCAACAAGCCAAAAACATGCTTCGTAAATTGACTGGCAGCTTTAAATTGTCCTATAAGTGTGAATGTGAGAGTGTGAGGTTGTCTGTTTCTGTGCAGTGGATTGACTAACAGTGTGTGTCCTGATTTCACCCCTTCAGTAGCTGGGCAGGCTCCAACAAAAGACTCCAAGGCAGGTTCAGAAAAATAGATGGATATTTATCCATCCATTTTCTCAACCTGCTGCATCCCTTTTGGGGTATTGGGGCTGCAGGAGTCTGTCCCAGCTACCGGGCAGGTTACCAGTGTCTTGCAGGGTCACACATTCACACACATGCACATGGTACAATTTAGAGTTAGCAACTTACCTATAAAGAATGTTTTTGGAGTGTGGGAGGAAGTTCCTGGAAAAAAACCCCACACATGCAGGCAGAACATGCAAACTCCACATAGAAAGCTCTTTATTTTTTAAGAGTTATTATGGGGATATCCCCCAAGTTCAACCCAGAAGTTGAATTTTTAGGTAAATGACAGTTGCAAAGGTAAACGGACATGTCTCATGAGTTTTGTGAGCTTTATAAAACAGCATGAATGATGTGTGAATGACTAGACAATGCAGAGTCAGCAGTTTTTGAGATGCGCTCACCTTGGCTGCAGTGCGAGAGACTTTCAACGTCAGAACAATGGAGAATTCTTTGGGGAAAAGGTCACAGTTCACCAGCAGCTGCGAGAGAGGAAAGCTCATGGAGACGTCGGGGCTCACAAATTGAACTCCCCTCACTCCATCGGCCTCCTTAATGCGCACCCCAGGGACAAGTCGGGAGGTGTCCCTCTCAAGAATAAAAGACAGAAGATCCAGAGGAAGGACATCTGTGGAAATTAGAGAAATGGTTTTACTTTTCTTAGTGTTGTCTGAACAAAGTGATCAGGAGGGATGTCTATGTAAGCTTCGGAAAATGGACACTTGAAGCAGTGATGGAGAGGAGGACTGTGAATAATCTCTCATCCATCATGGGTAATCCTGAGCAGCCTCTCCATCCTGTATTTGACGGTCAGCGGAGCACCTTTTCCAGGAGGCTAAGGCAGCTACAGGAGATTATTCCTGCCTCACTCCATTGGACCATAGAGCTCGTCATCCTTGAGTCGTAGATAAGATTCTTTTTTTTTATTTAACCTTTACTTAATCAGGAATTTCCTATTTAGATTAAAAATCTAATATTCATTGAAGCCCTGGTGGTGATGAAGGAGACATTCATACACATATACACCAAAGGACAATTAACAGTAAAATTCAGAATCTTAAAATGGCCTGTAAGAGCCAGAGTCTTTAACTTCAAGTCCTTTTGTAGATTGTTCAATGTTGTTGGTGCAGAATACTGAAAACCCACTTTCCCGGATTCTGTCCGATCGCTTGGTTCTGTCAATTCTTGCAATCTTTAAGGATACTTTCTATTTGAGATTTATTTTTCTAAAAGTTGCTTGGATCCAACTGATTTTTTTTCCTGATTTTCATTATTAACACTGTTTGTTTTGTCTGTTCACTGACCCTGTACTCCACTGCTGCAACAATCAAATGACCACAGGTGGGGACTCAGTCACATGACTTGGACTTGAGTCAGACTCAAATCATGAATTTGACGACTTCAGACTCGACTTGGACTTTCAAAACTCTGAATTGTGGCTTGACTTGGACTTTAAGTCTTTGACTCGGAAAGACTTGTGTTTGTTTACATCCGCGTTTGGTGTCGGCCGAACATCCAATGGATGGGATTGATCCAACAGTTCAACCAATCAAATTGCAGACAGACCCCCCCCCCCCAAAAAAATATGGACACATGGTCTGTGAGATTAGAATTACTCATTTTTTTTAATGACTTGAAAGGACTTGAAACAGTAAAAGTAGGACTTGTGACTCGACTTGAGACTTTTGGTCTTGACTTGTGACTCGACATGTGACTCGACTTGAGACTTTTGGTCTTGACTTGTGACTCGACTTGGGACTTGACTCGGACTTCAGGACAAAGACTTGAGACTTGTAAAACAATGACTTGGTCCCACCTCTGCAAATTATCTTAATTGTAAATGTACAACTTGCAAAAAAAAAAAAAAACAGCGACTGACCTGAGGAAGAGTTCATGTCTCCCAAAGAATTTTTCAAATCCAACACAGATGTCTTTAAGCCCAGAAAAAACCTCAGAGAAACTACCAAAACTACAAGAATCTCAGAGAACTCTAAATAAAACGGATTTATTACTAATATATATCTATTAAAAAGTACTCATTTGTATTCATAACCAACGTTTAACCACATTTTGGGGTCTTAAGAGAAGATCAGATCATGTTGCTCCACTATTGTCTAAAATGAAACTATCCTTTGCTGAAGTCTGAAAGGTTTGTAACCTCAGAATGCCAATAACCTTTACCTCCCTGTAACCTGGGAGGAATGACTTTAGGAGCTTGTGCAGCTTCCATGTGATTTGGGTGGGGTTGTCATAAAATATAAGATAGTATTTGGAAAACGATACTAACGGGAGAGCACTCCGAGTACTTACAGCTTGATGACAGCATCCCACAAACATTCAGCTTGTGTACACTAACCACATCCAATGTCTGCACTTGTTTTTGGAAGTTAATTGAAGTCAAAATGGGACACACATGAGGGCGCAGACGAGCGCTCCCGCTATGCAGACAGTCGAAATTATCCAAAAGAATTTTAGCTGAAGGGGTTTCCCAGGTTTTGGATGGAGCTACGAACAATGCATTGAATAATCATTAACTGTTGAGGAAAATAAAAAAGTTTTGTACCTTTGCACTGTCTCCATGTGCCGGTGACCGCATCAGTGGCCCTCAGGAGAAGCAGCAACCAAAACATCAGCGTTGACATTGTGACAAAACTGGTTGTTTCAGTCGACAGTTGCTAAAAATGTCTACAGTCATTGATCCTTTTCTTAGGTGATGACACAAAAGAATCTGATCATCCAGCGTGTAAATCCAGGAAAAAAGTTTAAAAAAAGTCCTGCCAAACAACCTCAGATGTGCACTGAGAGAAATCCACTCATCTATGAGGAGATTCCTGCACCTGCAGCTCCTTTTAAACACCGGAGCCATGCAAATCACTAAGCAGCCTGTCATTCATCCTCCCTCCACCATAAATCTGACAGCACATTTGCCTGAGGGCTGTGCTACGCTCATGTTTACAGCACACCAATTGACTAATAGGCAGGCAGACGCAAGATTTGAGAGTGACTGCGTAGGAAACGTCTGTCAGTGGGGCATTTTTAACATTTCTTTATTAAAATAGAAAACAATAAAGCACAGGTGACCTTTGATCTGGTAATGCATGGATGGATATGAGCTGGGGGTTTATCATTTTCATCTTTATCCCAGAGTTTATTACTGGAGAAGCCAAATATGTGCATGAAATCCACAGTAAAATAACTCTAAAATCTGATCCTTCATTTTAAAAAGACAATAGGGTTCAGCTAGAAACTTTAACGAGAATTTCTCTTTGAGTCGGTGTCACGGGGGCACGTGAAGGTCATCAAATTGCTAAACAAATTCGTCATTCGTTTAAGTTTGTTGATCGGTTGCCATGGTCACAGAGGCATCTCAACCACCATCAATCAGCATATTTACAATGCAAATAAATTATTTTCGTCACAACCACATGCAGAGATGAATATCTAAGATAAAAACGACAATCATCTCTATGACGGTCTTCCTGCAAGAAAAGCAGGAAATGCTTGAAATGACTACATTCCCATGTGTAAACTTGGTTTTGATTTTTTAGTTGGAGGTATCGATTCAATTAATACTCCACTTGTACAAGCTCTTTAGCTTAGAGGAATTTAGGCTTTTAAACTTGAATATTCTTGGATTTAACATCAAAAGTACTTGTAGTTATTTGGTGTAAAAAAAAGTTTGATGCATTTTCTAATTTGTTTCTCCAACCAAAACCACGTTTTGCAGACCAATGGCGCCACCTAGCTTCTATTCTGTTAAACTACCAATTGTTTTCATTTCATTTGAAAGGATATAAACAAACCAAAACCACAAAAATGAATTTGAAAACATAATTTTTCATTGCTCCCCGTGGAAGAAAGCTAAAAATACTTCTTAAACCCTTGAAGTCTGTTGATGCAAAAATGCATCAAACCACTTTTGTGCCAAACTTACTTTAATTTAGAACAGAGGTCAGCGACCTTTAGGAGTAAAAGAGCCATTTTGGCTCATTTTCTACTGGGCAAAACCCAGACTGAGCCGCATAGTCTTACTTTTGTCTAAAATAAATTTTAGTTTACCTACATTACCTTCTTTTTTTGTAATAATACATTTGAATTATGTCTATTTTTTGGCACAAATAACAGCAAAAATCTTAAAATAAACTAGCATCTCCCAAAAGGCAATTATTTTTTTCTTTTTATATTAGACAGCTCAAATAATTTATATTCAAAATAAAAGATGCGCTGTGCCAAACAGGATCATCTTAGTGCAGCTCTGCTATTAACAATGTTGTGCAGCATGTGCTTTTAAGTCATAAAAGATCAAACTTTTTACAAACGTTTTGCTTTGCATATAAAATGTGCTCATTCTAGAGGTAGCATTGAGAAAACAAGACATCTTTACATCAACAGGGATGTAAAAACCTACATAGCTAATCATGTATGTGCACCTCAACCATCAATTTAACTAAAGTAAATAAATCCTAATTAAGTAACCCTTACTTAAAAAATTACCTATTATATTTTTCTTCAGCCAGAGAGCCACCATGGAGAGATAAAAGTCACAGGATGCAGACCCCCAATTTAGAATCTACTTAAATGATTTTTTTTTTTTTTAACAGCTGGAAATAAATTCAGGCATCTACAGGTTAACATGACAATATAAAATTATGGATTAAAAATAATCACAACTCAGAATCTGAGTACCAAACTATATTTATTGTATACAGTAGTAAAAGACCACAACTAATGTACAATTCAGTAGAGAAAAAGGAGAAAAAAAAAAAACATGACAAGACCTGGACCCCGTTCTTCATACATAACAATGTAGTTCAGCCGAGTGCCATAAATCTCTCATAGCAGCTCAGTCCTTACAATGCAAAGGGGGGAGGAGGCCAATTTATTGGCATTGATAACTGTGCTCTTGATTCTGTCAGATAAACTGTAATCAGTATTTGTGCAGAAGCCCATCCAATATTTCTACTTATTTCAGTTTATTTACCACAAAACTTAAAAGCAAAAAAAAAAAAAAAAACATGACTTAGGACAGGTAGGTTTGGGGTCGGATAAAATGCCTTCCAATTAGTCAAAATGTACACAGCAAAATTAAATATGTCAAAAAAAAAAAAAAAAAAAGTAGATGGCAGGTATGAATACACCCATGAAAAATGTCAAGATACCAACATTCACTATCAACCTAAACGCATAGAAAAATACATGTAGAGCTTAATATACAAGGAAATAAAGCACCTTTCTAATGTGGCCAAAGAACAGAAAAAGGGTAAAACATGTTTTAGGCTGTCACAATGTTTACAAAGACCGACTTTATGTGCTCTCTGCAGTGAAGAACG
This sequence comes from Oryzias melastigma, assembly GCF_002922805.2. Taxonomy (NCBI): domain Eukaryota; kingdom Metazoa; phylum Chordata; class Actinopteri; order Beloniformes; family Adrianichthyidae; genus Oryzias; species Oryzias melastigma. Next base: position 9,044,748 of record NC_050533.1, read on the forward strand.
GGTGCCCGGCGAGAAAAACTTTAAATCTAAACTTTCCTTAAATGGTGATCTGACATTTCTTGGAGGTTCTAAGCTCTAGTCCGGCTGTTACACAGTATGGTTCGCTTTCAGATTAAAAATTCTTGGATCTTGTTGGGCCTTTCGGAATCAAATAAAGCCTCTTAGGTGACCCACATATGAAGAACGGGGGCCACGTGGGCACGACACACAATTCTCTCTCTCTCAAAAAAAAAAAAAATCCATCTGCTGAAGTAATTGCAATGAAATAAATCCATCTGTTAATTTAACAATACATAAGACTCACTCTCTTAATCTGCAATAACTCCACAGCAAAAATTGTGTTTTTGTTTATGAAAAATCAATATTCCAACAAGGACTTAAAAAGCGCGTCAGCATCAAAATCCCACTTTTGATGGCTCAAACTGGAAGATGTCCTTGTTTAGAGCCCATCTAGAGCCTGTCATTTGCCACATGTGACAATAACACAAAAATAATACAGCTGACCCTTCGGGGGGCGGGGGGACCAATTCAGCTTCAGGCGACACAGTAACCTAGCAATGGCCTCTTACAGAGATGTACATCAAACATGGAGTTAACTTCTGTCTTTGGATTAATAAACCAGGCCCCTCAAGACATTTCTAAACCCCAGCTCAAATACTTCTGTACAAGGGAAAAAAAAAAAAAAAAAAAAAAACTGAATCTGCATTCATTCTGTAGTAAGACACACGCACACTCACAGAGAAAAAAAAAAACAAAAACTTAAGCATCTAAAATGCAAAGCTAATTAAAATCCATTTTTGTACACGTTTCCATTCAAAGAAAAAGCCATTTTGCACATGGAATGAAAACCGATAACAACTGGATGCTAAGCTTTCACCTGACAGTCAACCAGAAACTGCCAAACCAGGAGGAGGAGCTACAATGAACTGATGGTTCAATTACAGCTTGCCAGTAGTGTAAGGTTGTATAAACTGGCCAGCAGAAAGACTGCTATCACACACACATACACACAACTTCCATTCCGACTGCGACATAATATAAAAAGCAGAGAAGCCCCTCCCACAGATGACAAAATATCATATGATAACCTTTAAACAGTGGAAATAATATTAACATTAACAATAATAATAATAATAATATAGAGCCAAGAGTAGCGATGGGGACAGAGAGGCAGTGAAGGTGGTTGAGGGCGTGGTCTGAAGGTGGTCATTGTTAATAGTAGGGCTTAGCACTTCCCTCCAGTCTGCTGCTGGAAAACATCTATGGTGTCTTCGTCTTCCATCTCCAGCTGAGAAAAGAAAAATATTTGATTGAACAAATAATACCCGACAAAAAAAATTAAAAAAAAGTATAAATAATCGTACCTGTGCAGGTGTATCCGTTTCATTGATAGGCTGTCCATCAAACCTGAACCTGATCTGCCTTATTGAGAGTCCCTTTAGGTAAGAATACAAAGAAATGTTCAGATTTTGAGTTTGATAAAGAATCAAAGATGTTTCTTGGGGTTTCCAGCTTACCTGCCGTTCACAGTACGCCTTCATTAGTTTGCTGAGCGGTGTGTGCCTTTTGATTTTGAACTGGACCACTGACCCATCTTGCCCTGCAACTTTAAGGTTGATGTGGTCGTTCTCAGTCTTTACTCCTTCCTGTCGAACAAACAAAATAAAAGTTTCAGGAAATATAAATATACACATCCTAGCTAATAATAGTAGAGTCAACTAATATTTTCATAAATATTTTAATGTTGCTAAAACTATCAGTACTCTTGAAAATGCAACTTTCAAGTGTAAAATTAAATGCTAACATTTTTCAGCTAATTATTTGTATACATTTTTATTTTAAATTCATGCATTAAATTATAAACACGTAAATAGTACAGTTAAAAACTGAATAACACTTTTACACGTAATATATATAATAAAATGAAAGTAGAGAACTGTAGGAGTCTCAGATTTTATTGTTGCACATGCTAATGTTAGCATAGTTAGCTCCCGGCTATGTGGTTGAGCCTTTTGCTAACTGTAGGGAGTGTAGCTGCCCGGCAACGCTAACACATTTGATTCATCCCACGAGAGGAGCCAACGTGGGAATATTTTTTGTAAAAAAAAATAAAGCAAAAATATCGAGGGGCAAAACTGGATTTGAAACGAGTGCGTCACCTCCGTCCGAGGACTTTTTCGTTTGCGGCATTCGCAGCATTGCGGACATAACGTGGTCCCGCTTCGACAAAGGGCAGAACACGCAAACAGCAGTCGTAGCTTAATTAAGCAGTTTTCTCATAAACATACTCGTCCAAGTCGACGTTGGCGACGTTTGTGCAGTTTCCATCAACGCACCGCAATGGAAGCTCCCAATCGCGAATGCACCGATGTGATAGAGCTCATTCATTTGCGAAACAAACACTGCGCCACTTTACAAAAACGTGCAAACCAGGCCATTTTAGACTGCACATCTGAGCAACGGCTTCGTACGATCTCCCGTAAAAACCCCACAAATAACCAAGCTCTTCCGGTCTCAGCGCCTTACCTTTGGCTTCTCCTCCGACATGTCTGATGAATTAACGGGGGACGGAGATATTCTTGATTTAGCTTTAAATGTATTTTTCTCTTCCTGCCGCCTTCTCTCTCCGCTCTTCTGCTCCGCTCGCGGGTGCGCGCATAAGATAGCCGTTGGCATCAAGGATTGGTCCGAGAAAACCACGTGGTGCTTTCTTTTTTTTTCCTCAACGCGGGAGCGCGGATGCAGGAGCGCGCATTTATGCAAAAATCTCGGTCACGCGAACAATAAAGGAGCAATCAAACGCATTTGAATGCTTATTAAAAACAATTTAAATACATAAATCAATTAATTTGGTTTAAAAAAAAGAAATATAAAAAATAATATTTTTTAACTTTTTAAAAATATATTCTATTAAATGTTTCTATTACAAGTTCAGAGGAACTGAAATCACTATAGGAACATGGGTTAAAGACAGGAAGTGTGTCCAAGTCAGTCAGTATTTTAGGTTGAAAATATTTTTGCATTTTAGAGTATTTAAAAAAAAAGATAAGTTATTTCCTATACATTTTAAAAGGAATGTAACGATTAATCAACCTAATTGGTTGGAAATTGATAAATGGTTTATTTCAAGCAATCAAAGCAGATATTAAACAAAGGCAAGAAAACAGAAGTTTGAACATATGCAAAGACATATCAAACATAGGAGGATTATTTATATAAAAAAAATGATTGCAAAATGCGCATACGTTTAAATACACCAGTAATTAGTTCAATTATTACTCTGAAGCACAAACACAACTGCTCTTTTGCATATCAGTTTTGGCGCAACTATTAAATACTAATAATGTCAAAAGGAGTTCAGTAGATTGCTTAAAAGGTAGTGAGAGGATGCAAACTTATATAATTCCACCCCTGCTCTGCTTTATTTTGATTTTTTTCATTTTCGGTACCTAAATTATCATCATCCTGATCTGAACTGTTCAGGTAAAACTGGTAGTTTTATTTTCTGGATATTCTTAAAAACTATTACCCAACTGTGAAATGATCTTGTATTTTAATTAATTTCAAAATTAGTTTAATTACTTGTTTATTTCAAAGTATGTGGTAAAATTCGGTTAAAAAGAGAAATGCACAACAAACAAAAGTACAGAGTCATTCACAGGTTTAATCAGTCTTAACTCTTTATTAGGTTTGGGTCTTTATTCAAGACGTAACAGCAAAATAAGGGTATTAACAATACCAAAGTAATAATAACATAATTCTGTTTGGGATAAAAGTTTATTTCTAAATTCCTAAATGTTAAGGTATTCCAAAACCATCAATTAAAAACAAAAAAGCCATTTCATTTATGGAAAATGCAGAGAAAACATAAAACCCTGCTTTCAGAAACTTGAAACAGGTGCAAAAAAGTTCACATTTTAAAGCTAATAGCTAAAATTAACATTAAGCTGGGAGTGAGATCTTAAAATATATAACTACAAGAAACTGTTTTTAGTAGAAGGAAAGTATTGCTAAGCAATAATAGATTGGTTTTATATGTACAGTAATTTTAAATGCTAATAAATAAAAGAGTTTTGAAAAACACTACAGCTGCAAGCATCTACTTGGACGAATTATCTTTGGTCATTGCTGCACAGCATTCTTAAAAAAAAGGGGGCAAAAAGACACTAAAGGTTTTGTACACAAAACTAATTTCACTTTTGTAACATTTGATTACATTAGTGGGTCTCATATGTTCATAGAACCACAAAACAGGCTGTGGGTTGACAGCTGTGTCCATGACTTCAATTCTCGTTCCTTGGATCTCATGCAAATCTTGAGTATGGATTTGGTCCATTGAGGCCTAAAAGACAAACATAGGCATATGTTATTTACATAAATAAGTTTTTACCTTATGGACCAAAACATGGGCAGACCTGTATGGTGCAGGCATGTGCCCCGCACCAAGTTTTAAGACCACTCCGTTAGCTCGTAGAGCAAAAACTGTTCATGCACATTTTTTTCCTATGGGTATGCTGCGGGCTATAAGTTACAGCAAACACTTAAAGACCCACTACAATTAAATTGTGTTTTAACATGTTCTTGTGGGATTTTTCACATGGAGGACATATATAGAGAAAATCAAAATTCAAATTGGGTTTCTGAGTATTTCTATTTTCAAATCACAGTGAATCATGAGAAAATAATAATTTAATAAAATGTAAAATCTACAATCAGTGGGCCACAAGCTCCTTGCTCCACTCCATTCTGACCCATCCACTCGCAGACAAATAGATCCATGTACGTTTTTGTATTCCTTGTCCCAGCTAGCATCTCGTTTAAAATTGTACGACTGGATAGCTCCAATATTGGTTGTCATACTTGCTATACTGGTAATGTTAAGTTGGGGGTATGAGGGAATGTAAACTATCTCTAAAGGTGTATTCAGACTGGAAAAGTCTATTAGTCAGAACCAAGTCTGCTTCATTTGGTGCAAATCCTGAACTTTGCATTTGGTCTCTATTTGTACTGCATTCATCGGTCATTTCTGTCTGGAACCAAAGATTGTATACAAGCCACATGACTAAAGATCCCTTCAGTCATTGGCCAGGCATTACAAGGGTGGGGCAAAGCAACGAGAGAAGGAATAATGAAAATCCTACGCTTTACAATCCTGGAATGCCTGTATCTACGTCAGGTACAAAACTTGTTACTTGCTAGTTTGGTAGTGTTGAGGCATGCTGCAAGACGGTTACCGAGGAGCCAGTTGGCTATGAAGGTATACTAATGAGTTTTTATGACATATAGATAGTTGGGAAAAACAGTGTGAGAAGCAATGTGTATCATGTTTAAAGTTGTTTTAATGAGCCTGCATTTCAATGAGTTCCTGTGTCTTATCATTGATCTACTTTACCTACTGTTTACATCCTGTAAAGCTCAGCTACGGTGGCCATTTTAGTTCAGTTGTTATTATTCAGATTGAGAGAAGAGAAAAAAAACTGGAGCTCAGTCTGATTGGAGGACCACCTGTAAAGATGGGTCTGAGAGCAGTTCCTGGCTTGGGAGTATTCAGACTGAAAATATCCTCTGAATCGTCGGAGGAAACGAACTCTGGTTGACTTTAAGCAAACCAAATGTGTCCAGTCGGAATATTCCCTAAGGCATAAAGAAGGTGGAGGATCTTGAGTCATTTGTGTCAACAGTCCAGAGATAAAATGTCTGAAAGGGATTAAGAGAAACATGTGTAGGCATCTTAACATGTTAAGTCAAGAATGACGTGTCAGACTGTCAGGAAGAATATAAAGAAAGGCGTTCAAGATGGTGTGAAGTCAACAGCGTGGTTGAGACAGAGACACAGAGAAAAGGACGAGGAAAGAGAAAGAAAGATGCAAGCCAAGAACAGATAGAACCAGGAAGTTATTGGAAAAACAGTTTGTGGAGGATGTTTTAGAAACTTTTAATTTTGTGGTTTGGACATAATCAGAGGAGCAACATTGAATTTGTCAGTAGAAGTCTAGAGGAAGGCCAAAGATTTGATTCATGGATGTATTTAAAGACAAAACATAAAGATAGTCAACGTAAAAGAGAATTGGATCAAATTGGAAGGAGAAGTTCAAAGTTAAAGCTGAAGACGTTGTAAGTTGCAGAAATATTTTTGTCAACATTTCAGGAAATATTGATAAAAATGATTATTCTACATTTTGTTTAAAATCTGTGTCCTCAGTCACGCTTTCAGAGCTGATCAAACACATCAGGAATGCAAGTTCCATGTGTGACGGGAAACTGAGGAACTCACGCCTCCATGTGGAAACTGGTTTTAAATCACTGGAGCAGCAGTAACTTTAATCAAACAAAAAGCAAAAACCTAAAGTAAACTTTTATTACACCCATAAATCCTCTCCATCTGAAATTGAGATAGTGTTTTGGGTTATTGTCCCATCTTTGACACTTTTAGTTAAATAAAAAAAGATGGAAAATGAGATGGATCATCTTTCCTTCAGTTCCATGAGCTGTGGTTCAATAATGGCTACCTTTGTATTTATATATAAAAAAGCTCAAACATCATATAAATCATGTAACGCCATAGCAAATAAACCAAAATGTGCCTCAACTTTATGATTAAATCATGTATTTCATATAAGTGGTCATATTAACATGTATTAAGGAAACGTTTTGTAGAAATTATTTAGCCCCTCAGAGTTTACAGACAACAAAGCTGCACCTTATGATTAAACTACTTCAGTGCTAAAAGCTTACCGTATTTCTGCCGGATTTCCTGATGTCTCTGTTTCATCTCTGCCGTCCTGGTAAAGAGAAAACACCCCAATTAAACTTTTTTTAAAATTTCGACTCATCTTATATCGGCTATTATCCTAGCATGGCTATCTAAAATGGCATTTCTAACTTCAAGCAGTCATGTGTAACATGTAAAAACATAATTTGCCTGACGTATATCTTTAACATGCTGTTGTGTTTTATGAGTTACAGTGTTCCCTCGCTATATTGCTGTTCACTTTTTGTATTCTTGATATCTCTCTGATTTTTTTAGTGCAATTTTTGCTTTTTTTTTACAGCACACTGTGTTTTGCATCCTGATTGGCTGCAGACCACTGTCAATCAACCTCCTCTGTGTCTCGTCTCCTGTACTGAATGCCTTCAGTTTGAGAAATACAAATAAATCTTTCATCATAAGAAAATCTCTGTTTTCATTCTAAAATATTGCACTAATTTTTCTATGAAGATTTGAACTCAAAAGAAAAAAAAAATGTAAAAATATGAATGTCTGCCTGAGAAAAGTGTGACGTTTGTAGTCAGGGATTTCTCCCATGATGGGTTCGTTTTAGAGCGTACCCCTGCAATAAACGCAGGATTTAGAGTTTATTTGCAGCTTCTTCTTGTACTAGAATATTTATGCTAAGATGCAGCACTTTTTGAGGTCATGTAGCTGCAACCAGCATGTGATTAAAAACTTCATTCTTCCCTCATGAACATTGTGTTTATGGTAACAGATAAAGATCATGACAGGTACAGTCACAAGGGCAGGTGAAGCTCAGCAAAGAAATAGAAAAGTATAAAAATAAAATAAATACACTTTCAAATGAAAACTTTACACTTAATTTTGTGATTCAATATTGAGTTGAGTTTTAAAGTATTTTATTTTAATTAAATTAATTCATAAATCCTTGCATTACTTTTCATGTACATAAACATATTGTACTGTATTTCTTTGGCAGAAAAATGCTTTTTTAATGTTGGCAACAATGATTTTAAAAACTGAAAGTTCCACTTTTGTTCCCCTTTTAAAACTGAAAAAAGGTGGAAGTTTCAGCTACCTGAAAACTTTCACTTAAAAACAATCTAAAAAAAAGCTTAAATTTGAAGAATATGATCAAAACCAAAACAAATGGTATTGTATGATATTTTAACAATAAAACTGTGCATTGCAAAATCCAGAAAATGAGCAAAAACATGAACTGTTACCTTTGCTCCTGTTTGGTCTTCGCCTTATCACCTTTTCTCTGCATTTTGGCATCAAATCTTTGGGATCTTGACACACAAACACAAGATTAGTGCTAAGCAAAGACACTGAAGCATAACCAATTCACGTCAAGGAGAAAACAGAATGCACAAAGTGTAGAACACGAGTCAGTGTTATCATTGTAATTGTGATGCATCAGATTGAGACCGTTTAGAGCACACTTACCCAAACCTCTCACACTTGCAGCAACAGAACATGCACACCAGGAGGGAGATAATGAGGACGCCACCGAGCACCGCCAGCGTGATGATCAGGGTCTGAAAATTCACTGCAGAAGACGCCAATGATCAGCCTCCAGAAAGAAAACTTGTTCTACCTCTTTTTTTGTGCCCAATTAGAACATTTTTTGTGATATTGGGCTATATAAATAGAATTGAACTGAATTGAGTTGAGTTAAAGACGAAACAATTCTCTCTTATATGTAAATGTTAGATTTGGCTGAATTTCACAACCGTTGCTCAAAACTAGCACAGCAGGTCATGTGACCACCTTTTGCATGACAGGTGTGTCAATGACGACACACAGAATGTCTGGCATTCATTCACATGCTAACAGACCTCACGAAACATATCTAAATAAATGCAAACATTCCCCTTCCTTCAGTCAGCCTTCGTATCAAGCAGAAATGTGAAAAGCTTCATTTTTGAGCTTGTCATTTTAAAATTTAAATTAAATTAAAAATTTTATTTTACTTTTAATCAGAAAATAAAACAGAATAAAATGACATTAAGGAAGGCAGATCGCTTACCGGTAATTTTATTAAAAAAAACTTTATTTAGTGTAATATTTTAATGTGTCAAATCTGTTAAAAATATGTTGGTGCATTTAAAAAATACAACTTAAAACTTTTGTTCTATATGAAAGTGCACTGTGTGAACAAAATAATTTAACACTTGACTTTTAAAATCAGTGTAATTGTATGTGTGCAAGATACTCAAAGTGAGACACAGTCAGGTTGAAACTGGATAGGCATTTTCTTTCAATGTTTGTTCTTCACTTCAAGCACGCAAAAGTACGCAAACAGAATGATTTATACTTTTAAGAAAACAGTAAGATTCAAGTCAACTTTAGGGTTTGTTACCCTAAAGAACCACTTCATACTAAGTTAGCTTAGTCTAGATATTTTTAAATAAAACCTAAAATATGAACTTTAATAACTATAGCATTTCTAATTTAAATGATAGAAAAGTAAATATTTTTAGAAAATATGAGGACAATATAAATGTTCTTACTCCAGCAGAGCCCCCAGCGTGCATCATTCAGCGGGCAGAGTGCATGAGGTGGAAGGATGGTCTTCACCGGGTAAGTTAAACATGATTTTGTTTTAATGCACCACAAGCACTGTCATAAAAAGAAACAGAAAAAAAATGTGAGGATTGAGGTCACTTTCAGAAGAAAAAAATGCATGATGAGTGCACTCTTTATGTAGGGGGGAGTTGGGAATAACAATCAGATCAGTTACTCCACAAACCAGACCAACAGGTACTAAGGGGAGGAGCTATCCGGCTTCACCTCACACAGCTTTTTCCATTGCACACAAATAACACCAGAGCGACCAAACAAAGGAAATGACTGGATTTTAAGTCCAAATAGATGAAGATCTCATTTCAACAAGATAGATTTTATGCCCTGGTTTATATATTTTTTCTCACATTAAATTCTGTTTTCAGCACATTTAGGATGATAAAAGGCACAAGAAAAGACATAATTTGTTTAAAGAAAAAAAAAAATCAAAACTACCACATGTCCACTCAGATACTTTTGTGTCCACAAAATAAAATACATTGTAAAAAGAGCTTGATAAGGTATTTCATTTGAAAAACTCACAACATTTCCATGACTTACCGAGACATTTTTCAGACAATCTTCACAGTTTGTTGCATTTTTCCTCTCGCACACTGCTGAATAAACACAATAAAGTATTTTATTTTTTAAACATATATAATAAATATACATTTTATTAATCACACAGGACAAGAGCACAAGTTTAATTTTGGACAGATTAACTGAAAACTACAGGGTTCAGATTAAAAAGAGGCCTAAAGCTTTGTGTGATTTATGCAATTTACTGCTAATCCTCCTGGGAAGTTTTCTATGGGGACTGAGTGCTGTAAACAAGCAGGATTTAGATTAGTTTCATGATTCTCAGAGGGAAAACAGTCAACATAAAACTGTTTTTTTAATCATTTAAATATTTGGTCTCTAAATTGAAAAAAAATCCATAATTATTAGACTAAAGAAAAACGATAAAAGTATGAATTGAGGTGTAGCAGCAGGGCTAAGATTTTCAAACCCTTATTTAATACATTACCATATAAATATTAAGTGTTTGATTTATAAAAAAAATATATATATATATATATATAAACCTAAAAACTGGTTGGTAAGACCAATTTACTATTGGATGAAAAATAAATATTATTTCTTTGAAGCATTTACATAAATTCAAAAATATTCTAAAAAGTACATTAAAAAAACGGAACTACCACATCAAGAGTGAATTTCAGGGTCTAAAACTCCTGAGTCACTAGTCACTCCTTATTCCTACCGTCGTCAGGTGTCGACTGAGCCAGAACTGACGCCAAGCCGAAAACAAGCAGGAGAGCTGGGAGTAAAACCCGAGAATCCATCATCTCCAGACGCACGGGACGCGGACGATTCACGGCGTCGTTCCTATGGACTTTAAGTCCGAGAAGATGAAGGAAAACGAGAATCCAGAAAGAGAAAAGTTTGGTCTCCTCGAAAACAGGAACTCCAACGCGATCTTGCCCAGAAGGAACTAAAAGCCAAGTAGTGACGCACGGTTTTTACGCACAGAAGACAAAAAACTGGGAGGCGTCAGAGGCAAAACAGCAGTTTCCAAATGCATGAATCTGAGACTTTAGTCCAGTTTTAGTTAAAAAGAATGAATTCCACCACTAAAAATAGATGCATTTGCTATTTGAATGCCTCATTTCCCCACTTAGGGTGAACTGTAACTCATTTAAACTCATGTAAATTCTTTTGACTTCAACCTAAAGGAGCTGTTACCCACAAGTCATTTTTAGAGAAGAAAATAGAAACCTCTCTCAAAGATATTGCATCAAAATATAGTTGAATCAGTCTTTTAAATCTTTAAAATATTTTTTTTCTCTTTTCTCATTTATAAATAACAAAACCAAACGCAGCATCCTTTAAAGTTGGTTTATTTGTGCAAAACACAATGAGTGAAAACAAAGTAAAAACACTGTTTTCTGGTTTGCAAAGGAAACATTAAATAGAGGACAATTGTTAATAAATTAATAAAGCATAACTTTGTAAAGGCAGTTACAATAAAAAAGAACACATCTGACTTTCTCTTCTTTTGTATTTTTTTAAACAAGCACAACAAATTACAAGGTAAATATAAGCATAAACCAAAGATTAGATTGAGCCCCATTCTGGCCGCCTGCGGCTGATAATAGGACCTTTAGTAATGAAGTTGCCCTTGGATACAACACCTTAAGGGCAAGTTCAGACAGATTCAAAATCCTAAAGATCTTAGAACTCACTGTTTCAGGACGATCAACTGTTAAACTGAACTTCCTTCAAACTGGAACTATTTTGAAAATTCGTTTTTAAGATCCCAGTGGAGAAAAAAAAGTGATTTCACTGATTTTTCAGGAGATGTAGAGCATGTATTATACTGTGAATTTTAAATTTATTAACTTGTAGAACATTTCAAGGTTTTTTTTAATGTAGAAATGTGTATGAAAAAAAAAAATATTAGAAAAAATGTTTGTCTCTACTTGAAAAACATCAACTTTACTTCTTACTGGTGTTGAAATAAAAATGTTTTGGGTCAGATTTCTGCAGTGGAACATTTTATTGTCAGGATTTAATTTGCCTACACTCGTACCCATAAGTTTATTTACCCAGGAAGAAATTATAATTTCTTGGTCATTTTTTATTGTCAGAAAATTCTATTCACCCTTTTTAAATCATGTCAACATAAACTTTCCAAGTGACCCTATTAAAATGTATATACCCTTATGACTTAGTTCCAAAAACACGCACACTAACTGATACAAAAGGGTTTGAATGACAGCTACAGGTAACCATCCTCACCCCTGACTTGTTTGCCTTTAATCAGTGTGTGTCCACAAACGGTCTTGAAATTTCTGGGCCCCAACAGACCCTTCAAATCTATCATCCACTAACAATTCTGGATCCTGAATTATAGGGAGATCTAAAGAGCTGTTAAGAAAATCTATGGGGAAAGGTAACCATCATCACCCATTACTCATTTTTTCTGTAATCAGTTCAAAGGTCTTGGAGTTTCTGGACTCCCAACAGACCCTAGCATCGTTCATCCACTGATATTTTTGGATCCTGAGTCACAAGGAAAGCTAAAGAGCTGTCCCCAAAAAAAATCTATGGGAAAAGGTAACCAAATAGTACAAAAAAGCAATATAAGAAGATATCCAAGGAACTGAGAATTCCAGTCAGCAGTATACAAACTTTGCTAAAAAAAAAAAAAAAAAAAAATAGCAAACATTTCTGCCACAACTAAGGATGTGAAGAAAAACCCACAAATAACGTCAACTGTAATCCAAGACACTGGGAAAAACTGTGTTTTGGATGTGTCAAGATGTACAAGGAGACACCTAAAGAAAATAGTCAAGTCACCAGAAGAAAAACTTTTTTTTTTTTCCAAATGCCACAAATTAACTCAGTTAAAATACGCCAAAGAGCACAGAGACAAGGCTCTAAACTTCTGGACCAAAGTAATTTGTAGTGTTGAGACCAGTTTTTAACTTTTTGGCCACAACCACAAACTCATATGATGAAAATCACACTATTTCCACTGTGAAACACGGAGGTGGAACACTGATGGTTTGGGGACGTATGAGCAACAACATTGATGTCAAGATGAATGCAGTACTCTTTAGCTTTGAGGTTGTGCATGGGATGCACTTGAACATTACAACATGACAACGATCCAAAACACAAGTCCACCTGTCATTGGTTCCAATAGAATAAGGTGAAGGTTTTCCGCTCCTGACTTCAGTATTTTTCAGCCACTCTGAGGAGATCTCAAACAGGCAGTTCAAGGCCAATCATTTATAGGAACTTGAGGTTTTCTGTTATCAGAGATAAGAAAGAACCTCTTCCACAACGATCACAAGAGACTTTAAGCTGTTATTGATGCAAAAGAACTGGGGTATGTCACCTTTTGAAGTTTCTGTTGTCATTATGATTTATAAAGGGTAAACAGGTTTTTTTTTGACAATAAAAACTTTCACCCAACCACTAACTACGAATGGCAAAACATTTTAGTGTTATCATTCATTTTCTCTGAAAACTGACCGATAAACCATAATTTTTTCCAGCATCTGTAACCGTATGAGCACAATTGTATAGGTATCTCAGTATGTGTTTTTTTTTATGATTCTGACACTGTCCAGAGACTTCGATGTGACTCCATCTCCACCTCACAGTCTAAAACACACACATACACACAAAGCAATGTTGACTCTCAGATTTCCAAGTGCACAATCAATTCATTTCAAAGCCCGTATTATCACAGTGTTCATCTTCCACTGAGGCTGGACACTTCCAGTGTATTTTCAACCCTCCCAAACAGACAATGCAATAAATACTGTACAATAAATATTCATAATAATAATATTTAACTTAGTTATCCACCTTTGAAATACCATACTTTGTCCTTTAACCAACAATCACAACACCGTTCCTTGCAATAATTATTATTAGTCATGTAACTACATATGATGCACTCTTTTCCACTTTTCAACAGTTTGAATATCACCATGAACAGAATCACACACACGGCAGCAATCCAGACAACAAGATAGTGGGTTCACATTATAAAGGTATTAGTCATAAATGTCTTAAAGTTCATCAGGAGGCTGGGGTTACAGACAAACTGGAGGTTGAAGTATTTCTGCCTGAATTTCTTCTAATCTTTTTTTTGTAAAATAAAGAAAACCATGGAAAACTTTACAAATATGGCTTAAAAAATGATATTAGCAGCCCATAGTTTTTTACTGTTTTATACGATTTGGTGAAGTCACATTAATTATTAACACAATTTACCTTTACATTAAATGTGCCACTTTGCTTGTGGCATCTGTAGTCTGTACAGTGCAGTAATGTCAATACTTTGAATCGTTGTGTGTGATATACAGTACAAAACATTAAATATATCTTAGCGTATGTGTTGTTTGTGGCTATACAGAGTTTTGTGTCTATGTTATATGTAGATACAGCTGTTATCACAAGTATTTGCAAGCCTCTTGATCAAGTTGAAGAACATCCGGAGCAAAACTTCACCTTTTTTTTCCAGAAATGTTTCATGTTTGTCTTCCCACTCTTGGCCACACGGTGGCACTGATGAGCAAGATTCAAAAGAAGAGTTCTCTTCTTGTGGATGACACAGGGAAGTGACAGGGACAGATCAACAATGGAATGGTCAAGAGTTTAAATGTAAGCAGATAATAGAAAATAAAAGATGGAGGAGGACGAAGAGAAGGAAGGAGGTGTGGAGTAATAATTTAACTGAGGCTTTCATCTGGAAAAGGAACCACCTGACGCTGACAGGGTTGGGCGGGTTAATTGTGCTTCTTATTAACGACTTTTCTTCCACAACAGAGAATGTAGGAGTGTGCTTGAACATCTACATGCAGGACTCCGGCTGGGTGGTTTTCTATTTGAAGTGGCTGTTCCCAACAGTTTCTTTGTCATGCTTGAGTTTTTTTTTTTTCAGATGGTTTCTTGCTCCGCTTTTCATTTTCTACTCAAACTTGCCAGCAGATTTTCATTCAGTACAAGGAATTAGCTGGTTGTTGTGACTGCCCATGGCAGTGGCATGGGTACACCCAGGGATGGGATTGGTTGGCGATGATGATCACCTGGCCCAAGAACTGCCAACGCTGGTTACAGACATGATGCTACAGCGCTTCTTCACCATCATGTTGATGTACGCTCTCATGATCTTGGTGATTTCTCCAACCTAAACAAGAACAGATTTAGTCATGTAAATATTTAAAAAAAATCGGTATATGGATTTGTCAAATCCATAAATTGATATCCTTATGAATACATTTTTGGGGTTTTGTTTTCAGACAAAAAAAGGCTTTTCGTGAGTTTTTAGTGCAGCGTTACACAATCTTACAAATAGAAGTTCCATTTAGTTTAATTAAATTCATTTTTTTAATCAAAAAAATTTAACCCAAGTATAAAAATACAAAAAAGGATAATTTAAATCAAACATATATCACGTTAAATGCATTATTTATTGGTGTAAAATCTGAATTTTTAACATGGGAGTCTCTTCCATCTGCCTCTAGTGGTCTCTGGAGGAACTGCAATATTTGGTCCTTCCTGATTTGCATCAAATATGGTAATATAAGGTGGAGGCTGGAGATACCCATCTCTAACTAATTTCTAATGCTCTATAGAGCAAATGTTACATTCAAATCTAAAGAATAGTCAATAAAAACTGAATTCTCACCAATGAAGTCTCGAAAAACATCTCCCTCTCATCCACAATGATCTTATAGGTGCAGGGCTGTGAAGCTCCAAAGAAGGTGATGTGTTCGTACTGGAAAGTCTCCAGAGGTTTGGGTTCACCTCGTTTATACACCGACACGTTATCAGCACTCACACCCAGCCACAGGTCATGAGGGAAACCTCCTTCTTTACACTGCCAGGAGGAGAAACGCAGAAGGAGAAGGGTTAATCATGTTGATTTTTATTCTCTTAATAATGTTCTTTTTTTTGTATCCTCACCTCCACATCAAACAAAGTAGACCCATAGCCGGGCCACTCCTTAATGATGCTCATGTATTTAAGCATGGCCTGGTGCTGCGGCATGCCTTGCAGACGGGTCCACTTCTCCAGAACACTTGTTCGCGTGGCAGAAGTTTCCTCCTTGACCCACATCTCCAGCATTTGCTCCTCCTCCGCCTGAAATAGAAACAAGTGTCACCTCCATGGAAATGAAAGTCTGTGGAAAATGAGTTCATGGGTATATTTGAACATGGACAAAATATGGCTTTTATTGTCATAAAAAATTAAGTAAGTAGTTTTATAAAATGACACATTTTTACGATAATTTCTAAAGACATTAAAGCAACTTTAAAAATTAAAAAAAATAAAGTTTAATAATTTAAATGTGCATAGCTCATTGTGGAATGTCAAATAGTTATTTTAGCTAGTTTTATGAAGTGTATTTAACATTTCTCAAGTACCGATATACAATTATCTTTATTGAATGAGATTTGAACAGAATTCTATGTTTGTTTTTGGTTAAAGCTATTTAAAAACTCCTCAAATATTTATCTTCAGACTGTTGGAATAATACATTTTTAACCAACATTTTTTTCTATTTTTTATGGCATGTGATCAGCTGATTCAAAGTCAGTGTTCTCTATATTTTTGCCAAATATCTGTTGGAATTGCATTTTGTTTAGGCAGAAATGGTCTTAATAAAAATTCGGCTAAGATGTTTCCTGTTTGTGAATAGAAATTTAACATAATTCAATCTGAATAAAAATAATTTAAATGCTGATCAGATGTAACAAAAACAACAAAGATCCTCAACAACTTACTAATTAAATCTCTAACACCCTTTATTATAAATTTTATGTATTTTGGTATCATATTTAGATGTTTATAATTGTATATTTTGTTGAAAATCTATTTTTTTTTAAATAAGTAACACCACAAGGATGTGAAAAAAATTATAAATTACTTTTAATGTTATGTATTAAAAACTAAGAGACGATTATTTTAAACTGAGACAGTCTTCTCACATTTGTTAACATAAAATAGATTCATAAAGTACTTCACAAACTGTTCTTATCCCTCCACAATGGAAAGATATAGGAGCCACATGGTTCACAAAAACATCTTCAAAATTTTGTGTCCATTTTCCACCTCTACTACTGACCTTCTGCTTCTTCAGCGACCCTGTTTTGAAACTTCTCCTGAGGGTGCCGTCCAGGAAGCTGGGAGTCTTTCGCTTCTCCGTGCCCGTCCCAGCTCCGCCCTGTCCTATCGTGCATATTCCATCTCCTATCCCCCCACTCCCCCGTCCTCCGGCTCCACCCGCTGCACCAACACCCGGTTTGGTGGAATGCAGGATCCGATTGCGAAGGCGTCCGGTGGGATACACGCTTCCCAGGCTCCATCCGACCCGGCCTGCTCCGTCTCCATGGAGATACTGGAGGCGTAGAGCCGCCAAGTGCTGCAGAGTCTCCTCTGAGGCTGGGAAGTGACCACTTATCAAAGACTCATGAGCCTGTGGCAGAGAGAGAAATGCTTTTAGAAAACCAAATAGGAGGGAGTTTTTGAAATTCTACACAAACCAGGATGTGTCTTTTTGGGTTTAACTAACCTTTATTTAATATCTATATATCTACTTTAAGACCAGCACAAAATCCAAAAATATAACCAAAAAATTAAATGGAATTGAATTAAATAATGTCAAGTTTTATTATAGCTTTTATTTTTTGATTTATTAAACTGCTGCAAAAAGGAAGCAGATCTTTTTCTTTTGGAAAAATTAAAGTGTTTTAAAAAGGTAAAAAGAACAATTCAGACAAAAAGTTACAAAGTTTTATAAAAGGTCAACAATCCCCTTAGTGCTGTACACCTGACATAGTAGAATATAGCACATAAAACATTAGATTTTATGAGTGGAAATGAGTTTTAAGGATAACTTTGTAACAAACTGTTTAAATAAAACATATATATCAAGATATATATACATCAGAACTCAAATAATACAAATACCACAAACATATTAAATCAAAGCGATGATGTCGAGTCATTCAATAGGCACTTAAGTAAGTAAAAGTCAGTGTAGAAAACACATTAGAAATGAATTGCTTTTGCTCTTTAAGTCAATATTTAAACAGTAGAATGAATCTTACTTGTTCAAACATGAATGCAAACTCCACGCCCTCTTTGGGCATGCTCTCCACATCTAAGAAGCAGTAGAGTTTGAAGTACAGTTTCCACTCTCCTTCCTCCTCTTCTTCTTCGCTGCCTGCCAGCCTAGAGAATAAAAAAACGTGAACGTTTTTTAAAAATCAAATATATTTACCACAATCTCTTAGAGTCCCAGTCTGATCAAAGCATTCCCAGTGGTCTTTTAATAATGATTATGCTGTTTTTAGCCAACATTCTTTAAAAAATTCCATGACATAGTTATGCAGTATTAGAGCTATCCAGCTTAAACGAGGGGCATTGTATATTCTATATTCCAAATACTCGCTTTTTCAAATTGCATTTTTTCATCTGCTCCTGATTCACAACAATTTGAATAAAGAAATACTCGGAAATGCCATTTTAAGCTTAATTTTCTTTATATATGTCCTCCATCATGTGATTTTTTTTTACAAAAACCTGTTAAAAAACAGTTTAATAAGAGTGGCACTTCAAAAAAATAGATTTTACAGTTGCATAGAAACATAAACAGGCTCAGAGTGACGAACCTTTCAAACTTGGCCAGAACGTCGGCCACAATCACTCTGCTCTCCAGAGCTCGATCTATGAAGGAGTTGTGTTCAAACAGAGAAAACAGGTTCTTGCTGTCCTCCATAGCCAGACCTCTGATCAGCTTCTCAACAACCTGCAAACAGCATAAAAAAACACATTTATGCCCACTTTAGGACTCAAGGAAGTTGAATCGGAATTCAACATTTTTGATTTTTTTGGAGAACTCATAAAATAGAAATTTCAGTTCTTCAGTTCCAAATAAGCAGATTTGATGTAAACTACTTTTTCACAAAAAAATGACACATCTTATGTTTATATTTTTCCTAAGGTTTAATATATTCAGACGATTTACTCTTAAATTGAATATTCTGCACAAATGTACAGGGTTTAGACCCAAACAGTTAAGCTTTTTGATTTACAAAGTGTCCTGCTCTTCTGCTCACATATTTCAGTCCTACACTAGGGGTGGGAAAACTGCGGCCCGGGGGCAACATGTGGCCCGTTAAACTTTTAATTTGTTCCACCATATTAGAATAATAAAGAGATAAAATTGACTTACCCCAATTCCTGTATGCATAATTCTTGATTTGTGAATCATACAATATATTTTGTGCATAAGTACAGAAATTACAAAATTCAAAAAGATGCAAAAACCACAATTTCAACATGCACAACTTTAAATTATAACAGCTTGACACTAACTACACGTACAAATCTTTAAAAATTAGGCACAAATCACTTGTTACACATACACAAAACTGCAATTACACACAAATCTGATGTGAGAGTCTTATCATGTCTCCAAGATTCATGCATATGTGGCAAGACGAGTGCCACTCATAAATGATGTGTTTAAATTCTGCTAGTATGCTTGGTCATCAGACTTGTCTTTGAAATGTAGAGAAACGTTTTCAAAATGCGTATTCATATTTTTTTATATTATTTATTGAGCATATCTGTTAAAGAAAGTGGGAAAATGTAAAGTTTTCACCAAATATTTTTCACAATCTAAGTTCAAAGCGGCTGATAAGAAAACTCTGATGACTCAGCATTCTAGGAGCATTTAAACGCATCACTCACGCATGAATCTTAGAGACATGAAAAGAGTCTCACATCAGATTTGTGTGAAAGTGTGCTTTTGTGTGTGCATAAAAATAGATTTGTGTATAATTTTTAAGGATTTATATGTGCTGTTAGCTTCAAGCTGTTGTAATTTTAACGTGTGCATGTGTACATTTTTATAATTTAGTAATTTTTGTACTTATGCTTAAAATATATTGTAAGAGTCACAAATCGGGGTGTTATACTGATAATCCTTATTAATGTTTATTTTCCCTGTAATTTTGGTGTCTCCCCATAGATGGTGATCTAAAAATACATTGACCTTTACTTAGATACAGGAAGATGTTGGTTTTTTCTGATGTTTATGTGTGTATTCTGAGTCGGATAGAAATTTTTCCGTTCATTCCAACACCACACGAATGCAGCATTTCTCCAAATTTTCTAATTTCTTTGATTTCTTTGAGGGATATCAACCCAACAATACAATTTGCAATAAAAATAGAACAAAAGTCCCACTTTTTAAATAAAAACATCCAAAATGTTCTGTTTTAAAATATATAAATCAATTTTAAATCAAAATTAAACAATTTTTCGTCCAAATTCAGTGTTATTTCTTTCTCTTAGGAGTTAAAATTCCAAAACACTCCATACGTCTGGCCCCTCTGTCAAATTTTAGAACCTTTTGTCACCCTTCACGTAATAACCACAGAAGACTCATTGTTAGGGCATAAAAAAGGAACATTTGAGTAAAAATAGGTGCAAAAAGATGAGCATATTCCAGGCTCATATCTCAGTGTCTCTGATCAAACTGATTTTTTTTGTCCATATTTTCAGTCAGTACACAGTTTACATTTATTGTCATTTAAGTGCTTGTAAGGTATAGTTATTTTTGTGTGAATGATTTGACAGTTTCTATGCACCTCTCCAGCAGTGGTGTGCGAGTTGATGGAGATCTTGCAGGAGCCTCCTCCGTGGCAGTACACCGTGGTGCTCATCTCCTGCCTCACCAGCAGGGCGGCGATCTCCTCCTGCGACGGGACAAACTCACGAGTCTTGGTCTTCTTTAAGGATTCCCCGACAAAAGCGGCATAGCGTTCAATCTCTGTTCCGGGGTAACGCTCGCGTACCCTGTGTGAAAAATAAACACGCTCAGAGGGAATGAAAAAAATAAAAATAGCGGTCTGTCATGTCGGAAAAACTCACAGACCTCTTGAGGTGGAAGCGGAGGTATCTCAGGATGGCTCGGCTTGGTAGGAAGGTGCAGCTCATGCAGGTGAGGAGGTGCCAGTGTGCAAGATTGGCTGGGCTGTTCGGCTGAGGCACGTGATTGGTCTGTTTGATCACCTGACAATAAACCTAAAAAAAACGGAATTACAAAAAGAAAGTATTTAATCAATGGAAATTGTTAAAAATCAGATTATAGAACAGATTATAAATCAGTGGTACCTCATCCCTAAGAGGTCGAAGGTCCTGGCAGGTCTGCAGGATGCCCTGGATGATGGGCACCGTGTCTGCCAGCGTCTCCATCTCCTGCAGTGAGTTGAAAACTCTCACTGCCTCATCCTGCAGGCTGGCATAGCCCTGTTGCCTTTGCACTACATGCAACAACAGGAGAAATATTAAAGATAGC
Source organism: Oryzias melastigma (assembly GCF_002922805.2). Classification (NCBI taxonomy): domain Eukaryota; kingdom Metazoa; phylum Chordata; class Actinopteri; order Beloniformes; family Adrianichthyidae; genus Oryzias; species Oryzias melastigma. Next base: position 9,065,945 of record NC_050533.1, read on the forward strand.
CACAAATATGACATCAATAAATCAATTCCAGAGACAAAGATGACTGGAAAAAGCACAGATTCACTCACAGCTGGTGACCTCTCCATAGGGGAGCGGCAGAAGCGGGGAGTGCAGAGGATGCTGAGTGTATCTGAGGATGGGGTTCCTCCTGTACATCTGCTCCACTATTTCTGGGTTGACGCTGTTCTCCTGAGGGGGGAGCAAGGTACATCTGAACTCATCTTTCTGATGTTTTAGCCCTTTAAGATCGGAGCTTCAGTGTTTATGTTCTTTGATTTACTGTAACTTTACTGTAACACAATCAACTAAGCATTCACACAATTATCGTGATTCTCCTGCTCCTTTTGGTAAATTCTTTGGCTTGTAAAAGCTCAATCTCACTTTTAGAGATTTCAGAAATCTTGGTATGAAAACGCTCAGCTTGTTCAGGACATTACTCCATGTATTTTTGGTATTCATAAACTTAATAGTTTTTGAAATATTGAGCAAAATATACCCCATAGGAAATAAATGACAAAGTCTTAAAATTTCAAAATTTAAAGTAGATTAGCAACAAGCCTTTAAATATATTCATGGGCTATGTTTTAAGTTCTTAAATTCATTTTCAAAAAAATTTTGTTTAGCTAATATTTTAGCAACATGCTAATTTTTTTGGCTAATTTGTCTCTACTGGGGTTTTTTAGGCTAATTTAGCGTTTAGCTTCTATTTTAGCAACAGGCTAATGTTTTTGACTAATTTAGTTAAATGATTTTGGAGTTTAGCTAGTATTTAAGCTAGCTTTTTTGGCTAATTTGACATTTACTAGGGTTTTTTGGGGTAATTTGGAGCTCATATTTAAGCAACAGTATTTTTGCAAAATTGGCATGAAATAGGGATTCGCAAGCAATTTTACAACTAATTTGTCAGAAATGTGGGTAAACTTCAGCACTCTTTCATAGTTCTTTAATGAAATTTCCCGTCTTATAGCAAATTTAACATTTTGCAAATAGCTTTTGCATTTTCAGCAAAAAGCTTCAGCATCTTAGTGACTACTTTCAGCAAAAAGCATTCCGCAGGTAATGCAACTTTTCTAGTTCCAGCAGATTCTGAAGGCTTCTGGAAGCACGATTTTACCTTAATGTCTCTGATGAGCTGCAAAGTGGGAGTTTCTATTGGGGTCTTGCTGTCGATGACCCCCTGGATTGCAGCTGTCCACCTCATGGCCTCATTCAGCATCTTGGTATAAAGGCGGTAGGAATGCTTTCTGCCGTACACTATGATGTTCCAGTATCCTGTTAAGCAGAGAATTATTTCATAAATTATTTTCAACCACCATGTGCCAAGTCAAAACTTAGTCTTTTTTAGTTATTTAATCCAGAAAAAAACAGTAATCTCTACATAATCCCTAAATGCCCTTTTGTATCTGCTAAAGTCACCTGTTTCCCTGTGCACTCGCTCATCCGGCTGAATGACGGAGCAGAGGGAATTAAGCACCAGAGTTCCCATCTTTGAGGAGTTTCGCTCAGAGCTCTTGTAGTAATCCAGGGAGTTGTGGGTCAAGACAAACCAGCGTTTCTTCAGCTTCAGGGAAGTGCTTTTAGAGTTTGTCTTCATCTCCTTTTGGAGCCAGCCTGCAGATGTAGCAGAGACATGTTTTAATTAAAGGAATACACATCACTAAAAGATACCAAATACACTCTCAATGTATTAAGAATATAAACGAATTCATGCTAAATGTAATTCATGAGTCAGTTGGACAGTTTTTTGTAAAATCTCACCTCTGACTAGGAACTCTTGTCCGTCAACCCGAGCATCTCCTTTGGGCTTCTGTAGTAGACTGATCCAATGATGCATCTCTTCCGGCGTGTCACTATTGCAGTGAATCACACGGTTGGCCGTGATGATGACAAAAGAATTGGGCCTAAAACAGGAAAGTCACAGAAAGTCACATCTAATTTTTGAAAAGCAGTTTCTTAGTCATTTTGGGCCTTTTGTTTTTGTTTTGTATGACCAATAAACCTACCGGTCTGGGTTGTCTGACGCACAAACGGAGTCAATCAATCCAACATCCAGAGTTCCCTAAACAAAAAAATGAGGAAAAGTTAGATACATTTTAAAAAAGAAACACCAACATCTTAAATTCTTGATCTGAATCAAAATATTTTTTTTATTACTTGTGATGATAGAAGACAGAAAATATCCTCTGATCTCCTTGTGAAATTCTAATGCAAACATGATGTAATACACTAAGCTCAGATTATCCCTTTTAAAGACCCACCACAGCATTTTTGGGGTTGGCCTGCTCGTGGGACATGTCCAGCAGCTGTTCAGGAGTGCACACTCGCACCTTGCTAAGCACTTTAAACCACCCACTACACAAACAGAAAAGAATAATTTACATGTCATAAAATATTCTGTAAAAATAGAAACAAGTTTATATTTCAGGCCTCATAACAATGTTTTTTTTTTGTTACCTCGCATCCTCTGGCGACTCAGCAAACACCTGATACGTCCTCTCATCTGTCACAATGTTCAGGGCGTTCTCCTTCTCGTGGTTATCTACGATCTCTCTGCAAACAGAAAAACGTCTCAGAAAGGAACTAAATATAAAAACAAATAAGTTGAATTTTAGTTAAAAGATTTACTTGGCTGCTTTAATGTCGATAGTCCCTTTAAGCTTTTCCTCACTGTCGTTCTCATAGTACATCAGCTTGCTGTCTCTGAGTACGAACCAGCGCATCTTCCAGTTCCTGGAGTGAAAAAAATGGCTTCATGAAGATGAATAATAACATGCACTAAATTGCAGCTGCACTTATTTTACTTTTTAGAGAAGTAATTGTGACATAAATCTATACATTTTAACCATAATTTAAAATAATTAACCTCTATTTGTCAACTTTTTTTACTGTAAATTGTAATTCTTTCTGATTAGAGATTATATAATATATATTTACCTACCAAAAAATGCTGTACATGCATGTTTTTAAGAAAAACCTTACCAGGTAAACGCTTCAGATAGCCAAACTTGAGAAATCTGGACACTTTTTGCAGCAAGATAATCATTTTGCACTCTTCAAATAGACATTTCCTTCACTTTATTTGAGGTAACATGCATGCTTCAACCCCGTAGTAACTACAACAACCTCCGTGACAGAGTGGAGAGCCCTCCTCCTTTCTTGTAGAGCCAGCCAGACTTCAGAGACTCTTGTTTGGACCGGAACCACATGAAAGTCTCATCCTTAAGCACACACCAACGCCTCCGCCATGGGATCATCAGGCCAGCTGAGAGAGCAGAGAGGATTTGGATGTCATATATTTGTTGGCTGGGTATCGCCAATAATTTCCAGAATCGATTTGATTTAATTCACCAGTCTGGATCGATTTGATTCAGATTTTTTTCGACTATTTCGAACCGTTATGTTTTGAAGATTTTCACATTAAACTGATACAGTTCACGTACTGTAAAATTTATTAGTGAAATTACAATGAGATTGTAAATACTATACAATATTATATGGATTCTCAAACGGTGAAGCTCCAACAATTGTTCTGCTTCTCCTGGAGGGCATTTCAGTTTGGCCACTAGGTGGCAACCGCTCTATAGCATTACATTTTATTCCAGAAGAAGAAGAAAGTATGAGCAAATAAATTGTTTTAGACAACAAATGATTACTTTAAAAATATTTCCTTAAAAGAGTTTTGAAATTCATGCCTGTGCGTTTATAAAAATGCTCATTTATTTAGCAATGTATGTTTAGGTCAACCAAGCCTTAGCATTAGTCGTCCTATGGGAAATCCCATTATACGTTAGCATAAAGCTAGTGGACTTTAACACTATGCGTTAGATCGATCTCTACTTTTATGGATTAATCTATTAAGCTTTGATCGATCCAGATCGAATAATTGATTTTATTAACCCTGATTTAAAGCCGATAAAAGATGCAACATTTCCATAGAAAGGTCTAATTGCATGCATACCTTTCATGTAGAGGTAGCCGTGGAAATAAGGCGGCCCGTTTCCGTTAAGCAAAGTCACTCTCCCGTTTGTCACTTCTTCATCTGTGTCCATCAGACCATCGTGTTCATCATCACTGTCTGCGTACTATGACATCACCAAAGTCGACAAGTTAGAAAATTGTGTGTGTGTGTTGTTTTCTGTGTGAGTGTGTGTCCTCACAGAGTCAGAGCTCCCTCTGTACGACTCGATGCTGGCGTTGGTGCAGGTCGACTTCCTCGGGTGCTCCTCATCCGTCACCGCCGTGCTCCCACGATTGCTTCCAGAGACAGAACTGTCGTCTCCAGCGGTGACCGACCCCTCCTCTTCCTCCTGGTCGTAGTCGGACTCCGTGTCGGCCGGCATGCTGTAGATCGGCTCCTCTCCGTCCACCAGGCTGTCCACCATGCTCACTTTCCTTTCTGTCTCTGACTTGGCTCCTTCTTTCTGCTTTTCTTCTCCAGGGGGCGGTGGGGCTGGAGGAGGGACAGCAGCACCATCTCCAGGTGGAGGTAAAGGAGGAGGAGGAGGAATCCCACCTGGTGTGCCATCTGTGGGAGGAACTGGGGGTGCAGGGGGTACTGTTCCCTCTGCAAAAGCAGGTGGAGGAGGAGGCAGGTGAGCGAAAATGTCCTGATCAATCGGAGCATCAGACTCGGCAGGAGGAGGAAAGTCAGGTAAAGGAATGCACTCCTCCTCAGCATGAAAACCTTCGTCCACGTCCTCCTCCTTGGACGCACCAGCAGCCGCTCTGGCTTTTTTGGGGCTCTTCTCTGCAGCGGGCTTTGCCTCGGCAGCTCCCAGAGATGGATCCACGCCCCCAAAATTGAGGAGGTCGATGAGTTCGGTGGCTTTGCGGGAGGCCTCCTTCTTCATCCGTTTGAGCTCGGCGTCTCGACGCAGCTGCAGCTCCTGCTTGGAGGACTCGCAGAGCTGCGACACCTCGTCCTCTCGCTTCTTCTGCAGGCGCTCAATCTCCCTCTCAAGCTGAAGGATCTCCTCCATCTGACGAACTTGATCCTGAAACAGGAAAATTCATCTTGTGCATCAAGACAAGTGAAAAATGTTTTTATTTCTATATTAATTATATTAAAGGTAAAGTCATGCATTCTCCTAAAAAACAAACAAATATGGATTTTAGGAGGGTTTTTTTTCAATTTCTTGTAAAGTTTTGTTTAGCCACTTTTGGTCTGGAAAACTGTATGAAAAGTCCCACTCTAATCTTCTTTTAATCAATTTTAACCACATTCTCAGTAATCTTTTAATTATGATTATGATTATTTTTAGGCAAAATCAAAAACCTGTATCATCCTATTGTTTAACACTCTTACGCTCTTTTAATTCTGGTTTGTGGGCAGGATTGTGGGTGCAGAATGTAGCTGCACTAATTTCCCAGTTTTTGTTTGTTTACTCTCTTCCAGCTAGCTTGTAGCATCTCATAAGCCCAAGTTAATATTAGCGTAAGAAAAAAAAAAAAGAAAAAAACACAAGCAATATCGGAGCTACGACGGAGTGTTAGGGCCAGTTTACAAACCAAAACGTATTTTTTTATTATGACTTTAAATTTTGTAAATTTACAAGAAAAAAGTTGTAATTGTTAAATTAAAAGAGTAAAGTTGTATATTCATGACCTTAAAATTCTTAGGCAAAATTTATGACTTTTTTACTAGTAAATTCACAAAATTTTAAGTCTTAAATTTACCAGTAAAAAACGTGTAATTTTGCTTTTTTTGGGGTGGCCCTAATACTTATACGTACAGAGCTATCCAGCCGCACAATTAACCGCCAGATGGCAACTCAGACAAAGAAAATGAAGACCTTAATGGATTTATTTTTCTGCAAGTGGATGATTCAGAATTGTAGCGGAAATTACAAATATGAGCTTTTTCAAACCGTGGGCATTCATCTGCTCCTGATCTATCATTATTTGAATAAAGAAATACTCAGAAACGCAGATTAATCTTAAATTACTTTATATATGTCCTCCATAATGAGAAAAAGGCTATTTGCCTACAAGTGGATGAGTCAGAATTGAGCGGAGCAGGGAGCTTGTAGTACTTAAGTCACTAAAACAAATTGTTTCATCTGCTCCTGATTCATGATTATTTGAATAAAGAATTGCAATTTTAATCTTAATTTTCTTTAAATGTATCTTCTATCATTTTTCATTGGAGTGGGTCTTTAAGGTTGTATTTGAATTCACAATTTTCAGTCTGCTGGGAATGTATCACTCACATCGGATTTGTTTTCTGTCTTCTCTGCATCTTCTTTCGCCTCCTCTTGCTTCGCTTCTCCCGTCTTCTTATTCTCCTCCTCCTCTTTCTTCTTCTCCTCCTCCTCCCTCTTCTTCTTCTCCTCTCTCAGCTTTTTGACACGGGAACGGGCCACTTGACCTCGCCTGTGTTTCTGCAGCACCAGCGCCGCCTTCCGCTGCTTCACGAACCGTCCGCGTTGGATGTGCCTCCGGAGGTGTTTCTGTAGGGTGATGACGCCGGCGCGCACCCGCTTAAAATGCTTCCTGAAAAAACGACAAGACAAACACGTTACATTCAAAAGAGGACAAACAGCTGATGTGAGTGTTTAAGGGGGGTTACAGGGAAAAAGAGACTTACTTTGCAGAGAAAGTCAGCAGGTGAGCTCGAATTATCATGGCAGCCTGACGCCGGACTTCATCCCTGTCCTTCTCTAGTCGCTGCTCCAAAGACTCTTTCATGAACACCTACAAAATTCAATCGGATCTTGAGAAATCTCTAGCATAATGCAGATTTTTTTAAGCATTTATCAAACAAAGAGGAAGGCTCTTCAGGATCTCTTACCTTAGTCTTCCCCAACTGCCACTCTTTCTTTGTTTTATCATATTTAAATAATAAATCTGTGGTTCTTTTCTTGTCATCTCCCGCTGTGGGAACTTTGTCTTTCAAAATGATCTTATACCTATCACACAGAAAACAAAAAAGTGTTAAACTGCAAGACAGACAGCAGAGGGGAAATGTTTTGATGTACTCGCCTTGAGAAGAAATCTTTGAAAGTTCTGCGAACGGGAAAGCCAGCTCGACGGATCTTCACCGTCTCCAACATCCCAGAATATCTCAGCTGGTTCAGGACGATTTCTGGGTCAAATACATTCGGATTCTACAGGGAAAAAAAAGAAAACGTAGGATAATGTGTATTGGTGCTTAAATGGAGAAACACAATTTTTCAGCAATAAAAACAAACCTTTTCCATGTTGGGTTTGATGCAGCGAATGAAAAAAGGGTTGGATGCACTTAGTGTTGCCATGAGAGCATGAAGGGAGTCCTGAGGAGATGGAAATTTGTTAAAAAATATTTGTCTTTTTGTGTTGTTCTCCAAGCCCTCATTATGATGCGTCCACCATATTTGGGTTTAGCAGGAAGCTTTGCAGGAAGTGACTCACCCTGAACTGGGAGCTCACTGTGGGTTTGCGTCTGGCTGTTCCCATCTTCTCCTCGTTGTTCCGACTGCCAACTTTCTCAAACAAGTCATAGATGAAGTCCAATCTGTCCAACAACAAAAACACAAAATGAAGAATGTCTTCTGATTTGTCAATGTGCAAACATTGAGTTTGAGTGCGACTTTTGCTGTTTTGTAAGACATGGTAGCACAATGGAGGACATACTCTGTTTTAAGAAAACTAAGCTTAAAATTGCACTTCTCAGTATTTCTTTGTTCAAATCATTGCGAATAAGGAACATACAAAATAAACATAGTTGGAAAAATCTTATAGGTGTGACATAGAAGCTACACCGGTAAGCCATTCACCCAAACACAACTAAGAGGTCAATATTCAATCAATTGCTGCCACTTTGCAGAAACTACTGTTTGTTCTAGAAAATGGCTAAAAACTGCCTGATCATAATTACCGTATTTTCCGTAGTATAAGTCGCAGTTTTTTTTCATAGTTTAGCCAGGGGTGCGACTTATACTCAGTAGCGACTTATTTGTGTGTGTGTGTTTGTATTTTTTTTATATATAAATAGGCTCATATCCTTGTAATTTTCCCAGTAAACACCGACTGGCCTTTAACAGTTGTTTCTAACCACTAGAGGGTGCTGTATTTTCTTCTGACTGCCAGAAGAAGTGTCGTCCAAAACAAACTTGGAGGAGAATCTCATTCTTTTCCTCTTTTTGCCATGGCAAATATAAAAGTGCGACTTATACTCCAGAACATCATATATGGTTTTCTTCTTCTTGATTAGACGTTTTTTGCTTCTGCGACTTATAATCCAGAAAACACTGTAAAATACCACTGGGAACGCTTTTGAAATACATCAAAATATGACCAGTGGGACTTTAAAATCGCATGTTTTGGGTTTCCAACTACCTGCTGTCCTTCAGCATGTTCAGGATGTCATCCCTGAAAGTGTCTCTGTTCTTCTCCAGGACTCCTCTGGCATCGTACAGGACCTGGAGAAACCAGAAGATGCTCATTTCCCACATCAAAACAATGTTTGAAAGCAAAGATGGTTCCTCAGTCGTCCGTCCACAACAACTTACCTCTCCAGCATAATGCTTTATCCCAAACTGATGATCAGCAACTCTGGGCTTCACATAATATGGGTTTGTCTGGAAAAAAACACCATTAACTTAGAATATAAAGAAAAAAAAGCAGTATAGTAGCTTTTTCTACATGAACCACTGCTCACTCACAGAGTGTCGACTGTGCAGCTTCTCCAGCAGAGTAAAGTCTGTTCCTTTGGGGAATCTGCTTTCTTCATTCACCAAAGCCAACAAGCCCAGTTTCTAACAAAACATTATCAGCATGAATATGTCAATTTATTCATTAGCATCCAATCAATAACTTATCAATGTTTCAAACCTTTTCTATCAGATCAAGACATTCAGCATTATCCATCCAGTCAATCGCGTCCCACTGAACACCTTCCCTGAGAAGATTAATCCAGAGTTTAGTTTCTGCTAAAACTTAAAAAAAAATAAACAAATGTTGCTCTTTAATCCTCACCTGTTGTACTCCAGCTGCTCCAAGGAGAAGATGTGTTTGTTGAAATATTCCTGAAGCTTCTCATTGGCATAATTGATGTTAAACTGCTCAAACCGATTCACCTGCAAATAGGACGAAAAGATCCAAATTTAAATGGGGAATTGAATTCTCAAAGCTTTAAACACAAGATCTTTAATATACTGTAGCTTTTCAACCGTTAACGCCGATTTTCGCCTTCAAAATCTACTGAAATTACATTGATCGTGACAAAAATTTAAAAAGTGATCAAAAAGTAATCATAGCCTAAAACTGACTTAAGAAGCTTCTAAAAGATGACCTAATAAAACACATTTATGCAAATGAGGAGGCGTGGCTGAATCTTTTTTTTTTTTTTTGACACGGGTAAACTTCTTCAGCAGTTTTGAGCCAGATTAAAAATTCCAAAAATACTCTTTTACTTTTGCTTTTATGCAAACTTTTTGATATTTTTGGGCCACAAAGGGTTCTAAAATGTGACAGATGGGCCGGACCAGGAGCAGATGTGTGGCATTTTTAGGTAATCTGCCATTTAAGAGAAAGAATTAAGATAAAATTTGGTGAAAGACATGCTAATTTTAATTAAAAATACAGATGCAGGAGAAAACACGTCAAACCTTTGGAAATACTTTGCTTTATGCATAAACAAAAACATTAAAACGTAAATTGGTGTGATTTAAGCAGGTGATGTCCACCTGCATCGTCTCATTTAGATTGACATAAAAAAAAACTTTATTTCAAAACTGATTTTTTTTCTCATGTCAGTGCCAGATGCACCAATGGGTTGATGTCGCTCAGAGAAAAAACACTAACTTAAAGAAATGCTGCTTTCATGTGGTGTTGGAATGATCAGGAAAAATGCCTGTCTGATTCAAACATTAAACAAACTTCAGAAAAACAACAAATCTAACAATAAAAAGGATTATCAGTATAATTTATTCTAGATTGTCGGGCCAGATTGAATAATTTAATGGACCGCATATGTACAGTAGTTTGCCCACCTCTGCTCTAACACTTTCTACATAATTAGATCCTTCATAAACCATTTTTCTTTACAAGAAAAACATCTTGCAAAAAAGGAAAAATGGTCTAATTCAAAGTTTTCTCTTGTCACCAGGAGCAGTGCTTGAGATGAGGAAGCTTTGACAATGTCAGTCCTTAAAAAAGCAGCTTTTAACCTAGTTAATTCTCTCACAAGGCAGTTCATCACCAGCATACAGTATGAGGGTCAAACTATTAACCACAAAAGAGAAGAAACAGGATCTGTTTAATGAGAAAATGTCATAAAATGAGAGCATTAATCTATATGTCAGGCAGGTTCTCAAATCCAAAGATATCCAGGATTAATTGAAGTTTTCCTTAGCTTCAATCTTCTGTTATATATTTAATTAACTAATCTTAAATTCCAAAATTGAGTAGAAATTTCCCAGAAGTCTGTGCAAAAAATCAGTGTGTACCGATGCTCATTAGATTGGCAAATATAGACCACAATGCATTAGGTTTGATCAATATTTTATGCAAAAAAAGTATTTTTCTAAATTTTCTACGTTTTTATTTTCAAACAACTACAGATTCATAAATAATAAATTCAGGAAATTGGTGACGTCATATTTATCGTTTGAAAAAAAGAAAAAACTAGTGAGCATGGTGTCTGAATTTCTTTAAAATCCAGAGGACAGTTCCGCACTTTGTAGTTTTTTAGTAGCTAAGGAGGAGTAGGATATAGTAAGGATATGTTTAAGAAAATCTCACAAAATGAGAGAATTGCTGTACATGTCAAGCTCTGACCTCAAAGTTCTCAAATCCAAAGATGTCAAGGATGCCGATGGATTTGAAGTTTTCCTTCCCTTTGATCTTCTGATTTATCTTCAAGATGATCCATGAGAAACACTGGGAATACAGCGCCATGGCAACGGAGTCCCTGGAGTCAATGGCCTGCAGGAAAAAAGGGATGAAAAAACAAGCAGAAGGGTGAATTTACACTTTACATGCTAGAGATCAACCAAAAGGAAGCAAACTAAAGAATGACCTGCTCGATCGTGAGAGGGGAGCAGATTTCTTCTCCTCTGAGGATTATGGAGCGCTGAGTAAGGACTTCGTTCAACTGGAAGGCGTCCAGACCCAGCAGCTCGCTAGCATTAGTGACAACTGTGGAGCAACAATGCGTTACACACCTCTGCAATGTAGTTTTCAGTTCATTTTTAACACCTTTGTCATCATCAGCATCCCTGACCTTGTTTGGTGGTAATCTGGGCTCCTCCTGCAGTCATGAACTCAATGTTGCCGAGCTGCAGGACGCCAGACAGCAGCTTGAACATGTCCCTGATCTCCTCCTCTGTAAACTCTAAAACCTTCAGCGCCTCCTGGAGTAAAAAACACAAATAAGACAAATCATTTCATCTCACTGAGAATAAATCAGTGGCCAACAAGGTTAAAGTGGACAGTAAGAAGTTCATGCACAAATAAATAAACCAGTTGATCATCCTCAACAATGGAGATAAAGTCAGTAATCTTAATTTTCTAATACATTTTATCAACACAAACCAAATGTTAAACCTCACTGACCATAACCATGTTGTACAGCTCTTTGTCATTTAGGCTCTTATCCTTCAGACATCCTGATTGGCTGAGGTAGTGGAACGCCTCTGCAGAATCTTCCAGGAAGTAGAGACCTTTAACAGGAAGCAAATGATGTTAACGCATACCTTAACTTTATACTCTATTACTGCTAATACCAATTAGGAGCTGTATGGTAAAGAGAGTTACAACCTTTTTAACTATAATAATTACAAAAATACTTTTCACCAAAAGGCAAAAAAAAAGACTTAATTTACAGATAAATGTGTTAATTTAATCCCAAAATGATAAGGTTTTATCTGATTATTTTTCCCAAACAGATAAACATTAACAAGACATCAACAAATATTATAATATTTGTTTTTTTTTTTTAAAAAGATTACTTTATTTTGAATCTTTTCTGGAACATTTGTTCAATTGAAAAATTTTTTGCCTGCAGCTATTATTGAAAATTCATAATTTGGAGCAAATATACATTAAGATTGATTCCAGTTGTTTTAGGTAAAGTAGAGACATAAAAACATTGAGTCATTTAAATAAATAATTGTAATCTTAATCAATAAACTACCATCTAATGGCTGCTTTTTCCTTGCCTGCTGCATTCTCTTTTTTGTTCTTAGTCTACCAGTTAAGCTTAGAATTAATATCATAAATCAGGATTTTCATAAAAAAATCCTATCTACTGTTTGAAATGAAAGAGTCGAGATTTAAAGATGTTTACTTTTGTGTTCCTTGGACGCCCCGGCCAACAGAGCATAGAAGATGTGGTAGTTTCGCTCTCCAGGGTTTTGCCTCACTACTCGGTTCTAGAAAAAATATCAGTATTTCTATAAACACTTGATTTAAAGAAAATAAAAATAAATTTCAAACTTGACATTGAATATAGTTACCTTTTCCAGTAAATCTAAATGAAAACAGAGTCAAGGAAGCACAAACGTCACATTTGATGCACTTTTTTATCAGAAATTAGGATACAATCCACCACACAGCCTCCTTGGATGTTTCCGCTCTCAGAGAAGTGAAGTTGGATGAATTTCCCAAACCGACTGGAGTTGTTGTTGTAAACAGTTTTGGCGTTACCAAAAGCCTCCATGATTGGACTGTAAAAAAAAAAAAAAAAAAACCAAGAAGTTCATTCAATAAGTCCCACTTAACCTTTTATAAAATGTACCTTTTATGTTTATAAAAAAGGTTTTTAAATATTCACAATAACTGAAATATTGAAGTGTTACTTTTTCTATACATAACAACTTTAACGTCTCACATATACAAGCTCCTTTCAAAATGAAGTACACTCTGTGTCACATAAGATTCCCAAATTCACTAACATTGCAACATCCCATAATATGCACAAACCTGCTCTGCACTATGGCCTGCTCCACGCGGGTGGTTTTCTCTGACGGAGGAGTCCCGGCAGAGTTCTGGCTCATAACCGACAAAAACTGCAGCAGCAACTTGGTGCTCTCCGTCTTCCCCGCCCCTGACTCACCACTGCACACACACATGCACAAACACACACACACATACATACAACTCAATTCAATTAAACACACCATGACCTTCTCTGACATTCCAACATTCTAAACTAGTCGTCTCATCTAATTGACTCTGAAGTTTTGCTGCTTCAAACAGATTGCATTAGCTTCAGTCTCTAACCATCAAGATACTGAATGAGACATATGCTGACTGTAATTAAAGGATGAGACTCTGCAGCAACATTGGATGGTTACTGATGTGTCAGCAGGAAATATATAGATTTTATTCCTAAATAATCACTTTTTAATCAACATAAAAATAAATCCCGATTTCAGATAAAAATGTAGTAATCAATTAATAAAAACAACATTAAACTGAAATATGTATGCCAAAAAACTTAATTAAAAATAATATTTTACGCAAATTTGATCACATTATAGTAAATAAATAAGGAACTTTATATTTAAATCCTCTATTTTTCCTATAATTAAAGAAACTCATATTAAAATAATAAATGAGATCTACCCATTTGAAGAATACAGTTTAATATGAAAGATAATAAGCTTACATTTTGTGAAAAATGCATTGAAATCATGCAACTTTTTTTTGTCCCCAAATAAAAATATTTTTGAAGGAACAGCATAAAGGGATAAAAAGTATATTTTTCTCACAGCTACCAACACTTTCATTGAATAACGCCATATTTTGCATCATATAAAATAAATATGTATAAACATAGTTCTCTATCTTGCTAAATTTAACACACACAAATATATATATATTTATGAAGCCCCCCAATAAATTAAATTTAAATCAAGTTTAATGTTTCATTTATGTGTACTGTATAGTATAAATATGTCTTTTTATAGTTAGGAGAAATTATAATGTCAACAAACATGGAATCTTTTTTTTCTGATTTATTATGTTTTTCTAAATAGATTTGATATATTTATGTATTTTTTCTTATTTTTTTGTCTTTTTCCTTTATTTTTATTGCTGAAAACTACTTGAAAAACTATAAACCAATCTGCCAACTTGACATAAAAGTTTTTGATCTCACAAAACATTAAATTTAGAGCTCAAACTTGTATTATTTTTCTGTTTTTATGCTAACATGAGCCTTAAGTCTCTTTGGATTCACTATAGTAAATATTCTAATCCCTGATTAGCATTTTAAAAATAAAGAAGCCAAATGATCCATTCCAGGTTTTATAATGGATTTGCTCTCTAAATAACACAAATAAACCTCACCTGATGAGGACACACTGGTTGTCGTGTCTTTTCCAGATGCAGCGATAGCATTCATTGGCGACGGCAAAAATATGTGGAGGGAGTTCACCGAGGTGATGCTTGGAGTAGAGCTCGACCCTGTCCAGATCATACAGACCTGGGACCTGTTTGTATGGGTTCACAGCTGCCAAGATGCTGCCGATATTGGTCTGAAGAGGAGACGTCAGTGTGTTAGGTCTTTAATCAGACATAATAAATGCTAAAAATTGAACTTGAAACATCAAATGGATAAAAAACACATAGAAGATCAGACCTATCATATCCTTTTCACTGAGCCAAAATGTTCTTATAATGAAAAAAAATGGCTAACATCCACATGGGAAAGTCTTGTGATCCGCTTAAAGGAAATCCATGTATGGACACGGTTTAATCTTCTAGATTACCAAGCAACAGTGTCAGAATTTTTTTAAATAGATTTCCGGGAAATTGTTAAAAAAAAATTATGCTTTTTTCTTATTTAATTGTATTTTGTAATAACTTTATAGTCATAAAGATTTGTGTTGCATTAGAGATTATGGGCACTGTGGGATTATTGACAGCAAATGTATTCATGTGTGTATTTGCAAAAACAAAATATGTAAGAAATCCTTCCATCTTTTAAGTATGAGTCAAATATGGTGACACTTATTTAGATTCTTAAACGCTTTTAGGTAGAAGTATTAGACTACGGTCACATATCCCAAAACGCCACCGGGCGGTGAACTAAATGCATATTCTACAGTAAATTTGGCAGGTGGCATTTGTAATTGGGTGGTGCATTTTTACTTGCAACAAGGAGGTTTTAAGAATTATTTTTAATTTTACAGTGACCAGACCATTTTTTTATTTTTTTTTTTTATTAAGATAAAATATTTTAAGGTCGAATCGTTGCAGTTCAATGATTGTTGGGTTGAGAAGAACACGAAGAAGTATGGAAAAAAAACTGCTTCCTTGGGAGGCATATTGTCTAAAAATGTGTAAATTGACAAGATTATCTCAAAATCTGAGTTGCACTTGATCTGGACGACTGCCGTCTGATCATTCATACACCATTCAGTCGAGCAGTATTCGTTTACATCAAGTAAAAAATCACATTAAAACTCCATAAATGCAGTAATCAAGAAAAATAGGCCTAAAGTTTTTATTGGAAAAAAACCCTAATGATTTCTTTTGTGTGTGTCCTTACATTATCTGTACTGGCATCTGAACTCACTCTTGCATGCAAAAAGCGGATCTCTAGACACACTCACATAGATGTTATCATCCTGGTATCGCTTGTAAAGGTTGTGCATAATGGCGGCCTCGTGCAGCTCAGCCAGTGCCGACATGTCCTCCACTCCATCGATGCTGGTCTGGTGCATGGCGTACACCTGCTCCCTGGTGACCTCGGCCTGCTGCAGGTAAAGCACCTGTGGTGCAAAGACAGTCAGAGTCCACAAGTGACTGAGAATCTGTACAATAATCTCTTATTTTTTGAAAGGTTTTAGACATATATCAGTTTAGTTCTCAAGTTGATACCAGAACAGAGTTTATGCCAGATTAAAACAAGATTGTATGAATATTGTGCCTCCTTTTAAGAATAAATAAAACCAAATGGGCAGAAAACAGAAGACAAAAGAGGGGAAGGAGAGTCGTGGATGTGATGCTGCACAACCTGACAGGTGAAAGCACCTCAGTGTGTATTCAGGTCAAACACACACACTTGTTCACTTCACACATACATTTATGAGATAACTGTCATTGAGTTTGTCCATTAAGGTTGTTTTAATCATACTTGTCTGAGAATATCTGAGGTTTTTTGGAAGAGTGTGTACACGTTTGTGGAACAGATGAGTTTGTTGAGATTGGCAGATGTGAGCGCTGTAGGCATTTAGACATCCTGCCTCTAAATAAATTCATTTCACTCCAGTAACACTGACTTCCACTTCTCAGAGCTGTTGCATGGAGACGACTCTCGGGGCAAAAAAAAAAATCTCAGTGCAGAATCACGTTCTGCCATCTGTCTGCAAGTACACTATAAGCTTATTTACAGCCAACATTAACAATATGTTGTATTTACTATCCAAAATGTCAAGCTCAAGACATCTCATGCACACTCTGTTGGTAAATGCCAACCTATGAAGTCACTAACCTTACTCGCTCGTCTGTAAAAGAATGACCCAAATTCTTTGATCTTCCACTAGAACGGCATAGCTAATAGAAGCTAACACACAAGCAAAGGAGTTTTTCAGGAAGACACTCTCACTTTGAGTTTTCTTATAAAGCTGTATTCAAAAAGATAGAATAAATTTAAGTGTCAGCAACATTTGACACCAACAAGAGCTGCCAAGTCCCACTCAACCTTTTACAAAAAATGCACATGTTTTATGTTTATGTGAGCTTTAAGTCATTTAATTATAGAATGCAGTTTTTAAATAATTAGGCAGTTGAAGTGTTACAATTTGCTATAAATAACTTTAAGGTCTTCACGTTTGACAGCAGTGCATGCAAGGTCCTTTTAAAATAAAATACATCCGGTGTCAAATAAGATCCATGATATTATATACCGGTATGACACGTGTGGACTAGATGATAGTGTGTAGTATTAATTAGAATATGTGCTTCAGTTAGCTAATTTAGTATTTATTCAATTGTTAGCATTTTTTTCTTTAAGGCCAAAGCGCCACAGCGAAGGGTTGTGGCTCCAGAGCCTCAGGTTGTAGACGTCTGGTCTAGCGCATTTGGATATTTGGCAATGACTGTATGTAAAGATGGATAGTCTGAGTGGCCCATTGGTTTGTCTAATGCACAGCCTTTTTGGAGCTCAGTCATTGTGACCTTATTGGCTACTTAACCAAAAGCTTTTAGAAACAAGCCCTCAGAGGTTACTTAATGAATTGCACTTTGAGTTTTAAAACAGCAACAATCAACAACTCAAACTCTCAGATTCCTTCCAATTTAGCCCTATTTTATCAAGTTACTTTTAACCGTTCATCACTCGACGTTTATTTGACTACAAACATGTCTGATCAACTTTTTACTTTGTATGAAAAGACTTCAGTCTAAAATTGTAAAAGCTGTTTTTTTTTATTCTGCAAGTGTCTCCTCTGTTTACTCTCTGGTGGGTTCTAACATTCCTTTTCCACTTTCCACTGCACACTGAGTCAGTTAGGATGACTAAAACTGTGCTGTGGTTGATGTTCTTCACACTTTACATCTGAGTGTCTAAGTAGAGCACCATTTTTTAAATAATTAATCACGAAGGAGAACAGGGAGAAGACAATGTTGACAGTTAAGAAAAAGAAAAAGAGAAGAAATATCAAACTACAATTTGGATTTCAGCTGTGTGGCATAATTATGATTTTAAATGGAATAAATGTCATATTTGATACTGATTTTGGATTGATTCTCCAAAAAACTAAGTGGCGTTGTTGTGTACGCAAACATTATAGACATAATGCTGAAAGAAAAACAAAAAAACTACACTTTGTGTTTCAAGTATCATTATTAGATCAACTTTTTTCCAGTTGTGTGCGTTTTTGGACATATTTGATATTCTAATTAATGTTCTAAATTGTTATCTTCTTAAACTCAGATTCACTCAGTGAAAATGAATTTTTATTCTTTTATTAGCACAGCTTTTGCAGTGATAGCTGGTTTCTTACGGCAAAGTTATCAGAACATTATCATACTCTCCACCCGCGTAAAATATTAAGCAGGCATGCAGATTATTTTGCAGAAATCACAGGAGCAATATTGACAAATGCATTAGATGTTTTGTTCTAAATTTTGAGCCTCCCTCGTGTCCAATTAATAGAAAAAAAAGTTTATAAATATATATATATATATATATGTATGTATGTAAAAAATAAAATTAAAATGGAGAGTATTTAGGGCATTACATTTAAACCAATTTGTCCCAATTGCTTTTTTATGTCCACTTCCATAAATCAAAAATGTGCTTCTGTTTTGTCATTTTTTGTTTCCTTCCTGCCTTTGCTGTGCCCCACTGGCTCCTTTTAGGACAGGCGTACATCACGGTGCAGCACATGCAGTCTTTCTGAGATGCTCTTTGATGTCAGAACTGAAGCTGCTTTGCATGATTCAGGAGCAGAGCCAGGGGAGACAAGCCTCCTCATCCGACTTCATGTTAGCCGCAGCAAATGTGAGGAGAGATAACACTGGAGAGGGAGCGAAAAGAGAGCTGCCGGCACAGTGGCCTACATTTTCTGGTTACCAGAGCAGAGCAGATACAGTATCACACAGAACTGTATGCACCTGCAGCCCTCCTCACTGACCTTGGGTCTGATCTGTCAGACCACTGTCTGTCGGATTAATACCGGGGAACACTCAGGTTCATGGTGTAATATAATCCCTCACTTCAAATCATAATGGAGCTCTAGGATTGCTGGGAAGAATCTCAAAAGCTAAAGTGTCGAGCTTTTCTGACTACTATGATGAATAAGAGACAAGAGAGGTTATCAAATAGCATTAAAAATGTATATAGAATTATTATTTTATTGCATCGTTGGTGCTTAAAGCTCAATAATGAGGTAAATTGCACTTTTTAGAAGACTGTTTATAAACGTTATGTCATAAATTAAAAGAGGTTTTTCTTTTTTTCTAACATATTTTTACAAAGTAATGCCTCCCTGCAGCCGTTCCTCTGCCCATGCCAGCCTTCAGTGCTGCTTTAATGCAAGCTTTTGAAATCCAGGTCAGACAAAAAAATAAAAGACTAATTGCAAATTCATAGTGTGTGCACATGTAGTGCACGAGTGTGGGAGGAAACACTGAAAATATGGCCGAATGGTTTCAACATTTTGCAGGAAGAACTCTAT
The DNA here is from genome assembly GCF_002922805.2 of Oryzias melastigma. Taxonomy (NCBI): domain Eukaryota; kingdom Metazoa; phylum Chordata; class Actinopteri; order Beloniformes; family Adrianichthyidae; genus Oryzias; species Oryzias melastigma. The sequence continues at coordinate 9,085,057 of NC_050533.1, forward strand.
TCACTGCATCAAGCAGCTCTTTCTATGACAGACGAGGATGCCCAGTTAAATCTTTAGAAAAAGAATAATAAAGTGGACTGTAATTCCACTTTATTATTCTTTATTTCCTTTTTCTCACTCTTTAATGTTGTTTGGGAATATTAGTACACAAACACACATTCACACAATTATCTATACAGACACAAATAAGCACATACATGATCACTGACCAAACAAACCTGTACACACTTCTACACACATACAAAATACAAACTGACACACATATATCCATACCTTGCATATTTTATACTTCATAGCTCATTCTAGCAAAGCTGAGCAAGCACATGGATGTAGGTAGATGTGTTTCTACTAGAATGTTCTTTAGTTTTTTCTTTCTTTCATGAGGCATCAGGAAAAAAATCATTTACAGAACAAAACACAGCCCTACATCTTCATAAATGAAAGGAAACAACAAATAAAAATGTTCGTATTTTGCTAAATCAAAATACTTATGTATCTCTGTATATAAACAATATATATAGTTTAGATGACCCCGCCATTCACAATCAATACCATAAAATACACCAAAAGAAGCAACGTGAAATCAATTACCTTTAACATAACTCTCCAATTTGATTCTCCTAAACATACTTTTAAACTGGAAAATGTGTGTACAACTTTCAAATCATGGTTAATGATGCAACAGAATATAAAACTGAAGGTGGGAACCCTGACTCCAGCACCGAGACCAGAAGAGCAAAGGTTTAACGAACCGCTCAGATTAAAATTGTAAAACTCAGAAAATCGAAAACTCAGTCCGACTGGAAACAAACTGAGACCACTTTGAAAGATGGGTCAAGGAGCGGTTCCTGGTCTCGGACCAGGATCAGGTCGGGCGTATTCAGACTGAAAATTTGTTCCAGATTATTCAGGGAAACAAACTCTGGCTCACTTCAACAAACCAAATGTGTCCAGTCTGAACACACCCTGAAACTATAACCAAAGATTAATGGGAAAAGTGAACTAACATTGGAGAACTTTGGGCTAAACACTCCACTTGTGAAAAGCAGAAGAACCCGTCACCCAAATTATGCTTATTCCCTATCAAATATTTACCATCTCCCACAGCGGCAACATTTAAACAGCAACAGCCAGCAGGAGAGAGGCAGGCGGAGCTGGGTGGGGGTTGGGCGGTTCATAATCCAGAGCAAAGAGAACGCCGGTTCCTGTAACTTCTATTTTAGGGAATTGCCTGTCCGTCCCTGTTGCATCACACTGCATCTGCTGAATTAAAGCACGGGAAGGCTTTCAGAGCCGAATATGTACCTAGAATGATAACAAGAACATGAAGCCATTGGTTTCGAGGCTCTTTAGGGGGTATAAAGGGAGAATGTTGCTCTTAAAATCCTGCAAAAGAATAAAGACTATTTATAGCTCCGTCTTCAAATCCTGCCAACTAGAGCGCATGGACATGTGTGAGCCAAACTCCTCAAACATTAAAAAACCATGAAAACCAAAGAATCTGTGTTCAAACCGACTCTGTTAGCACACACACACTTTAAATTGAATTCAAACTTATGCTTCAACCACAGTATTTTGACAGTAAGTCAGTGGTTGCTGCAAAAAGAGGATCTTTTAGACGACAACCTTTTTGTCCGTTCCACAGTGTTGTAGGTTTGTTTTCCCCTTGGCTAAATGTACAGAGATGAATTCTGAATACGTAGGAGGATAAAGACGGGGAGGAAGGAGAGGAAAGGGGAGCATCATGAGGAGTTTCTATTGATCTACCTCTTAGAGGATGAACCTGCACAGCTGTTTCCCCTTTATTCTGACCTTTCCATGACTCCACCTTGAAGATAATAACCTGCAAGCAACCACTTTAGTGAACCAATCACTCTGCATTTCAGTTTCACTGTATCTTCTAAATGTCTGCTCTTGCAATCAGTTTTACTGTAGACACATTTGCTCTTATAGGTGCAAACAGGCTGTCTGCAGGCAAAAAATGGGCAAACATGGCAGAAATTTTAAGATCAGCAAACCCATAGAGCAAAAATGTTTATGCATGTTCTTTTTCTACAGGCATGCTGGACAGCAGGTCATAATGAAAACTTACACAACACGTGAGAATAAGTAAGGATGGAATGGTTGTACAAAGTTTTCACTTTTTCAACCCGTTTCCTCAAAACCTGCACTCTGTGCAAGGGGCACATTAGCAATGTTCGAGTGATGCGCTCCTTGTTGAGTGCTTTGTACTGTTAAAAGTTCGGATATTAGACAATCAGAGTGTAGTTCATGTGTGTCAGAAAGGGGCAAACAGCTGGTTCCACGTGCAGCAGGTTTATCAGTTCAGACAGTAACTAAGCACAACTAAAAGTCCACAAAACTAAATCACGGTCAGACAGGCAGAGGTCAATAACGAGCATTTGATTATCCAAGAAGAGAGTAGGGTTGTCAGAGTCCAGTCAAGGGACAGGGCAGACAACAGGCATTCAGAGATAAAGCAGGGTGTGAAGATCAGGCCCAGATAGAAACGCTCAGTAATACAGGCAGGGTGGCACAAACAATACTTCGCACTGAGTAAGGTTTTTTGCAGTGCTTAAGTATTTTGTGGGTGATCGGAGAACCAGAGGGGGAGACAGAGTGCTGACTCCTGACAATGTGGATATCCGTCGAGCATTTACTGTATGTATAACGTGCACACCCTGTATGAGCAGCATTTACACACAGTCGGTAAGGAGCCAGTAGGCGGTACGCCGCATTATAAGGTGCGGACAACGGCATCACCTCTACATCCTAAGTGTGTGCAACTTATATTATCCTTGCAAATACTTCACAATACATTTACCACACACATGACAATGCGGCTTTAATGCTGAGGGAGATCCTCTGTTCTTGTATTTGTTCTGGAGTACAAAAAATATGGCTTATTTTCAAAATCATTCCAGATGTATGTGTTAGATGAAGCAGTCGACAAAAACTACCAGGACCTGTTCTACCCTCTCCAAACACAAACCACCACAACCTGAACAAGTGCACTAATTCAAATTCACCTCCTGATCATGTGATATAGTAACAACAATGGCGGCTACAACGATCATACATTCCATATTCATGACGCCCGTTAAGGTGAACACAACCCAGCTAGCAAGGCCAAGTGGACCCCATATGGTTTAAAAGTGGGCACCAGAGCCAATGTGGGTAAATACAGGTGGTGCCACCATGGAAACTGTGGACAAACCCATTCAGGGCCCACATTTTCAAACATATGGGCCCCACTTGGCCTTGCTGGCTGTGAAGAGTCTCAAAGGGAACCGCAAGACACATCTGCGCTACCCTGCAATGCCGCTACTCCTCTCTACGACCCTTCACTGGCCCGAAAGACCTGCAGTACTCGTAGAGGTCAGTTCCCGTACAGGTACATGTGACTAAGGCGTTAGTCTGTATGGTATTTATAACATTAAAACTGATTTTATGCAGAACATTTCTTAAAGTAGGATGTTGTAGTTTCTCAATATCAAGATGACACCATTATCTACAAATGTGACTCTTTAGGTATGGATCTGTCAACATTTTATTAGCTCTTTTACCACCAAAAAACCCCACTTAATTCCACAATTAAATCAAGCCTGGTTTTTGCAGTGCAAAATGTCTTAAAGATTATATTAGACATTATTTTATACTTAATGCAATAAAAAAAGAGTTTATGAGTGTATGTTTTTCTTACCTCTCCATAATCAGTAGTGACCACAAGCGTTCCATCTCCACAGGAGTTCACGGTTGCAGGAAGAAGCTGCTCCTTCTCTTTGACCCAAACACGGGTACCCTGAATCACACAAGCACAGAGACAAACAGTGAGGTTAAGCAGTGTAACCACTACAAATGAGGTTTATGTAAAGTCATCCTTGCTTCAATTATGTCTCAACATCTCTTCTCACCAGAGAGCTTTGAGTGCTCGTCAGCTGAAACTGTGGATGGCAGGCGAGAAAAATCACTGTGGAGGGTTTTTTTTTTTTTTAATAGCTGGGTCTCTGCTTTAGTGCAATCGTTCAGTCTGATTACCACCCGGGTTACTTAAGGCAGGAAATGGTGCACAGACTCTAGCTGTAAGTAATTACAACAAAGTATTCAAGCCCTTCAAACGACTGGAGTCAATGCAGACAGATATGATTAAATAGAAAATGCATCAGAAGCAACAGTGAAACTTGAAGTTGGTGCAGCTCTTTATATCAGAGGAATTGGATTATTCCACAATTTATAGGGTTGGAAATTCTTGAATTACTAGAAAGGAAAAACAACGTGAGCTGTACCATTTACTCACTGAGTCTTTAGCTCCATTGTGTGCTCAGTAGATAGTCAGCAGATACTCAAACACTGGGAGTTGTTATCAGATTAATATTTTTATTTAAAAATAATTAAGGCAGTATGTAACAATGACATCTATAAAAGCAACTGATTGATGATTTTTGATTAAAACATTATAATTTAAAGTAAAATAAATATGAAATGTCATTTATACACTCGTGTAAAGCAAAAAAAGTCATTTTATGGCTTAAACAGTTCATTTCAGTTCATTTTTTTTGTTTAATTGTGTTTTTTTTACTCTAGTTGAGTTTTTTTTTTATTTTGAACTGAAAAATAAAAAATAAACATCAACAATAGAAGTATAACAGTCAATATTATGCATGTTTGAAAGGGTTTAATCCTCCTTTTTTCAGTCTAATACAAACTTAAATTTATACAAAAAGTATTTTGAAAAAATTACAAGATTTAAGCAAATATGCTAAAGACAATCAATTATGATAAGTAAAATAATAATAAAAAAAGCCACAGATCAATGAATTATGCTGACTTCCTTCTATTTATTCATCAAATTACACTTTATTGTTGCTTTATAGTTTATTTTCTGTATCCATTGACAAATATTTAATGTCTGTAAACACAGTGAAGTTCAGCATTTGTTATCATATCTGGTTTCATAAAATATTTGATCCTCTGAGAATATATTAATTACTATGGAAGAGACTTCAGATGCTCTGGAATTTTTTTTTTTATATATTCTTCAGATGGCTTGAATTATTTTGAAATCAACCAGATTTCCAATTTTTTTAAATGTTAATTTATTAACCAGTGAGTCAGACGATCTGGTAAAAGTAGGTCACTTGATGAGCAAATGGGCAAATAGAAAAGAAAATGAACTTAAATTAGATTTCTTGGATGTGATCTCTTCAATGATGCCTAAAAATGCAGCATATGTTATCATTTGTTTTAGGGTCAATAGAAAATAAGTTATCAAGAGCCCTCTTCACACAATATGGACACTCAGCATAACACAAATCTAGGGAAATAACTACACTTTCAATTGTTTCAGTGTTATTCAATGTCAAAAAATACATCTGTTATTGTAGAGCATTCAAGCATGCATAGAAAAAACCTTACATTCTAGCGTTGGACTCTGTTTGAATGAATGAATCACTTCTAAGGATATAAATACTTTCTTCTGATACTGTCTTCTCTGCACTTGTTCAGACTCATCTTTAACTCTGGAGATTCCAGCACTCTGGGTCATCACAGTGATCTGATGATCTCCACAGCCCTGAGGCCTGTGCTCATGATCACAATCACTTTAGTAGATCCTGGCTTAACTGGAGAAATTAACCTCTGACCTCTATTAAATCCATCAATAATGGTTTCTTAGAACCCGCCTTAAGACAGGCTCATTGCATAAATAAAAAAGATTACATTTTTAAAAAACAGGGCATTTTTTTGTTTGTTTTACTATCTCGACTCTTAGAAAAATAGCCCCCTGTTCCCAGACTGATGGGAAAAACGAGGCGCCAGGATTATAAACAACCTGCTATCATCACAAACTGCATCCACCAAAACAGCCATTCTTTTCCCTTCTGTCTCCTTTGGGTGTCAAATGCCCCCGCTTCCTCTTTGATTGCAGACGAAGACAGACAGCAGTAGTCATGAGCATTGAATAGCCTCCATCCTTTTTGCGCTATTAGATCTATAAAATATATAGACGTCACAAATTTATCAAATCAGCGAAGGTCATCTTAGGTTTTCAGCTCCATTTTCTTGCTTCCAGCTCCCTTGATCAAGACATGGATATGTTTTTCAAATACATTCAAAGCAGGAACTAAGCTACACAGACAGCAGTAGACAGTTGAATTAGAGTAAAATCTTATTTTGAATGAATATTCAAATCAAATATTAACTAATAAAAACACATCAAATTTTTTTCTTTCTAAACAAACATAAACAACATAAAAAAGATTTTTTATCACCAAATGTGATTTCTCATAAGAGTTAATAACACCTTTAGAAAATCCATAAAAAATTATATTTTAAAAAGGATGCAATGTATAATTTACTAGACAACAAAATTCTAAAACATTATTTAAAAAAGAGTTTAAAAGAATGTGCATTTGTTGTCTTTTTTTGCTTATTTCTTTTCACTTTTTTACAGTACCTAAACGTGTTTTTTTAATCAGTGCCAACATTTTCAATCAAAACTTTAAATAAATATTGATAAATATTTTAAAAAAGCACCACATTCATGGTATATCTTGATTAACCCTCTACAAAAACTTCAAAATGTAAATAATTATAATTAAAACAAAACTGGAAATAAATGTGCTTTTTTCCCAGGCAACCTTTGTGTAAAACAACAATCTTTTTGCTGTCTATAAAAAGACAATTAAAGTTTTTGCCAATTTTTCAATGTCAGTTATTTTAAAATTAAGAAATAATGCAAAAACAGTGAACAGAAAAGTGAAAACAGTCCATTAACTTGTTATAAGCTGCTAGAATTGTTTTCTCTATCAACACATACACTCTTTTTTCTAGCCTAATTTTAAGTTATTAGCTGAAAATTGGTTGATAGAAAACAATTGTATGATTCCCTTTCACTAAAATGGACAAACTATCTTGTGGTTTTAGGAAAACCATTTTTATTATGAATTTGGTTCACACTGGCACCTAACAGAAACATAGCATTATAAAACCATATTTTAGTCCTAATTAAGCTTAAAATTTAGTGTAGTCATCAGTAAAAAAGGAATTAAAAACCCTCCTAGAAAGAATAACTGGGTGGAGATCATATAAATCATTTCTCAATGGAAAATTTGATGTTTCAACTATAATACATAATACATTTTTTTTTTGCAAAAAAGGGGAAAATGTTGCCAACATGTGGAAAAAAGAGAATTTTTCACGCCTAAAGCTTTGTATTAACAGTATTTTTTTCATTTTTTCCCTACATGTAGATGTTATTAACTATAAAACACAATAAAAATAAAGGTAAAAAAAATGATAAATTAAATAAAAGATTGGTTAGTTTTGATGGGTGTATGTCTAAGTAATAAGTTCTCTTTTACTTAAAAAGGTATTATAAGACAAAATTAATTATATTGTTTTTACGAAAACTTTTAACCATCCAGAAATCCTGTTATTACACAAATAGGAGCAAAACTTTGCTAAAAAGCAGTTTCATAGATGAGTGAGTCCGATAAACGTCATATTTCCTAAAACAAAACCTTAGGAGTTCAAACTGACCCGTAAAACAGCAAAAGTTATCAAAAAAATACATAAAATAGAGGTTTGCTTTTCTTTAGCTGAGGAAAAATAAATACTGCTTGTGACAATTTTGAATAGAATATTTAAAAACGTATAATCCAGAAAATGTTTAATACTTCTAGAATTAGAATTCTTTTTTACCTTTCTTACCTCTAAATGTAGAAATCCTTTTTTATTAGGGTCCCACAAAGGATCCCCCTGATCCCTTTGGTCAGTGCCATTTTTTTAAGTCAGAGAGCTAAACCGTGTCAGCAATATTCCATTTAAGGTGATAATATAATCACGCAACGCGGCTTTGGGCTGATTATGGCAGCTGGAAGGACGGTAACATCTGTTTGTGTACGTGGGTGTGTGTGGGGGTGTGTGTGTGGGTGTGTGTGTGGGTCACCCGCCTGTTTTTTAAGTCACATCTGTCAGTCACTGAGATTATAGCACACGTTAACACTGTAGGCAGGTTAATGAAAGTGTTCTGGGGGTTAAAAAATTGAGATTTAAATTCACAGTTTGATCATGAAAATCTTTTAAAGAAGTCTTTTAAAGAATCCGTTTTGCCAGATTTAAAGTAAGTTTTTATTATTACTGTTATTTTTTGAACAATTTTGGTTAATGATGCAACAGCTAAATCATCCTGCTCACCTTGCATTGCACATACATTTGTAGGATTTGAAGAATAAACAAAGAAAACATCAAAATAGGTAAAAACAGAATTTTAAAAACATGTAGAACAAACATATGTTTAGACTTTGCATTTAATTGAAAATATAGAGTTGTGTTTTGAGGTAAAGTACTGTCCTCATGAGTGTGAAAGTGTCATAAAGCTGCTGTTTTGTTCAAACTTGGCCTCACTCCTTTTGCATCATTTACTGATTTGCTTGCAGCTCATTAAATTTGTATCATAAAGAAAATATTTAAATTAGAGGCACAGACGAGTGGAAGAGAACCAGAAATGAAGTGTTTTTGCAGAAGGATGCACCCTCGAAGGGAAAGAATTTCCAAATTCTCAAAAAAAATGATTTGCGATCCACTGTAGAATTAAATTTTTTAAGTTTTCTAATAGAAATTTAGAGGAATCGCTTCTTTTTATAGTTCAATCATCTTTTGATCTATTTTAAAAGCGTTCCCAGTGATTGTTAATTTAGGATTGCGCCGTGTTTAGGCCAAATCAAAAAACCTGTGTTGTTTTCTAGGACAAAGTTTCTGCAGAGCAAATCAGAAATTCAGGCCTAATTTCCCATCATTCATTTGTTTACACACCTTCCTTCTAGCCCATAACCCCTCACACCCCCAAACTAACATTAACTTACATTACATTACATTAAAGAGATACCCAGAAATGCAATTTTAAGCTTCATTTTCTTTATATTTGCCCTCCATAATCAGAAAACTGCTACAAAATAAGCACAAAACATTATTTTAATTTTATTTTTTCACAAAAATTATTGTATTAACACACTAAAAAACAAGATTTTTACTGAATTTGAGATTTATTCTTTGAAATACACAACCTAATCAGCTTCAGCAACTTCTTACTAACCAGAAAAGTATTACTCTTTAGTGGTGGGAGTCTGATCTGACACGTTTGTATGCAGAAGCCATATGAGGTCAAAGCTTGTTGCACGGCAAACATAAAGGAGTTTTAGACATCTTTAATCTGATTTTCTGTTTTACTATTATTCTGAAACATCTTTAACTCCGGACGGATAACCTTTGAACCTGCTGTCAATTCTAAATCAGTCCAATAAGGGATTTCTCCATCCTGAACCAGATCAGATTCAACAGCTGAATTACAGTCACTGAAAATAACAACGGATGCGAGCAGCTGAATGGTAATTTGTGTGCGCACATGTGTGTGTTTTTGTGTTCAGAAAGTGCCAATTCTCTCAGACAATCCTGCTAATTACCGTGCTCTCTCTCATCTTTGCCTAAAATACAGTCAACCGTCTACACCCCCACCAACACCCTGGCAACAGGACTCCATGGCAACAGCGGGGAAACCATGGAAACAGCCTTTAACTCTCCTAGCAGTGGAGGATGCTGGGAGTCTGGGTTTAAACCAAAAGACTTAAGTGTTGTCTTTAAATATTTTTGTTGCTTTTAATTGCACTTCTTGTTAATTTTTAATTACTTTAAATAAATAATATCCATTTAGTAAAGAGTCATGTGCTGCAATGACAAGTGACCTAAAATCCTTTCACAATACACACACAATTCAAGAATTCTGCACCAGATCATTCACTCTCAAGCAGATTAAACTCTTCACCCATTCATCCTTCTTAGAGAGGATTTTTCAGCCCAACATTCTAAAAATAAAACAATAATTCTGACCAAAATTTAGTGAGATTATTATTATAGATTTTTTAAAAAGGGCATAAATGTGCTTTCTGTTGCTACAAGGTTTTGGTGAGATTTATATAAGCACAGGCAACAAAGACGTCTATAAAGAATGTGCCAACATTTAGGATTATAGCCCCAAAAAAGCCAAATCAGGCACACAGCCAACTTTAACAATTTTTCTTTTTACCCTTGTGGATACATATCACACTTTCCTGTGGATGGATATGTTCAAAATCATCATTTTAATTTATAATATCAATTTTAAGATTGATAGATGAAGTTTTTTCAGCAGAGATCCGGCTTGTTCGTCTTTTAGCAGATTTCTGTGATGTCATATCCTGCCAAGAGGGCAACAATCAGGAAGTCAAAAACTGATTTCAAATTGGCCCAACACTGTCAATAGGTCTTAACTATTCATAACTCTAACATGAAAGCATCACTGATAACCTTTTAAAGATGCCTATTGAACTGCACAGTTCAATTCAGGTCAAATACTTTATCATCAGTAAAAGAAATAACATTACAGTGTTCGCTTGTTATATTGCGGGTTATCTTTTGTGTTCTTGCTGTTTTTTCAGAGCAATTTTGCAAGTTCTATAACAGAGCACTTTGTTCTGCATCCTGATTGGCTATTTATTATGTCAATCAGTCTCTGTGTCCCTTCTCTTGCACATAACACATTTAGTTTCAACATTTACATAAATCTTTGCTTAAATTATATATATTTTTTACACAGATTTAAACTTTTAGAGGTAAAACAAGACAGAAAAGCGCAACAATTCTACTGTCTAAAGTGTATAAAGTGTGTAGTGAAGGGTTTTAAAGCCTTAAAAACGTCTATAATCCTACTTTTATAGATTTAACCAATTGCAGGTTATTTTTGGAACATAAACGAGGGAAATCTGTACAGATAATCAACTTTTTTTTGGAAATTTTGATTATCTGAATTTTTCTGTTAACTGTTTGATGTGCAATATCATTAGTTGAGCTGCAATCTCATTAAAAAAGTCAGACAAGCAAAAAAAAAAGAAAAAAAAAGAAAACAGAGAAAACTAGCAAACTAGCACCTCTACTCAAAGACCAACAAAGTATGAACTGAATTCACCTCAGTAGGGAAATAGTCTGCTTTGGAGGAGCTAGAAAAAAGTTTCAAAATAGCAGAAAAGAGAGATAACCGAAGATGGAGAGCTGGAGGCAGAAAAGGGACAAAAGGAGACTAACGAGACGCCGACGCCGACTGAGCAACAGGAATAAGAGGCAGTGAGAGCATCAGAAGAAGGGGTATGGAGGAGAGGGAGAGCGGCTTCAGCTCCTGAGCAGAACAAATGTGTTTGGAGCTGGTGAATATAGGTCACACATCTCCAGCGACTGCTTCCTTCCCTCCACTGAACTGCTTCACGCAGTAACCGTGTCATATGGAAAAATACATGGTTTGGAACCTGTGTGCTCCAAAACTCAGTGTGAACGGCTTTCAATGCTCTGACATTATGTGGCCACTCAGCAGTAAATACATAAAAAAAAAATGTTTTTGTCACAATCTGTGAATTAATCCTGTTCTGAAACATGCTGATGAACAGCTGCAGGTTATGGAATTGTGCAATATAGTTTTATTTAATCACAATAACTGCTGTTAGTATTTATTAGTTTTAATGGGAGAGTTTTCATATTTTTCCAATGCTTTTTATAACTTTAGCATTAGCTAATAAAACATAAAGCTAATTCTAATTTTTTCAAGATTAAATTCACTTAAAAGACCCACTATGATCATCTTTTGATCTATGTTAAAGGAGTTCCCAGTGGTCTTTTATTTATAATTATGCTGTTTTTACACAATTTTTTAAACCTGTGTCATTTTCTAGGACAACATTTCTGCAGGGCGAATCAGAAATTTGTCTCTGACTTGGGGGCTGCACCCTTAAAAATAAGCCTTCCCTCATTTCCCATCATCCATCTATGTATATGCTCTCCTGCTGGCTTACAACCCCTCACAACCTAACAAAATTGGTGTAACAAAAATGGCAAGCAATTTTGGAGCTTTGCAGCTATACAGTTTAAAGTCAGAGGCCAAATGAAGACGTCCATGGATCTATTTGTCTGCAAGTGGATGCATCAATACTTTGTTTTGTCTGCTCCTGATTCACAATAAATTTTAAAAAGAAATACTCACAACTAAATAAAATGTAAGCTTTATCTTGTTTTTAATATATGTCATCCATCAAGAGAAAAATACTGCAAGAATATGTAAGAAAAAACAAAAAAGAAACTCACTGGTGTTGGTCTTTAAAATAGTCGTTCTGTGTATACTTATGTTGCAGAGTAAAAAGACAGAAATGGAGATTACTGTTTGCAACTTTGAGTGTAAGCCTTTTAGGATCAAGCTGATGTGGCTTACTGGTTGTTATATTTATATCCCTCTTTAGATGTTCTGTAAATGAGACTAAACATTTGAGTTGCAACCTGTAAGAACTTGTAGAATTGACATTTTTGACTGAAACTTATCCTTTCCTGAATACAATGAAAATGGTGTTTTTGGTGTTATCAACATGTTCTTGTAGAATTATTCTCATAATGGAGAAATTGCAGACAAATAGATCCATGTACGTCTTTGTTTTCCTCGTCTGAGCTAGCATTTGGATCAAGACTGCACTGGTTGGGGTTGTGAGGGGCTGTAAAATAGTGGGAGAACTAAGAGATTATGGGAAATAAGAGCAGGCTTACTCAGGCCCAGGCAGACTCAATCCTATGATTGAAGAGAGAAATTTGACAGACTCTTCCCGGGAGGATGTCTGGACTTTGGGTATCAAATACTCAGCTTGTTGGGCGGCAGGCCTGAGCATCATAACTCAATAAATCAGTCCATTTTCAGAACTCACTGAGGCTTTCAGTCTGCTGAGGGGACTGTGGGGTTGGTGGTCGGTTAATCAATGCAACAATCGATATATCACAAACAGACTGATGGGAAATGAAGCAAAGGATGGGGCGGTCACAGTTCTTTGTATATGATGATCCAAAGTGATGCTAGGTGGTGAATTCTTCCAAGAAATAAGCAATTAATATACAGACAGGAGTAACCTCACCACCCGCCATGCATATGGATGAAATCACACCTATAGATGACATCACCGACGAGATGAGGGGCAGTTTGGCACATATCGGATTAACCTAAGATGTAACTTGGAGAACATAGATGGTGAAATTAGAGAGCATGACTGTTTGTGTGTGTGTGCCACAGAATTGAGAGCAGAGACAAATAGCGAAGCAAGTGGCTGTTGGAAAGCTTGCACTGCCTGAGGGAGGTGACCATTAAGGCTGCACATGCCCACCACTCTGAATGTGATTTAGTCATGGAGAGGTCAGAATTAACAGATTCAATCAAAAAAATAATATTATTTGTATTTATTTTTCTGTATTCCTCCTCCTCCTTTTCACACCAAGGAGTCACCCCCTCCCCCTTCACTCCTCCACCGGGCCAAACCCACCCATGGATCCCCATCTCCATCCCCTTCAAGATGCAGGAAAACCAACTGATTTCTGGTGCTGATGCTGCATGCTCCACCTAAAGCAGACTAATCCAAAAGCCAGCTTTATATTATAGATGCAAAAAAAGCTTGTCGCTCCTTTGGCCAATTTTTCTCTGCAGATCTGCGTGGAATTAATCCACCAAGCCGGCTGCCGGGCCCTGATGCTCGGCGGTGATAATGAATTAAAAAAGGTGCTGGTTTGGTAGTGCAAACCCATAAATCAGACTCATTATGGTGACAGAAAACAACAAGGAGTCAAAGCAACACCTGCCGTCTCCATGCGTAAAATATCAAAATATCTGGCAGAAAAAATACGCGCATCTTTCCAGATCGGCGTTATCGAATGGGCGAATGCATAATCTGACTTCAGCTTGGTTACAGTGGCACACATTCTCCATGGCTTACCTCTGCGAAAAATGACTCCATCCTTGGTCCTCCCTGATGACGCGCGCCCGGCCCGGCCCGGCCCGGCAGAGCGCAGACACCGGCTCGGGTGTGCAAACCTCACCGATGAGAAGGTGGGCACGATGGGGGGAAGCGTGGCGGTGTCTCCGTGCTCCTGCTTTCCATTCAGTGAATTTGGGCTCAAACACACCTCAGCAAAGCGGCGTGCTCCATGAAAAAACGCGCGGAGAGAAATCCCAAAGAGGCTGATTCAAATTTGTCCACGCCGGGGATCCGTCGGATGTGCGCGGCTCTCCAGGTCCACTGCGTTTGAATGGCCCAGAATTTTGTTGTGGTATTTTGTGTGTGTGTGTCGTTGTATGGTGCGTGGCTGAGAGAACCAGTCCGGAGGCAGGGGGAGATTTTTACGCAGCTCACCGATGCGGGGCGGTGCACGCAACCATCACATCAACTCAAGGACAGCCCTTTATTCAATTGTTCCACTTTTTCCTCAAATTTTTAACCATTTGACCTCAATATTTAACTCTAAAAATGAAATTAATTGATCTTTTTTTGTTATTATTTTAACAACCTTAACAATTTAAAGACATTAATCACTCAAGTTATTTGTTCAATCTTGCATAACAACAGATTAAGTATTCACATTTTGTTTTATTGCCTGCATTGGCAACTGAATTTTATTGCTTTAAATGTTTTATTTAATCAATTAGTCTAAATTAAAAGGAAAGCTTAATGAAAAGTGTGTTTTGGGTATTTTTAACATGTTCTTGCAGCATTTGTTTCTCATGATTTAGGACATAAATGTAAAAAAGAAAGATTAAAATTACATTTATTAGCATTTCTTTATTCAAATTGTTGTAAATCAGGAGCAGATGAAAAAGTTCTCTAGGAAAAAGGTTGTAGCTGTGACGTAGAAGCTGCAAAGTCAAGTAATTCGGTTCATTCTGATGCATTCGCTTGTAGACGACTAGATCCATCTTTGTTTTCCTCCTCTGAGCTGCCATGTGGCTCAAAACTGTGCAGCTGGATAGTTCTGGTATTGCTCACTATTTTTGCAGCACCACCCACATTAAGTTTGGGTTGTGAGGGGCTTAGCGGGAGAGAGTGACAACGAATGGATGATGGGAAATGGGAGCAGGCTTACACCAAAGGGTGAGGTAGGTGAATCTCTAATGAACTACTATCACCCTTTTTTGATTTTGGACAAAAATACTGACTAGTCTGCGTTAAATACAAGCTGATACGTCTTTAGCAGAATAAAAACAAACCAAATAGATTTAGTGAATTTGTATTTCTGATTCCTAACTTGAACATTCTACCAGCGATGATTCTGTATGTAAATAAACTCAAAGCAGAAGGTTGTTATGAAGTGGATGTTTTGTCCTTCTGAGAGATGCCAGGTGTTGCCTTCATAAATCTCAGCAGGCTCGGGCCTCTTTGGGGCAGAAGCATTGTTAACGTCAGGCTGTTCTCCACCAGAGCCCTGGAGGAACGAAGGGGGAGCGTTACCTAGCTGTACTCCATCTTCATCACAGGGACAGCCGAAGAATCGGAGCTGACATCCGGGCCCCGCGCATTGTTAAAGGACTGTGCATTTGGATAAAGGCAGATGCAAACAAATATATGAGTGATCAGGAAATTCACAAGTTAAATGTATTTCCAAAACATAATTATAGTCTTCACCTTCAGGTACATTCAGAAGTAAATCTCTTCTATGAGGACAATATAATATTAGTTAAAGCCATTATGAGAATTACTGGATTAAACAAAACCAAATTCACATGTGAACAAACTGACAAAAGCAATGTGAAATACAAAATACATGAAAAAATCCAGACATACTTGTCTGCACTTTTATATTGTTCTTGCTTTAAATGACCTTCACGTTCAGCCTTGTGGTTTGGACTGAAGCAGAACTTTGCTTACTCATCTGACCACAGCACTCTCTTTCTCCTTCTGTCAGCCTCCTAGTCTTACTGTCATACATGTGTGTTGGTGGATGCTGGAGTCAGAGCATCTATTTAAAGAGCTGAGTCCTCATCTTCACCTCCAATATGATTTAAGACACAAGTGAATCTAAAATCTGTTCTGGACAACAAAGGTATTCTCATTCTGATTTATTCAGAATGAAGAAGGATTGGTGGTTTGTCATTACCACCTCGGGAGTCCTGTATGCAGGATCATGTAAATTCAGTCATATGAAAAGATTTGGACATCGTACGAAAGCCTGAATATTTTCCAACATATTTTGAGAAATTCAATATTATTTGAACATCGTTGAGTGAACCAAGTGATATAACTTTTATTGTTTTAAAGCCTATTTAAAGCTTTCTTTGAGATGTCCTTTCAAAAGAATGTAATTTCTGCTTATGTTTAAGTTCAGACGCATTAAGGAGATAATAGATAGATGCCCCAAAAAAGTGTTTCAATGATGCCATTTTAACCAAAAGAACAAAAATAGGTAATAGGAGGTCCAATTTTTTTCATTTTTTTTCTATGAGTAAAATAATAGTAGTTTTTAGTTAGATTTTTATTAAATCCCTTTTTTTTAGACATTTTTAAAAATTAGATTGGACATTGATAAAGGAACATTTTTTTAAGACAGAGCTAATTATTTAATGAGGGTGTACTAATTTTTTCACATGACTGTATTTACATGTACTTATTGTTTCATATATTATTAAGCTTATGTTTGTGACACTACGTTTTTTGATGTTCTTGTTTACTTGTCGTTTAGTTACTAATTAAGACCTGAGATGCCATCCGCAATTGTGAACATTTATAAAATGTATTATGGAAGCAAAGATTAGAGCTAAATCATTAGAAGCCTAAATAAAGAAAGAAGGACTAAATGAATCTGCACAACGAAATTACTCACGTTGATAAACATGAATTTCTAATAAAACAATGTTTTATATGTAGCATGCATCAAAAATATATTACATTTCCTGTTTAACTAAATTACTCAACTAACGAGGCAATTATAAACCAACTAGTTCAGTTAGAAGCTAGCTGTTGTTAGGTTAACTGTGACTGAAATAAAGGTTTTTCTTTTATTCTTACAATTTGAATTGGCTTTTTCGTTCAGTCAATCAAGATGAAATTTCACAAAACTGTGTATGTTCCTTTAAATAATCAACAAATTCATTTTAGGACTGTCAAACTCATCAACTGTTCTTCAGGGGGGATTGGATGGGCGGGGTGGTCGCCATATGGAGTCCTTTGCCCATGATGCCGTTCAAACCAGAACCGCCACTGAGTAACGATAAGATTTAGTACACGTTTGAGAGTTGTGTGTGTGTGTGCATGTGCTGAAAGACATCATTCACGATGTCACAGCCAATCAGTTTTACGACCGTAGCATCCATAAATCTCTTCATTTATTACCCTCTCTCTCTGGTCTCCAGCTCATTTGTGAGTCTCCTTTCTTTTCACGGCATCACATCTGTTAATGGTGGTGTAAGAGGACACCTTAAAAAATCAAAGGGATGCAGACAAAGTCAGTGCGAACGTCTGGGTTGAACATCAACCACAATGTGTTAGTTTGCGTTTGTTCTGGGAGGAAAATCGGATTTGTGGCAGCTTCTGAAAGGATCAAACAAGTAAAATTTATCTTTTTTTTTACTAAGTCACAATTTCAGTTCTGGTTCTTATTTTTTAATTGTATTCTGGATCCAAGAATAGAATCCTAGTGGTTTTCATATATAATTTGCATCTACACTCATTAAAAGTCCCACTGCTATAAGCTTTTGATTTTTCTTAAACCATTTGCAGCTGTTTTTTTATTATGATTATGCTGGTTTTAGCCAAAAAAATAAACAAAAAAAACTGTTGTTTAAGGACATAGTTTCTATAGAGCGACAGAGTGGTCTCTGAGTTGTGGTTAGAGAGACGTAAGCCTGCCCACACTTCCCATCATCCCTTTGTACAGTTTTGAGCCAGATACCAGCACAGACAAGAAAAAAACAAAAAACTACAAACTGATACAAACTGAATGTTTTCGTCTGCTCCTGATTCACAAAGATTTGAATAACGCAACTGTAATCTCAACCAAAATTTGAAATAGAATTCAGAAGCTACAAACTTGTGTTTGTTTATAGGCTTATTTCAAGCAATAAAAATCCATAGATTTATCAATGACTTTCAGGCAAGACGCTCAACAGGGTCGTTTTTGTCTCATTTGTAAAAGAAACAATTCCTCTACAAACAAACACGTTGAACCTAAAATGTGTTAAAGTTTTTATCTGCAATTCATGTGATAAAAATCCTGCAGCTTGGTGTCAGAGTTCATTTCTCAAAGCCCGGGACACTAAATGTCCCAACGACCCATGACGTCGTGGTGAATACACACTTCACTGTGTACACACAAAACTACACACTGATATTGAGATACCTGATACTCTAAGGACAAAAGGAGAATTGTAACAGAACCCATTGCAGCAGTGAGATAAATGATCCATTTCATTTCTGTGCCACTTCCTTTCCAAAACCACACAGTCTGGTTTTATCGAGCCATAAAACTGGTGTTTAAAGATTCAATCAAGAAAAAATTTGATTTTGTAGGAAGATAATTGCCTTTTTTATGTTTGAGGCTTTAATTAATTATCAGAGCTCCAGATGACTCATCAGTTTCCCCTTTAGGTCATCAGTTTTAAATCCTAAAACATGTTACACTCCAATCATATTTTGATCTATTTCAGAAGCATTTCTAGTGTCTTTTTAATTATTACTAAAAAACTGTTGTTTCTGAAGACATCAGGATTTCATTAGAAATTGACAAAATGCATCTGGATTTGAATTACAAGGTTAAATGTTTTTTGGCATTTTTGTTGCACTTTACAGAAATGCAACTTACACTGAAAAAGTAATTCCATAGTTCATCTGAATTTAATCTTATTAAAGACTGACATCAACAAGTAGGAATAGAATAGAACAGAATAGAATACTGTTTATTTGTCATTACACACTTGTACAATTCCATGTTTTTAATTGTATAAATGTGCAGAGACAAAATTATCAGTAGCTATTACTCAGTCAACCTATTTGTCAGAATAAACATTCTTTCTCTACTATCTGTCTTTAACATGATCTTACTATTTTTTCTTTATTGCAAGTTACTCAAGTTATAAACCGACCAATAGGATGCCTCAACTAAAGCATGTGGTGCCTGCTGTCCCCCACCTTTGATTAACAGACTCAGCAAAAGAGGTGGGGTTTTCCAACAAGCTCACTGCTAATTGGTGAGAGTGGTTGCCATGGAAACATTTATGTCATCTGGCTCCAACTTGGCAACAACTGTATCATGGAAAAATGGCAACTGAATTGACTTGATTGGAACCGGAAAACAGACATTTCAATGGATATCGTCACACTCACTTGGTCCAGTTTAACAGAACCACCTGAAGCAATAGTCTCTCTTGCTGCGATAAAACTATAAAAACGACGTGAGAAAGAATTATAAAACCAAATACAAGGACCCTGCAAAGAGCTGTAAATTAGAGAAAACAATTTTCTTTATGACCTCTTGTCATAACTCCCAGGAAGTCGTTCGGGATCAGCTAAAAGCTTTCAGCAAGTAATTAAAATATATTGATTTTGGAGTATGTCAGCAATTCAATCTATGGAGTGATTTTACATTAAAATAGGCTGCACGATAATGCTATATTTCATTCTTTTTTTTTTTTTTTTTAAAAAAACAATATTCAATTAAAAAAAAACAATGCCATTAAACAAGGAGAGGGAAACCAGCATCATTTGTAGATCTGGGAACTGGAGATGGAGAAGTGGAGATTTCATACCTGCTAAGTCGGGTTTACATGAGTGCATGAACAGGAATCGAATTAAATCACTCTGGAGAAATGACCTCATCCGGATTCTTTTTCTGCCCCTCCATCACAGAAATCCCCCACAGAACTTCCCCACCCATGCATTCCCTGCACCCCCCATGGGTTTGCACAGCAGCCTGTTTAGCTGTCAGTAAAACCTTGTAATTCCCAACAGGCTGTTGGGGTAATTTAATCAGCCGGCCGCTGCCTTCAGCAGAACATGCATGCTTTCAGATACACACAAAGGAGATTAAAATTGATCTAATTATTTATCTCCTATGATCAAAAAAATATAAAATTACAATGTTCATATTTATTTAGGCAGAAAACAACGTTTTATTTTGCCAAAATACTATTAATTAATAATTAAATTTACAAAATAAAAGCCTTTTCTTTATTTGTGAGGATTTTAGACAATCACTGCTCGGTTTCAACCTATACTGTATGTGAATTTGATGTTTATAAAGGGGGCGGGGGTTGTTTTCCTCTTGATTATTTAAGTGGAGCTTAATCCTCGCCACAACAGATTAAATTATCCTGATTAATATAATAACTGGATTACATGCAGTAGACTGTATTTTTACACACATCAGCAATTTAAACATCTTGCTCTAATAAAAAATGCAAGGTTTTAATAAATTATTTCCCTATTAAAAAATAAGTGAGACAACTTTGATTTTTTTGAAAATATTTCACCAAGTTTTATTCTCACACATGACGGTTTTGATGTTAAAAGAATGACCAATGTGACTGTACAGTGAGCTATACCATTCGTAAAGCTCAATAATCACATGAATATTCATCAAGGCCAGTATTGACTGAAGATTGCAAACAATCATCTTTGCAATGTGCACGAGAAATACAGTTTACGGAAAGTATTAAAATGTTATACCACTCTGTATGGTCAGATGCAAAATTCAAAGTGTTTCCACACATTGGACTGTACTGTAATGATGGTTTGATAATTTTTTGCTGCCATCAAGTTGGTAGTTCGATGTGAAAGCACTTGGTTGTTTTTACGATGTAGTAAAATAAACCTACTATTTCTAAATCCAAATGGTATTTTCCAATATGTATTATTGGTTTATGTAATTTTGATTTTTTTTAATGGTATAGATCTATATGATGAACAACTTGCCTCAAGCAGATTGATCTGGTTGGATTGTAGGTATATAAATTGATTAACCTGATTGATTGTAACTCTCCAATTATTTTTTTCTACTTATTTATTTAGTTGATAAAGATTTATACAAGAAATTATTGAATCACACCAGCTTCATCGTGCTCTAAGTTTTTATTATTTGTTGGTTACATTTTTACTATTTTTGCAGTATTTGTTTTACTTTTATTGAAGTAAATATATGTTAACTCAATTATAGTGTGAGACAATTTGACTAAAATATTTGTATTATTGTCAACCTACCACATGATGGCGGTAGACACACACAGGATGTGTCATTGAGACAAAACGCGGCTCTAAGTCCCCGCCTTTATCCAAATTTGATTGGTTAGTATTTCTTCACTCCTGAACTCTCTCTTTCTGATTGGACGGAGTACCTGTCCTTCAAACCTGACAGGCATCAGTGTTTGCTGTTTCGAAAATGAAACTGGCGAGTGTTCGAGTTCAGCGGGGAAGTCGGAGAAATCGAAAATAGGACCAAATTATTTATAGAAATCTCCGGGACCTTTGAATCCAGATTGACCCAGGGGGAGCAGAGGAACCGGTCGGTTCGAGCTTCATGCTGCGGGACCACAAAGGTGGTAATTTGGGGAAAGCCAGGTAGGCCTGCGCTGTCAAAACACGACAACAACAATACGATTTCAGCCAATTCTGTGTTATTTTCGTGTTTTTGCTGAGTCACAGATGAAAATAATTTGCAAATTAGGTTATTAGAATGTAGATAATTCTGTATTTAGAACGTGTTAGCTTTCAGTTTTTATTTCTGTGAAGAAATAATGCGACCTCAGTCCACATCCTATCACTGTATCGGACGAGGTAGCCAAGCACGTTTTGATGTTCTGTTTTGAGTTTTTAATCATTTTTATTTTCATGTAGCAGGAAATGTGGCCCCACTCCCTCCAATAGCAGGATGGGTTGCACTGCTCTGATAAGGATGTAAGTCATTTATATATATTCCCCTGCATATATGAATCATAGATTCTTGTTTTCCAGTCTTTGGTTCCTATTTTGACCTAAAAAAGACTGAATGTATGACAAAAAGAAAACAACAGTTGAGTCAATGGAAACAATTTATCTACAGGGCTTCTTAGTTCTTTTTAAATATCCTCAGAAAAACATTTCTTGTGTTAATGTCATAACAAAGTTTAAGTAGATACCATTTTTGGTTAAAGTTTCATGTTTATTAAAAACCGGGACGGTAAAACATGAAGATTTGGCACATTTTAATTTACTGCTAACCCATTTAAGAAAGAGAAAATATTTGTAATGACTAATTAGCTACGTAAAATAATTTAAAAACAATAGCACTCTTATGAAAATCATGGTTTTGGTGTTTTTAACATATTCTTTTGGCATTTTTCTCCTGATGGAGAAAATATATGAGGAAAACTAAGCCTAAAATTTCTTTTCTGAGTATTTATTTATTCACACTGTTGTGAATCAGGAGCAGACGAAACATTTTTTTTAGGAATACATTTGTAGATGTGATGTAGAATCTACAACAGCAAGCCATAAGCTCTCTGCTCTGCTCCATTCTGATGTCTCCCTTTGTAAACAACCACATCTAGCTCATAACTTTGCTCCTGGATGGCTCCGATATTGCTCGGCATTTGTTAGATTGGAGGTGCGAGGAGCTGTAAGATAGCTTTAAACAAAAAGATGATGGGAAATGAGAGCTGACTTACTTCCTACCAACAATCCCGCTCATAATTAATGATCTACTACCGTTCTGCAGAAACGACAAAAACATCATAATCGTAAATAAAAGACCACTGGGAATACTTTCACAGTCAGTCAAAAGATGAAAAACAATATGTAATATTTCTAGGATTAATTCTTTTTTTGCTGATGTTTGAATCTTTATTTTTTTTTTTGACAGTTTGTAGCAGTGGCTGCTTTGTGAGACTGAAGCTGCTGTCGCCATGGCGCACTTTGATACGGAGTACCAGCGTCTGGAGGCGTCCTACAGCGACTCTCCTCCCGGAGAGGAGAACCTGCTGATGCATGTCGCAGAAGGAGCCAAATGTATGACACCTCTAAACAAATCGTAGAAACTGAGACTCGCCTTCATGATGTACTAATTAAAAAATTAATCCGTTGCAGCTCAGTGGCACCATATCGAGAACCTGGATCTGTTTTTCCAGAGAATATCCTTGTGCTTAATTGTTTTTTTTTCTTAAGAAATTGAAATGCTCTTTTTTGTTGATTTCCAACCTTGTTTAGACTTTTCCTTAATTCATGCTACGTCTATAACCTGCATCAGAAAAATGGATTTACCTGCATGCTGTTGGGAGAGCTCTTTGAGTTGGTGTACGTATCCCGTCCATCTTTACCAATGTTTTTCTTTTCCCACACTCTAATTTTTTTCACATTATGGTGTCAGTAGCTCATCTTACTTATTTGAAACCATTTTTTTTTCATTCATCTTTAATCTCTCCACCACATCCCCTTTATTTACCCCCATACTTCTCTTTTTGTGCAGTCAGTTGCTGTTTGTGGTCTGCTTCACCGTGTTCCTTGCCAACTGTGTGGATTATGACGTCCTCTTTGCCAACAAGTTTGTAAACCACACTGATTCTTCCAAAGTCACTTTGCCGGACGCATTGATTCCTATGGATGTTTGCAGTAAACGGTGAGTTTAACACTTTTTATGCATCATAACTCTCGTGCCTAAAATCACTCAACTCTAGATACCAACTTACATCACCAATCTAACTATGATTTTGATTAGCTAATAGAATCTCATAACCATTTTCCACCCATATTTGTATAATTTTCTGTCAAGCTCTTGATATTGGAAGAGTCATTTTTTTGTGCATTTTTCTTAGCAAAAGACTAAATTAATGTGGTCACTGACTAATCTCTGCAGCACCCAGTTTTATATTAATTTAGTTTTTCCATGTTCTCTGAACCACTCATAATCTGAGCACCACAGATCATTTCTCAGTATAAATATTCTATATCCAAAAAACATAATTGATTTTTTACTGTTTTTTTTCAAGCATCTTTTGTATTCAAATCATCTTAAGAACATTAGCCAAACTGGATCATAAAACGTACCACAGTCTACTCATTAGACATCAGGTTACAAATATGTGGTACTTTTACAGCGGTTCTTTTTGTTTTTAAGCTTTATCTTATACCATCAGTTTGATCATTTCCTGTATTTATTAAACTGAACATATATTTTACATATATATTTTAAAAGATGAACTAATTTGTTAATTTTCACATTTGTCTAAGAAAATTAAAGTCCATCTTTTTTCCGTCAGTATTCGAGATAATGGATTTGTCATCTTTGTCCTGATCATCTCCGGGGTGTTTTGGCTCCATCGCCTGGTCAAATTCCTCTACAACGTTTGCTGTTACTGGGAGATCCGATCCTTTTACAAAAACGCCCTCAAGATGTCAATGGTGAGACGGACAAATGTTGAGATATTCCCCACCATTTGCTGTGTCGACATGTTAAAAAGCCAAACTTTTAACAGTTTTTGTGTTTTTGTGCTTCAGTCAGAGCTTCCCTATGCAACATGGCAGGAAGTTCAGGCCAGGATCATAGAGATCCAGAAGGAGCACCAGATCTGCATTCACAAGAAGGAACTGACGGAGCTTGACATTTATCATCGCATCCTCCGCTTTAAAAACTACATGGTGTGTGCACTTCTGGTGGAATCTTAATGGGACTTGTGTTTGTTTTCAGGGATAAACTTTTATTCATGTGGTTCTTCAGGTTGCCATGGTGAATAAATCCCTTCTGCCTGTACGGTTTCGACTTCCTGTCCTTGGAGAAGTTGTGTTTTTCACTCGGGGTCTCAAATACAACTTTGAGCTCATCTTCTTTTGGGGGCCAGGTTTGTTTGTGACTTATTTGGTTTATGGCTCATTTCTCCATATCTGGTCATTTTTACTCTATTTATGCTGTTTTTTCTCTTTAGGCTCACTATTTGAGAACGAGTGGAGTTTAAAGTCAGAATATAAGAGAGGAGGAAACAGGCTTGAGCTCGCTGACAGGCTGGCGTCCCGGATTCTGTGGATTGGAATTGCCAATCTGCTTCTGTGTCCAGTCATTTTGGTTTGGCAAATTCTTTATGCTTTCTTCAGCTACACTGAGGTACACCGTTCCCACCCACAAAAAAATATGTGACTTTTGTATTTATTTAGCAGGTGAATATTCTAAGCATTTCTGTTTGCTTATGTGTGTAGGTGATCAAGCGAGAGCCCGGTTCTCTCGGGGCAAGGTGTTGGTCCCTTTATGGACGGTGTTACTTGCGTCATTTTAACGAGCTGGACCACGAGCTCATGTCACGCCTTAGTAAAGGCTACAAGGTCAGTGCAGACTTGCAAAAAAAGTCTGAATGTGTTGTTATTGCTTATGAAGTTGATTATATTCTGTTAATTTTGTGTTCCTCTTTTTTTCAGGCTTCATCCAAGTACATGAATTGTTTTCTTTCCCCGCTGCTGACAGTTGTGGCCAAAAATGTTGCGTTTTTTGCTGGGTCTCTTCTGGCTGTTCTCATTGCTCTGACAATCTACGATGAGGATGTTCTTGCAGTAGAGCATGTTCTGTCGTCCATTACTCTGCTTGGCGTCTGTATCACCATTTGTAGGTAATGATGATACTGTTTTTTTTTTTTTAAAGCTAAAGCTGTTCTATAGTTAATTTTGCATTACACCCATATTTAGTCACGGTTAAATATCTAAATAATATAATTTAACCAGAGAAATCTGCTTTGTGTTGAGATTCCCTTTGATAAGATTTGAGTAATTTAATTTACCAGAAGTAGTAGTTTTATGGATATATTTATCTAATTTTGGTTTATTCTATTAAAAAAATGTTCCTAATTTGTTAGTCAATTAGAAAAAAAACAACTAATTTTTAAAATCTTTTGAAAGTTTTACATAAAGCAAATGTATTTTTCAGCTAATGAAAAATCTAAAGTCACAAATACAAATTTAATTTTGGGGTGTTTTATGTGAAACTTAAATTTTCAATATCTGAAAACACACACAAATCAATAGTTTTAACAGTTAAATCAAGTTGAATCAATGTGGTTATAGGTGTGTACCTCCCTGTTTCCCTGCAGGTCTTTTATCCCAGATAAGCACATGGTGTTCTGTCCAGAGCAGCTGCTGCGGGTCATCCTGGCTCATATTCACTATATGCCCGACCACTGGCAGGGCAACGCGCACAGATATGAGACACGAGACCAGTTCTCACAGCTCTTCCAGTACAAGGCAGTAAGTTATGCAAATATTAACAAACAAAATTGACTATAAAGCATCTGAATCCTGTGTCCGAATATCACAGCTTTCATAAAAGGCCTGTTTTCAGTCATTAATGAGCTTTTTTAATAGAGGGACATTATTATTTTATCAATTAAAAGCAAGATAAAGGGGAGTCATTTGAGCTAGATGAACTGTTACACAGTAGTTCATTTTAGGATGTTTTTTCTGAGAAATATTTTTTGTTTTAGTTTTTATTTGTTGTTTCATTTGGTTGCAGGTGTTTATTTTAGAAGAGCTGCTAAGTCCTGTGGTGACTCCCATCATCCTCATCTTCTCCCTGAGGAGGAAATCCCTGGAGATCATTGATTTCTTCAGGAACTTCACTGTAGAAGTTGTCGGAGTCGGAGACACTTGCTCCTTCGCTCAGATGGACATCCGGCAGCATGGACATCCTGCGGTGAGGGACTATCTCTCAGATGGAACTCGATTATTTTTGTGAAGATTAATTGGTGTTTTGTTTTCGTTCATTAGTGGATGTCAGAGGGAAAGACAGAGGCTTCTATCTACCAACAGGCAGAGGATGGAAAAACAGAGTTATCGCTGATGCACTTTGCCATCACCAACCCACACTGGCAGCCTCCTCAGGAGACCACACACTTCATTAGCCAGCTGAAAGAGCGAGTTCACAGAGAGGCTGCAGGGGCTCCCTCTGAAACACATCCGCTCTCCCTGTCAGAGTCTGAAGTACGGAGAAAGACTAGTATTCAAACATGTTCGTTTTAACCTTTCAGAGATATAATACTCTCCTTTTCTGAATGTTCTAGCCAAGGAGCCTCGTAGCAAACCTCTTAGCAGGGCCCTCCACTCTGGCCTCAGTTCATTTTGGTCGCGACAGCTCTTTGATCAATGCAGCAGCTGGCTTAAGTGATGGAGCATCTGCCTTGCGCTCCCTTTCTCCAGTCAGCAGCAGTCTTCATTTGAGAGGCAGTCTGAGTATGGCACAAAGAGCTAGTGGCTTCACAGCCAAAGCAATGAGTGGTTCCGGGTGAGCAAATCTCCTAATTTGGCTTCTTTTAGGCATTCTCTTTGGCCAGTTTCCTTCAAATTTTTCCTCTGCTTTCCTCAGAACTGATGCTCGCACTGTAAGCTCTGGGAGCAGTGCATGGGAGGGCCAGCTTACTAGCATGGTTTTATCAGAGTACGCCTCTACTGAGATGAGCATCCACGCACTTTACATACACGAGGTAAATCTCCTGCCGTTTATGGATATTTCACACATTTGATTAATCATATTAACACCTTGTTGTGCTTTGCTCCCTGAAGCTCCACAAACAACAGTCTCGGGGTGAGCTGTCCCGCCACACGTGGCACAGACGCGAGAGCGACGAAAGCAGCGACAGCATCCCAGACGAAGTAAGAAGCGACCACAATCCTCAGTCTAAGACTTTCCCGCGCTCGCACACTTTCCCCACTGTGGTCTCCAGCCCAAATGCCACTTCAGCTAGCAGCAGTAATTCTAAGGGCCAAGAAGAGGAAAAATCACAGAGTCAGCGGCGCCACAGTGGACCTGCCACAGGTATTTACATTTTGAAAACTTTTCATTTTTATGGATTTACAGCCAACATGCAAATGAAAAAACTGAAGATAAAGGAAAGTGATTAACAACAGAGCCTAAACAACAACAATAACAAAAAATGATTATAATAATTTCTAGCAAAACACTTCACCATCCCACATCCCCACTGTACATTGACCAAACCATTTTTTATAAGGTGTTTTGAAAAAGTGAATATTTTGACTGCCTGTGTCCATTACACAGATAATTCCATGTTTTGCCCCACACAGAAACACAAAAACACACAAAAACCCTTCCGAGGCTGTTTAAAATTGCTGTATCCCCTCAGACTGTAGGATCTCTCATTGATTAAATTCATTTTAATGTTGGTTGTAATAAGTATGAAGGACAAAAAAGGCAAAAAAAAAGGATTTCCTTTTGTGTTTCATCTCACAGTTTATTTATTTTAAGAAAAGTTAAAAAATTACAAAGAGGGAATTGTCTTCCTTCTTCGTACTACTTCAAAAGTTATACTGGTGCAACTTAAAAAAAACATTTTGATTTTAAACTTTTTTTTTGTTTTTAATTTACTGTTTAGTATTTAGGTGGTATTTCTTCATCTTTTTGTTCTTTGTAACTGTTTTTAGATCATTTAAGCGCTGCAGGAAGGGCAGTAAGGGTGGCTCGTGTGCCTATGGGTGGGTGGGCAGAGGATGGTCAAGCAGCACCAAGACACCACGAGTCTGTACCTGAGGAGAGTTCTGAGGATGAAATGCCTCCTCACATCCACAAGGTTAACACCCTTGATGCATTAGATATATATAAACAAGGATATCTATAAATGCTTTTGTTCTCTTCTTCTCATTTCAGGTTACGTAATCCAGCCGTTTGGGGCACTCCGTTAATCATCCACACTCTATTCCAAATGTTTCCAGAACTGACATTTTTTTCTGACAGACAGACATGTGCAGGGGGGATTGTCTGCAATCCTTCAAAAACTCAAGTGGGGTAGCCATCTGGAAAAGATTTTGCCGGATTTGAAAATGCAGTTAGCCCATGTAATGATATCCATTTTCATATCAGCTCAATTTATTACAGCAATTAAGGTGGCAGAAAAAAACATTTTAACAAATAACTTAAACAGAAATCATGGAGCTTCTAGAATTGATGGTACTCAAAACGTGTCTTTTTTATCATCTTGTATAAAAATGTTCTCAATCTAAATAGGGACTGTTTATTTTACAATATGTGCTCTGTACTTTCTTTTTTTTCAAACATTTTTGGATATTTACTGGTATTAAATTTAAATGACCTTTGAAATTGTTGCTGGACTAGTAAATATTCTTAATTGATTCATTTTGCTCCAAATCCAATGGTGCAGATGGATCCTTATATAAAAGATAACTTTCAAAAATGTTTTTTTTTAATATCAATGAAATAGCAAATCATTGATCTAATAAGATTCCCTCATCTGTTAGCCTACATTCTGTATCCTATGGTCAGAGAATTTTATTTTTAACAGACATGAAATTATTGACGCTTAACATTTATTCCTTTTCAAATGACTTTTATCGGGTTTTGTTTAGAGGTATTTTTAAGCATGTAATTTTGAAGATTTTGCCTCTAAAGCAACTGCAATTCCAAGTGCATGAATGTCTTCTCATTGAAAGGGCCACCTCACTTTTCACCTCTTGTACACCACGTCAGCTTTTATTTTTATTTAAGCAAATTTACATTAATGGAGGTTATTGAAGAATTAAGCACTTTAATTATTTGTAAATCAAGAGGATGCGACTTTACATTGTATATTTTCAAATACATATTTTTAAGTTATTTCAACCTTAAAAAAGGAGTGCCATGATACCTGACAGCTGTGAGTAAAGTAAACCGGGACAGAAATAGGGAAATGTTTGTGCACTCTTGTAAAGGGATGTAAAGGATAGGGATGCACTGATTATTTTTGTTTTGTTATTATTGTTTTATAAATCCTGTATAATACCATTTTGTACAATTCATCTATTAAATGCACTGCAACTATTTTTTTTTCTTGTTTCAATTATTTTTTGCCATCAAACTAGAAGGGATGTTGATCAATGGAATGATAATCCATTGATTATCATTCAGTATCCAAGAATAGTTTTTTAAAAACACCTTTAAGATATTTATTATTAAATTTTGTGCTTGTTAATTCACTTTTGAACTAAAAATCCCAATATATTGGTGTGGGATGTGAATAAAAAAGGACAAATTTAGATTAAAATGTATTGACCTGACCTCAATTAGTTCATGCATTCACAAATTTCAATTTTGAGGATCATATTTTTTTAAGCAATTAAAAAAAGGCTTTAATTAGAGAGCCATCTTTGCAAATATTTTTGCAGCTGTAAAGAAGTTTTAAAATCAGTTAAGAAACAAGCGTTCCATGCATTTATGTTTGCATACTAAACCATAATTACTTTCAGGGTTTTTTTTATCTTTCATTTTAGACAATGATGTATCTAATACCTTTTGGATTGATGACCTACATATAAAAAACTATTAGGAAGAAGCACATTACAACTTAGACCTAATGTTTTGCATTTTGATATAAGATGTCAAGCCTGATTCCCCCTAGAAAAGGTATGAATGAAAAGTCAAACCTTGTAAATCTCATCTAAACTATCAAAATAAAAAGAAAATCCTTGGCAGCAAAACTATTGTTTCTTTAAAAGGTCTATACCAGGCTAAATCACTTTTTAAGCTTTTGGGTGTATTATAACATTCATTCCTCACTATAAACAACCCCAAAGTGGTATTATTTGACATTTTACTGTATTCTAGAATAAACTTTATTGATCCCACATAGTGGAAACTATTATTATTGTTATTAATGTGTTATTTTACACATTTAAACATATAAAACCAAAGTTTATAGCCCCCTAAATATGAAAGAGTGTGGTAACAGAATTGCTAGGCTAAATCAGTCGTCTGTTAAAATCCGGCGGCTTAATGGACTATACTCATTGGTTGGTAGTGCTCTACTTCTGATTGGTGCATAACACTATGAGTTTCTGTTGTCCTAGTAAAGTCTGATTTCATTGGCTTAAATCAAAATAGGTTACAATTTGATTGGTTCCTACGCCCAAACAAACCCCATAAGGGCGGAGTTGAACCGTCTTGGCGGCCATATTGAATCTCATCTATTGACAGTTGTGTCGCTAATAGGCTGAAAAACATTACGACAAGTTATTTGGATGTGCGCTATAACTTTTTATTTTATTTTACCGTGAACAATGTCCTAACTGGAAATATTATCGTGTAAAAACAAGTCATGGATGAAGATGAACGGCAAAGGAAGTTAGAAGCGGGGCGAGCCAAGGTTTGTGAACATTGAACACAAGCTAACACATTAGTGCTAACGGTTAGCATATTATTCACATTTATTTACTACAAAGTTATTCGTTTTCATTGGTTATTGTACGTTCCTAATAACGTATTTGCAGTCTGGTGTTGCAGTTTTTTGCTTGGCAATTTCCTCTTGGGGAAATTATTATTAATATTTTTTGTGAGGTATTTGGCTAGTAAATCGAATGTTTTCCTATGAGGAGAAGTCGTGTGTTAATGTTTTTGCATACAATATGTAGTTTGCTTCCTAATACTAATCGAAACACCTTTGGAGCTAAAACGGAACAGTTCCGCGTTTCTTGATTATTATTATTATTTTTTTTTGTAAACTTCACCCGAATTTTTTTTTGTTGTAATATATATATTTGCAAAAGCGGAGGTATATTTTGCGGAAGTCTTTAATGTAACGTACCAGGGGTCTGCAACCTGAGTCTTCAGGACCTCATGCTGCTCTTATTTCTTCGTTGTGGCTCTTTGGCTTTGAAGGCAGATGCTAACAAATTGAATTAATACATGTAATATTTGGAGAATTGTAGTTTTACTTTATTTCTTTTAGTTAAATACGTGTTGCCATTTCTGTTTAGGTTTTTAACATGTCAGGTAACTTAGCAAAAATGATGGAAAAAAGTATGTAATCTTTTGACAGTTATTTATTATTAGAATAAGTTTCAAGCCTATATTTTTTTATGTTGCATAATAGTGTCTTGTTGCTGTTCAGATGCAAAGTTCTTAAAGTAAATGTGCATCCTTAATGCAAATAGATATACAGGTATAATGTTTTTCTTTTCAATTTGATTCTACACCAATGTTTTCATGTTTATTTTTGATAGTAAAATGAGTAGAAGGAGAAATGATGAAATTTGTCATGTTTGACTTTCTTCCATTTTTAGTTCAAGTAAATATGCTGTGGCAGGATGTAACAGAATGTATTTTATTTTGAAAGGAGCTGCTGTGCTGCTGTCAAAAGTAATCAAGTTAAATTTTTACATTAGAAAAATAAACCACTGTTGAAGTTTTGTTGTTTTTAAAAGCTATATTTGATCAATTTAATGACCACAAAAACATAAATGATTTATATTTGGGTTTTGTTTTTTTAAGAAACTGGTTCAGTTTCTGTGGCTCTTTTGGCATAAAAGGTTGCAGACCCCTGGACCATACATCTGTAATTTATGCCTGAGAAGGTGATGACGCTCCTAACATGCCTTCACAGTCAAATGGAAAATAGACTTAAAGAAAACCTTACTAAAAACAGTAAATCACCTTGATAGAGTTATGGTGTTTTTAGTAATAATGGAGTAGAAGTATATTAATTGGTTTGTGAACATTTTCATTTGGTGTTTGCATTTTTATTTTGGGCAAAATACACTTTTAAAATTGACAAACAATAAAGAAATCCCAATCATATTTCTATATTGATTTTAATAAGAATTCTAACATATACATACAGCTCAAATACATTTGTTTAACCTAGCCTTAAACATCTATCCTATTAAATGTGTAATTTATTTCAGTGTACTACTTTAGTTTATTATATACAATTTTAAATCCATTCACAGAAGCATTGCTTGTTTATTTTTGTGTGTTTTTTGTAAACCAGAATTCTTCTATTGTGCAACAAAGCCAGTCAGTAAGTATTGAACATGTGTGTTTGGTAGAGGGATTTACAGTTGCAATGTGACAAAACTGAGTTGGTCTTTATGTTTTCTGCCCTTGGGTTTTTCTTCCTTGAATCATTTTTGGGGGAATGAAGACCTATCTCAATACCTTCAATCTGAATTGCTATTCACTTTAATTTTTTGAAAAATATTTTAAAATTGCCCAAATAGAAACTTTAGGCTAGTCTCACAAAGTCACAATGTCATGTCTGGTCAGTTAATGAAACATTAATATCTATTTTGCTTAAGTTTCACAACAACTGTTTTATAATAATTAAGAAGCAGATAATTATTCAGATAAAATGGGTATTGAGATGGGACTACTTATAATGATTGTAAAATTGCTTATTTATTTATTTTCTCTCTGCATTATTCTTTTAGAAAATGATGAGCTTGAAAAGAGAAATCCATCACTTCTGACACGTCAGTTTACCAAAAATATCTATTCACATTGTCGGCAATATTAGCTGAATGGAAACCTGTCATTTTAAGGAGTAACTGCTGTGTCACTGAAATGTGTGCACTGTAGTTTTGGTTTCGAGCCATTAGATGGTGCACTGGGCTCATGAGATTTCATAAAATATTGCGCTCTGGCCTGGCAAGTAATGTTGCTATGGTAATGTGGACCTGACGGTTGCCTCCTGCTTGTTTTTTCGAAATCTGTTGTTCTGCTTTGTTTTAGGCGTCACTAATCTGTGAAGATTATTCAAACATAGACCGGAAATGTGACCTAATAAACCCAGAAACACTCTGTCTTGGGTTCTTGTGAGCATGGAAGCAGCATTAAGATGCCTGGTTACATTTGATTCCACTGGAGTAAACTCTGAATGTCAGCGGTGTGGAAATGGCCTTGGGCTACACACAGCTTATCAGGCAGATGTCTCTCTACAATTTGATATTCTACAGCGGCCAGTATGATGGCAAGATGGAAACAAATATACAGTAGTTGGTGTATTTTCTTGTAATTTAGAGAATACTAATTATTCAAAAATAATTGTGCTCTCTGAACATTGAATCAGGCAATGCATTCTACCAGAAACAAATGTTGCACGCTAATGAGGTCTTTCAAGATTGATGTTTGGGTAATTTAATAAAGTAATAAAAGAAAGCCATGTTTTCTCAAATTGAATTAAATTACTGATCCGGTGCTGTTTTTATTAGACAGAGGTTTGTCTCCTCCTCTGTATGAATGCTTCTCTCTGTCTCCACCCTCTGTTCTTAGTCTAGACATATGCTTCAACACAGTTTGTAGATTTCTCAGCTCTGTCCATTTGCTTCAGCTGTGAATTTTAGGATATGAGTGAGAGAAGACGGTTTTGGTGCCAGCTCTCTGCAAGAACTGCATCTGGAGCCGTCACAGAGCTACATTTTTGGATTAACGTACTGGTGTGCTTACTGAGAAAAAGAAGAAAAGAAGTTAATCACTGTTAGAAAATGATCAAGTGTCTTTTTTCACAATGAGAACTGCTGTAATCTGTTTTGAGCTGCTTATAGAGGAGACAAACCAGAAGAGAGATGCAATACAACAAGCGGTCTTCACCAGAGAAGTGGATTGACTCTGCTCTGGATTTCAGACTATTTTACTCTGCTTTATTCTGGATTGTATTTTTTCTGTGGAGCAACTTCCCATGTTCACATTAGGATATTTTTGTGAAAGACTTCAAGATTATCTAAAAAGTACCAGGCATTACTTGGAATTGACTTTTTTTTTTCTCAAAAATGAATGCTGGCAGATTTGCGCCTAGTTTTCTGGGGAATTTTACATCTTTTTCCATTTCTGTTTTGCTGACGTTGTTCATTCTGGGTTATTAAAAACTGGGGCTGCTGTGCTCATAGGAAATCTTCACCTCATTATGAAATGCATATCTGCAAATTATGGTGTTGTCTATTTTGGGTTTAATTAGGAATTTCTTCTTGCTGTGCTGCCTTTTTTCACACTCTATTAACTAATACAACAATGTATATGCCTCTAATATTTTGTTCTTTTTGAACTTTTAAAAATATATCAACCTTTGTATATGTTACAGGAAGTGTTTTGTTTTTGTTGCTTGACATCTTAACTGGCTAAGCCAAACCTTTGCTCCCTGACACCTGAGCGCCATCATGCTCGTAGTTTGGTGCTCAGTCGTCCTGACCTACGTGTCCATCTACCTCTCGCTGTCCTTCCTGCGCAGCTTGCTAGCTTCAGACAGAAGCGGGCGAAAAGCAACGCGGGGGAGGCGAAAAAGACGCAGAAGAGGAAGAGTCAGGCTGACCCGAAGAATGACAGCCCAACGCAAGACTGTCACGTAGAGCCAACTCCTCCATCAGGAAGTGCCACAGAAACCAATCACAAGGTAGGTGCACACCAGATTATTATTTGTGTTTTCGTTACTAATGTTTTGGAAAATCGCTTCACTTTATGTTGTAGTTCAATTCTGTTAGATTATTTTTTTGTGTTGGTTGCCTGTTCCTCTTGATAAACATAACGGAGAACTAGGTCACTAACCATTATACTGTCTGTTGGGCATGTTGTCATAGCAACATGGGCATGATGATTAACTGAAGCTGCTTGTAGTTTCTTTCTTTTAGTTACAAAGGTTCACCAACTTTAGTAAATCAGAAATATAAGTTGCAGGATGCCAATGCTCAAATGACGGACATGATTAAAATAAGAGTTAATTCATATTTGGGTTTATTTCTCCAGGAGGCCTTAAAGGTAGATGATTCAGATGTTCAGGGTGATGAGTCAAGTAAACAGCCTCCCACTCCAGAGCGTTGCCCATCTCCTGTGGAAGTTTTGGGAGAGGAAGAGCTAGCTGCACTGACTGGCAAAGAACAGCTCAAGGTATCTTTTTTTTTTCTTTTACTAAAATGTACAGTGTTTTTATCTATAATGTTGCACCATTCCATTAAATTTAGATTCAAGTGAGAGAATGTGTCATACTAGTCTAAAAGTGGGAACATTGTTTTAATTTTCTCCTTGTCCTTTATTAGGTTTTAGACTTTTTTTAAATTAGGCTTCTAATGATAATTGCTTCATAATGTTCAACAATTAACTTAATGAGTGAGTTGATTTATCAACTCGGCATACTGTTTCAGAAATGACAGCTGGTTCTCCTGGAGCTATTTTTTAATTATGATTTTGAAAGAAATATATTGTATAATTTGCATGTATTGCTATCTTTTTGATGATGTGTGTTTTATGGCTCACTGGTTGCCTCTATGGCAAAAACACAGTTGTGTAAACGCTATAGCCTGCTGTCCTTTGTTTGCTCCTCTACAGCCACTGTTGCTCAGTCCCTTCGATGATTAGACTTTTTTTTTTTTTTTTTAACTTGATCTATTTTACACCTCCATCTTTGCATCTTTAGCAGTTGCAGTTGGCTGTTGAGAAGCGTAATGAGATCATTGCCAAACTCAGCTCCAACCTCCAAGATGCTCTGGCAAGTAGAGACCTGGTACAGCTGGAGGCCCACTCTCTTGCAGATCAGATTCGAGCTCTGCAGAAACAACTCCAGCAGGTAACAGTTTTTCCTAATGGCAGAACTTTGGCATTTGATTGTGTCTATTTAACTTACTCTGATGTTTTTCGTTTTGTTTTGCGTCCAGACGAGTGTTGAATTTCAGCGTATCAAAGTTCAGTCAGGAGCTGAAGTCTTGAATGTTCATCAGCATCATCATCATTCACTACCTTCACAAGATCTCAAAAACAACTTAGTTGAGGAGCTGGCAAAAGAATGTCCTGATTCTCACGCTGTTACTGAAAGCTTTAATCTTGACAGTGATGGTGAGATTAACACTATACTGCACAAGTTGAGGTTTGAGCTGGAGGAAGAAAAAAAGAAGAACCAACGCATCAGTTCAGAACTAGCGGAGGAGATGGAGAAAAAACGCCACGTGCTGTCATTACTGGAGAAAGAAAAACAAGGAAGAGAGGTGGAACGAAGAGAAAATGAGGCAACGCTACAAAATCTTCAGACTCAGTTAAGCCAAGTACAAACACAGTGCCTTGTGATCCAGCAATACAAAGAAGAGAAAGACAGAGAGATACATGAATTGAGGCTCAGGCTTCATAAGGAAGAAAATGGAGAAAGCTCTGGCCTTTACCTGCAGAACGTGGAGGATGAAAGACAGAGACAAGAAGAAGAGATAAAGAGGCTAAAGGAGGAGCACAGAAAGGAGATTGAGCTTATCCGGCAGATTTTGGAGCAAAGAGAACAAGAACTTCAGCAAAGAGATGATGAAATCAAAGAACTAAAAGCTTCTGAAAACCATCAAAGTCCCAAAAATGTTAGTATTGATTCTGAGAAGACTTCTGTTGAGGAAGCCAATGTGGAAAGAGGACCTGATCAGGACAGCATAGATGCCTCAATACAAGGAGATATTCTCATGGAGCGATACCTGGCTTCAGCACCTCTGGGATTCTCTCAATCGTCTGCAGTTAATGAGAGCTTTGAACAGTGCAGTCAGCTGGACATTTCTGCAGACTACAGGTAAAGAACAAAATCTGTACATTTTAACTCTGTTTTATAGATTACATTGCATTTTAATTAAATTAACTACTTGTTTTCGGCTTTGATTCACAGTTTTGAGCTCAACAGCGATGCACTTCAAGACCAGCCTCTGTTGTCCATTTCCAACCATCCCTCTGAAGAACACGAGCACTTTCAAAACATCTCGTTCCAACACAATATCAATGAAGCTGGTGATTCCACTCCTCAGTCTCTCTCGAAATGGCATCAGAACTTCAGCTCCGGTGAGCTGGACTTGAGTCAGATGTCCCAGCAGCAGTTTGAGAAGACAGACTTGGAGAAGGACTTGCTGAATCAGCAGTGTTTGGAGCTGCAGGAGGAGCTCGCTCTGAAGGAGCGGGAGCTGGATGTCTTAAAGGAGGAAGTCCTCCAGAGTGCTGAAGAGCTGGAGGAAGCAAGGAGCAGGTGTGTAGTAAGCTGTTGTTTGTATGTTATTGTTTGTCTTATATAATCTCTACTTGCATAATGTGTATAATTTAAAATCCAATTAACTTGTGATGCATTTGTTTATTTTTATTCTCATGAGGCAACACAGTTAGAAACATCAACTGAACTAACATTTTTTAGGACCACATAAAAAACAGATTTTTCTAATTTTATCATCAGATTTATTACAGTTGACTGCATGATTCTAGTCGTACTGAAATATAAATAATTATGAATCCATTGAATGTAGTCCACATTCTGTTTACAGTCAGCTGCTGCTCTGCGGGCCAGGGAGAAATGAGGAAAGAAATACTAGTGTTGTAGTTCACTTTCGGCTTATCCCTTTCGGGGTCGCCACAGCGTAACAGCACCCACTGTTTCGCATCAGTGATTTGGCAGAGTTTTTTTTACGCCGGATGCCCTTCCTGACGCAACCCTGTACATGAGGGGCACAGGGACCCAGTTAGGCATCAGCGTCAAGGGTCTTGCCTAAGGACCCAAACTGGGTGGGGATCAGTGGACAACCCTGGAATCGAACCCAGGGCTCCTGAGTGCCAGCCCTTCACCTAGCCCACTGAGCCACCCAGCCGCTAAAAAAAAAAAAAAACTAGTGTTGATTGTGTTTAATTTTTGTCACGTTTGAGCCAGTTATTGATCAAAAAAATAGAAGAATCATGTTGCTGTCAAAAATTAAAAAAAAAAAAAAACTAAACGAATGTTAAATTTGAGAACTGAATTTCCAAATTTTCTTTATTTTTTAAGAAATTGGCTGAATGCACAAATGTTCAGACGAGTGAATTTGAAAATGTAGAAGTAATTCTTTTGTGTTCTATTTTGCAATAGGGTAAGAAAAAATACATGCAATCTTTACTCTTGGATGATAGTGATCTATAAAACGAAGCATTAATAAAAGCGTAAATCTTATGAAAAATAAGTATTTTATATTTGATAAAATGTTCAATGTGAGTTTATTTATTGTTCTAACAATATGACAATGATCTTGTTTGGCCTGGCCTCTTGAAGATATTTTCTTTTAAATAAATAATGAAAAATATCCATTATTTGCTCTAACTAACTAAATAATTATTCAATTCTATCCAGGTGGGCCCAAGTAACAGAAGAGCTCAGACATGCTCTCTGGGAGCTTGAAGAAGAGAAACAGAAGAGAAGAGATATCGAGGAAGAGATGAAAACCTATATGGAAGATCGTCGAATGGAAACTGGCACCCTAATAGAAAGAAGGGAGGAAGAAGATGGTTC
Source organism: Oryzias melastigma (assembly GCF_002922805.2). NCBI lineage: Eukaryota > Metazoa > Chordata > Actinopteri > Beloniformes > Adrianichthyidae > Oryzias > Oryzias melastigma. The sequence goes on from NC_050533.1 coordinate 9,123,902, forward strand.
AGCAGTGATGATTGTAGAAGAAGCTGAGAGCTCTTCTGAGACGTTCCTGCTCACCTTTGTAGAAGCAGATGATAATACATTAGTTAATGAGGTAACAGAAAATGAGAACAAATCTGTTCTGGTTTTTGAAAATGATCAAGAGGAGCAAACAAATTTAACGGCAGACTCAACTGAAGAGAGCCAGAAGTGTGGAGATGACTTTAAGATCCAAACTTTGCAGGTAAGAACATAGGAATTAGTGGGTTTTGTTTGAAAAGTAAATAAAAATACTTGATCTTTTTTATATAAACTTTAATTTGGCAAAAATGATTCAATTTGTCCTAATTGTTTTTTTTCCCCAAGGAGCACAGTGACTACCTCACTTCAGAACTGGAGAAAACAAAAGCTGAATATGAAACCACATCAGCACTGTTGACTCAAAAGACTGTCGAGCTTGAGGGTGTATTAAAAGAACTTGAAACGACCCGCGCTCAGGTCGTAAATGTACAAAAAGAGGTGGAGAAATTGCAGAAAGAATTGCTTAGCAACCACGACTCTTTGCAATGGGCCGAAAAAGTCAAAAGCGAGCTGGAAGCTCAAATCTTATGTCTGCAACAAAACCTCACAAGTTTGGAGGAAGCCCAAACTCAATCTGTGCAACAGAGGGAGGAGGCCAAGGCAAAGGAGCAGCAGATGGAGGAACAGATAAAAAAGATGGAGCAAGTCTTAGAGGAGGAGCTTGAGCAGTTTGAGAGCATATTAAAAGCAAAGGATGTTGAGGTGAGTAAAGTTATACCTTGTATCTTTTATGCTAAATGCTGTTAATAACTTGCATGATTCACCAAAAAAGTTGGCTGATGAGAGAGAGAAATGGGAGATGGAGAAACAGGAGAAGGAACAACTCCTTGATGAGACCAGTCTGCTGAGGGAGCAGGTGAAGGAGAAGGAAAATGAGGTGAAGGCTCTTCTGGAGAAGCAGGTCCTCGCTGTGCAGGAGGCCACCCAAAAACTCAGCTCTTCTCACCAGGAACAGATAAAGGACCTAACGGAGAAACATCAACAAGAGGCAAAATTTAAAAAAAAGACTTGAATGATCCTGTATTATTTTCCCTTTAATTTACCTTTATATTTTTCCTTCACAAATGTATAGATTTCTAAGTTAAACACCCAAATGGAGACGGAGTTAACAAAGCTTCAAGCCAAGATGGAGGAGGAACAAAAGCGACAAATTAGTCTAATCAAACAGGTATCCGTTCTTGCATTTTTGTTGCAGTTTGCACATTTTTTCCAAGTTTTTGTTTTTTTGTTTTTTTTTTTTTAAGTGCTCATTAATTTTCTTTGTAGGTTACTGAGCGTGAACATGAAAGAGTCATATCAGAACTCACTGCTAAGCACAAAGAGGAGCTGAATCTACTCAGGGCTGAAGTGTCCTTGGAGCTGAGGGAAAGCATGGAAGCTGCTCACCAGGCTGAGCTGCAGCAGATACAAGTATGTCACTTACAGGCTCAGCTTCTTCATGTTGAATAGTTGTAGGTTTTTTTTTATTTTTCTTATTATTGAAGAACAATTACTTCAATAATAGTCAATTAGCATTATTATTTCTATTAATCTAAGTCTGTTCTATTGCTCAGTGTTTCATTGAAACTTCACGGAAAAGCTGTCAAAACTGTCTTATTGTATTTAGGTCCAAAAGACCTTGGATCTCGAAGCCTTGCGTCTGAGCCTGACCTCACTGGATGTGAACACGACGAATGTTAAATTGGAAGTGGACCATACCAAAGAGAGTCAGGAACAGGAGGAGCGTCTTCTGCACCAACAAAAGATGGGTGAGTGCAGAAGACATTGGTGTCTGTCGGCTATTAACAATTTTTGATGGTATTTTAGCACCCGGTGAGCATTTTTTTGTGTTTATGCTCAGATGCTTTAATAGACCAGTGGGAGGTCCGTGTTGCTGAGGAGAGAGCATCATTGGAGGAAAAGCATTCCAAAGAGATGCAGGTCAAACTTCAAGAAATTTTATTTGTTGCCTTTTCTCCTTATTTTGCTTTTAATTTACAGGATTTGCTTCCGTTTTTAGGCTCTTAAGGCTCAGTTGGAGACGGAGGCAAAGAATTTCCAGATGTCTTTCTCTGACATAAAAAACACTCTCACCTGCACTCAGGCTGAACTGACCAGCACACAGAGCTCTCTCACACAGACCACTAAAGCTTTATCTGAAGCCAAAGCAGCTTTGAGCCAGGTTCAGGCAGAGCTGCAGGAGGCACAGGCTAGAATGGAGGAACTTCAGACCTTCAGCAAGGAACAGGTTCATAAACTAGAGGAAGAACTAAAGCAAGTTCTGAAAGAACGAGGTCATTATTTTTCTATTTCTCTGTGTCAAATATAGTAAAGTCAACATGCTAAAATCTCCATTAAATGACCAAAAGCAAGCAACTGCTTTTGGCTCTCAATGATTATTTTTTTAAACAATTTTTCATACTTATTAGATTCCTTGGAGAACTTGGTGTGCCAGCACAAAACAGAGCTCCAGGAGAAGGATCAACAAGCCCTCCGCTATGAAGAAAAAGAGCGATCACTGCAACAAGAGGTCAGTAAAGTGTGTAAACTCTGCAGTTTTTTTTATGTGTAAAATTTACATTTCTTTGCAAATAAATTGAGTTGTTTTCAAAAAACATAAAATATTGATCTACCTCTTTGTCGACCAGGTTGTTCGGCTGGAAGAGGAGAAAGCCTTGGTCAAGCAAAACTCAGAAGAAGAAGTGGGTCAGCTGTGGACCCAGCTGGAGAGCATGAGGGCCAGTCGACGAGAGCTTGGAGGTCCGTGCACAAGCGGGACATCTGCCTTGGTTATAGCTTTGTTGCCTTGGTGACATTTCACCTATGAGATTTAGAGAATAAAATATGCCTGTTTTTGAGCAAAAGACTGATTATTTTTAATATACAAAAAATGAAAATAAAGACATCAAACTCTTTATATGCATTTTGTACATTTCAATTAATAGTTGTATATATTTTGTCTGCCCAATTTGTTGTCTTGCAGAGCTCAAGGAGCAGCTGTTGGCTCGCTCCTCTCATGTTGATGACATTGAACGCCTGAAGACAGAATTTAATGAACAAAAGCAGGAAATTAAGGAGCAGAATGAAGCTGAGCTGGAAAACCTGAGGAGGTATTGTTGCACAAGAATGAGCTCATACAAAAAAACTACAAGAAAATTCAATTATTTAATCTTATCTCACCTATATCTGAAGATTAATGTGATTAACTTTAAGTTGGTCATTTGATTCACTGTTTTTCTATTTATAAATTAATGCATGTTGTTAATTTTTCAGGTATTTTGAGAAGCGTTTGCATGCATCAGAAGAAAGTTACAAAGAGGAAATAGCTCTGCTACAGATGCGGCTTGTAGAAAGTGCCTTGGAGGAGTCGGTCGTTTTAACGTCAGAAGATGGGTATAAAACTTGCTGTATATATTAGATACATTTTCTGCTGTAATCTTATTTCACTGTCTAATTTCTCTTCATTTTTGGTGTGTATTTCAGTACTTTATCTCAGGTTCAAGTTGTAGAGAAAAAACATGTCCCTGATGCTGCTAAATTTGAGGAACAGCAGGTAAGAAATGTTCATGTAACCTGCTGTCTGTCGTACGTGATTTAGAATTAAAACCAGGTTAGTTGACATATTTTTCTGGTCATTTGGGATCTAAAACATCATGTTGCTTTGTTTTATGCAGGGAATACTCAATACTTTGAAGCTTGAGTTGGAGGAGAAACACGCCCTGGAGCTTTCTAATATGAAGTCTTCTATGGCTTACTCTTTTAAAGAAGAACTCCAGCAGGTCAGACTGAAGCTTAAGTTATTATAAAGCTAATTCTTTACCATTTTTGCTTAATGTGTATGAACTGTCACTTGAACAGATGCGCTCAGACATCACTGAGGATCATCATAAAGAACTTCAGGAACTAAAGATGATGTATGCCCTGGAAGTAGAGCAACTTGAAGCCAAACCTTCTGACGTTCATTTACAAGGTTCTATACACAAACACATACAGTCTTATCTTAAAATAGTGATTACTTTCAGAAAATTGAATAAATAAATGTTAAAAAAATTCTGTCATAGACTTACAGGAGCAACTTACTATAGTCCACTTGGAGGCGGCAAGGCAAGCTGAGGTGAGAACTTTTTGTTTGTTTGTTAGTCAAATACATACACTGCATTTGTTCATTTATTATTTCTTTTTTTAGGCTGAAATAGAACAAAGGATGTGGTGTCTAACTGAGGAGCTGCACGCAAAGATGCAAATCATCCACATTCTGGAGAAAAGACTAGAGAACCTAAGCAAGCAGCGTGATGAAGAGATGGAGCAGAATTCACAAAAGGCAACAGAATGTCATTTGGATCAAATAAATGTACAGATGTTGTATTATACATGGAAATCAATGTTTGTAACATGTTTACTCTTGTTTAAATAGCTCGACCATCTCGAGAAAGCTCTGAATCAAGAAAGAAAGCATCTGGAAGAGAAAATAAAAGAGCTTCAGGAAAAGCCCAAAAGTGAAGTGTCTCCATTAAACTCTGAAAAGGAAAGTGAGAAGTCTCCAACAAAAAATCTCCATCGAGAGAAGGAGAAGTCTTTTCAGGCGATTTTGGACAACGAGAGTAAGAACATTTTTGGAAGGAAAACATTTATTGTTGTTCACTTGTCAAATCATATTTTTTTTTTTTTCTTGTTTGTTTTGTCTTGAAGTCCCACATTCCCCTGTGATGAAACCGGAGACTCAGTATGACACCGAACCGGAAAAGGCAAAGAACTACATGTCTGCAGAAATCAAAGAGCTCACCATTCAACTTCAGAAGCAGAGTGAGGAGAGATTGCACCAAGCCCAGCAGAGGTGAGATCTAAAAGGGATCCAAGGCCATAGAGATGTATTTGAGACACTGACTTTACCTTTTTGTTTCTTCGTTGTTTAGGTTTCAGGAGGAAAAAGCAGCACTGGAGCAGCAACTGGTCCAAAAATACGAATCGTCTTTTGCAGAACTTAAAAACGAGTGCAAAGCAGAGTGGGAGCAGGAGAGAATGATGCAACTGAACGATCACTCTCAAGAGATGGATGCACTAAATGCCAAACATCATTCACAACTAAATTCACTTGCTGCCAGTCACAAAAGCCAGCTAGCAGCTGTAGTCACTGAGCTTGAATCTAAGCACCACGCAGAGCTGGTTGCCTTGGAGGCAGCACTCCATTCCAAACGAAAGGAAGACCTTGAACGCCTGGAGGCCGTTTTTCAGGAGACCAATCAGGTGCAGTTGGAAGCATTAGAAGCAGAATTGTCTCGCAAACATCAAGAAGAGATGGACGAACTAGAAAAGAGGATGCTGGGTAATATGGACACTTTGGAAGCCACTTACTTGAAGGAAGTGCAAGTAAGGAAGAGGTCTTAACAGCTTTTGATTGGTTTTCTAGTTTGAGTTTTTTCTTAGCTAATATACTGAATATATTTTAGGCACTTCGAAATGATATCGTTCAACTCCAGGAGAAGCATAAGCAAGAGCTTATTTTCAAGGATGCAGAACACAAAAATATTTTGGAGCAATTTACGACAGAACAGATGTCCGTCAGAGAAGAACTGCGGAAGGAGCTGGCTCAAGTTCACATGGAAAAGTTTAAAGCCATGGCAGCAGAGCTCAGCTTCGTTCAGAAGGTGAGAAAAGAGAAGGGCGAGCAATCAATAGATAATTATGGAAGTAGCAGCATTCTTTTAATGTTTTGTCCCTGAATTTTTGTCGACTTGTTTTCACAGAATGAGCTGGCTTCTCAGAAAGAGGCCTTGGATGCTGAACACTGCAAGGCTTTGGAAGCACTCAAGAAGCAGGTACAAAATAAGTTGCTATCTAATTATATTTTTAGGCCACATTTTGCTAAATTAAGTTAAATTTAGAGAAGAAGTTGTTCGATACATATTTGCATCAAGGGGGTAAATTACTTAAAATTTAATTTGCTGAATTTAATGAAATGACAAGACAGAAGTCATATTGGATGCAATGCTAGAATCTAAAGTGAATTCTGAAAATTTTATCAATGCTTCCGTCAGTAATGATTCACTCGTACTCTTTTAATTGTGCTTCTTCTAGTAAACCAGATATATGATTTTTTTTTTTTTTTTTCTCCCCCGTTTCTTGTCCCATTTTTCAAAAGGTTTTTGATCTTGAACAGCACCACAATGCTGCCCTGGAGGATCTGACAAATACTTACACTTCTGAAAAAGACCAGCTAACCCAACAGTTTAATCTCCAACTTCAGGTTTGTTATGTTTAAATTGCCATCCACATCTTCTTTTATAAGATTTGTTTGTTTTGGATTTTTGCGCTACCAACAACGACTAAACTTTTGAATCGTGGTCTGACTGCATCATTTAAAAAGCACATTTTTTCGCTGTAGGAGCTGAGAGGGACATCTGCACGAGAACTGGAGGCTGCTCGCCGGGAGCTTGAAGAGTCGTCGTCAAGGCAACGGCAGCATTACCTGGAAGAGGTGGAGCTCCTCAAAGTCAGATCAGAAGAGAAGCTGCAGGACAAGATTAATCAGCTGATGGTAAAAGAGATAAAATGATTGCTTTACAAATTCAATTTCTAATTGTTTTTTAACCTAACAATCAAGTTTGCAAAAAGATAAACAAGTAAAAACTCACGAGTTTAAGATTATTTTTCAGATTATTTGCATAGCAGTATATACTTGTAATTCAGGCTGAATCATTATGTAATAGCAGTGGATTATGTGCGCTGTGCGAGTGCCACTGCTCTGCTTAAGCTCCAGCTGTACCAGTTCCCTCCTAGTGATGGTTCTCTATCTTGGATTCTGTCCCACTTCTGCTTCATTCAAACCCAGTTTCCCATAATCCCGCTGTCATACATCTAGAAGTGTTTACGTCAGTATGCCTCTGTTCTAAATCTGTGTGATTGTGGTTTGTGCTGCTGCATCTGAACAGTGGCTAAATGGGATGGATCTAAGCTTTTTATCCTTTGATGCAGAAGATTTTAAAGCTGGAGGCTTTTTTTAATAGACATTCAGCATTTGAACATTTGATTTGTCAGTTGGGTATGAGAAACATGTTTAGTTAACATCTATTTCTATTTAAAAAATATATATTTTTTTACAATCTATTATTTCATCATCAACCTCAGCTCTAATTTTTTTTTTTTTTTTGAAGACGGAATTTGAAGCGCAGAAGGAGGTGGAGCTTGAAGACTTAAGGCGGAGCTTCGCATCTGATCAACAGGAAAAGGAACAGAGCTACACAAACAAAATGAGCCAGCTCACTGTTCAGCTGCAGCAACTTGACGCTGTGGTCGCCCAGGTACGGGATACACAACAACACATCACAACATTCCCTTTTTGTTTTACAATTACAGCAGATTTTTTATTTTAGGTTTTACAGATTAAAGAAAAGGGTTGTAAAGCCAAATATAAAATATTATACTTTACATTATACTTTTTTAATTAAAAAAAAACAACAACAAAAACACAATAAACCTATCATAATTTTGAAGTTTGTTTAACTTCTGTGGACAAAAAATTACTAAGATACTATGTCTGCAAAACCAAGTCAACCATACGTTTTAATTCTCATCTACTAATTAGATTAAATGCAAATAGTATTCTAACTGGTTGTTTCACTTTTTGTTATTTAGTTCACTTATTCATTTCCACTATTTCCTTTGGTGGTATTTTCCTTTTTTCTATAACTCTTTGGGGTACTTTACATAATTTTAGCATTTTTCCATATTTTCTAAAATTAGAAGTTATATGCAGAACAGTAAACGTTGTTCATTAACAACCATCTTTGTTGTAAGCCCTTATTTTTAGTGCACTTTTTTCTTTATTTGTATTAATCTACTGGTTTAAAATGTTTGATTTGTTGTGGTTTTTGTAAACTGAGACATCTAAAATATCTAGTTGTTTTGTTAAAAATATGTTTAATCTTTTTCAATTTTGTACTGATTTTGTGCTTTTTTTTGTTGTTTTTGAGGCGGTCAATAATGTAGAAGTCTAACATTTGTATTTTTTTTTTTTTATCTCCATGACACTATCCACCTAAGTAAGATATTAACATGCTCTCAGGTCTCCATGACTGAGGGCTTTAAAAGCTGTTGGGAGGGGGCTGTTGTCATGGCAATGACATTGTTTAGATGAGGCAGGTGTCTGCATAAGATGAGTTTGTAGTGAGAGGGGAAAAGAGGGAAGGAATGGTTGTAGAGGAGATGAAGGGAGGAAAAGAAATTAGGATCTAGAAAAAAAAGATTTATTGTGGTTTTTGTGATTTCTAATCTTTATGCTGAGGTGGTTTTATATGGGATTTCTGTATCATGGATGGTTAAATGTACTTCTAGTATAGATCAGCATTAAAGGTAAACCTGTGCTTTTTGTCTTTGTCACATCAAACAATTGTTCTGTTATTGTATTTTATTACTGTTTTAGTTTTAACATGTTCCCTTGTTTCAATCTTTGATTTTTCTGGGATATAATCTTAAATGGTGCACCTTTTTTGTATATAAAATGGCATGCTGTGATGTTGTAGATGTGATTTGTAGATCATAAAAAATGAGTGTTAAACTCTTCTTGAAGTATTAGTAAAACTAAAATCAGAAATATTTTTTTCTCAGCTCCGTGCAGAAGTTGGATGTCTGCAGGGAGAGCTTCAGGGAAAAAGTGCAGAAATGGAGACTATGGACACCCTTCTTCAACGAAGGGAGCGAGAAAGTCAGGAAGGAGCCAACCTTCTACAGATGCTCACAGATGATTTACAGGCAGCCAAAGAAGAAAAGTAAGTGTGCTTAAGATATACTTGTGAATTTCTTGTGTCTGTGTTTTCTTATACATCTTCTTCCACCAGATTCAAACTTCATCATACAAATGAAAAGTTGGCTAAAGTCCTGGTTGAGATGTTTCGTAGCATCAGAGCAACAGAGGAACAGATCGGACAAAAGATCAATACTAGAAGTAAAACATCAGAGCAGGCGACCCAACAGAGGAGCTTAACAGAGAGCAAAGATGCTCAGGAGTCGGGTACAACCGTCTTGGATTAACGTTCTGCTGTGCAGATTTTTAATGAATTAATTTTTTTTCTTTTTTATTTGTGAAATTATATTAAAGTTTTTGGTTTCTCGGGTATTTCAGTTGCAGATTTAACATCTGATGACTTGGAGATGACCCAACTCCTCTGTGAGAGTTTGCTGGTCTCAGACTCTCAGATCAATCCTGTAGGAGAAGAATCTGTTTTGAACGCCTGCTGCAGATTACGTCAGGCAGTAGACATGCTGCTTGACCTTCTCAACCAAGCCAATACCCAGGTAAAATAATATTTTTGATGGAGACGGATATTTCCAAGCTAAATCCTAAATCTTTCTTTTTGCACGCTAACTTTCTTATGACTTTTTTTTTCTCAGCTTGAAGAGACTAGAAATGTCCATCTTTCGCTGGAGGAGAAGTTTTCCAAAGGTAAAGAAGACTCGGTGCAACTCTTGGAACAGCACAAGCTCCTTTTAGAGCAACTTGATGAGGAGGCCAAGCTGAAGAGTCAACTCCAGTTAGAGCTCCACAAGGCAGAGGGTATGTGTTCATATAATAAGTCCCTCTTGTATTTCACTGACTCAACATGTTCTCTGCTTAAGTTTCTAATTGAGTAATTTATTTAGTTTTTTCACAAAAATCATATTCCGCCTGTGTTTTTGTTCAGGGCTTCTGGAGGGATACGTGGCTGAAAAAGCTGTTCTAGAAGAGTCTCTTCAGCAGAAGGAGAATCGAGAAGAAAGGCTCGTGGAGGAGCTGGAGGATCTGAAAATGAAGTTTCAACAGATGCAAGGCTTTGCTGAAGAGATGGAAAGCCTTAGATTGAAGCATCAGGAGCTCATCGAGGAGAACGCAAGTCTTCTTCGCCAGAAGGACCATCTTTCAGCTGGACTTGGGGAACGGGAAAAAGGTGAACTGAAGACGTTTGAAATGATTAAAATGTTTCTATTGAAATTTTTAAAAGAAAGTTGTAAACTTTTCTGTAAAATCTTGGCTTAGATATGTTTTCTCTCCATAGACCATTGCTTCATTATAAATCCTGACAAAGGTTTGTGAGCTAAAAAGGAGACGGTTGTGTATTTTTGCAATTTGCAGTGGTGTGTGATGTTTCTAAAGCCATAAAAATGTTTTTGGTTTGTGGCTTTTCTTTGTTTGTGTGCAGTTTTTTGATAGGATTTTTTTACAGCCAAAAAAGTAAATGTTAAATTAGGGATGTCCAAGTCTTTTGGAAAGAAGGGCCAGGTTTGGTGAGGTAAAAATGTTTCTGGGTCAACCAATTCTTTAAACTATCTTGATAACATTAAATGCAAATTATTACTGCAGATTTTATTGCTCACAAAGTTCTGTTCAGGTTTCAAGGAATGCGTTTTAACATCTTATCTTAAGCAATTTAAGATGTATCAAATAATCATAATTTATCGAGGTGGTTTTGTATTTCAATTTATTCTTACCTTGTGCGGTGTCGTTTTCTTCTTTAAGCCTAGCTTGCTTACATTTTGCCTCTGTAACCTTCTTTATATACTGTACATGTATTTTATTTTTTAACAGTGCTCTATTTCTCTATATTTTTTCAAGCTTTGTTGGCAGAGACGGAGCGTTTGACCCAAGATAGGCTGGATTTGCAGCGGCAGGCAGAAAAGGACCACAAGACTCTGACCGTGCACCTCCGACACCTAGAGAGAGAACTTGAAGAGCAGGAAACCAAAGTTCTGGAGACTGAGCTGCACAACAAGACTCACACCGAGGACCTGAACCAGCGTGTCCAAGCTCTTGAGAAGCAGCTAAAACACGACAGGCAATTCATAGAAGTAGGTTTTATTTTTCCAGGTTTATTCATTTACAAGTCAATTTATTATTGATTTCCTACCTATTCCTACCTAACATGAAAAAGCTTTAGTTACCTTTTATATTTTTTGGCTTTTCGAAAGCTGTTATATTTCTAGTCTTTCTCATAGGGGTGCTGATGACTCAGCCTGCTGATGTAATTTCTCCTTGTGCCTCCAGGAGCAAGCTGTGGAGCGTGAACACGAGCGAGACGAGTTCCAGCAAGAGATCCGCCGGCTTGAGGCTCAACTGAGACAACCTACCAGTGTGGACAACAGAGGCAGCAGGGTGAGGGCCAGGGGCGGATAAAGTCTTAAGATATTTTAAAATTAAATATGTGCAACCGCAAAATAATCATTTCAGATAAACAGAAATGAAACATTTAGCAAGGTTTAAAGAAAGCTTAAAGGAAAGAGCAAAGTTGAAAACAAACTTTATTGATCACGATGAAGAGCAGCTGTGATGATTTGAGTGCATTTCATGGTCACTGAACATGGAAATCTCATTCTGGACTTGTAGAAGATTTTTATTGAGTGTGAGACCACCTGGTTGACAGTAAAGGCTGTCAACAAAATAGTCTGCAATATTTCAAGGCACAGTTGCAAACCTAAAAAAAATAAATTCTTTTCTAAAAATCACAGTTTTTGTTTGCCAGTCACATTGGCAGAACTTCAAAAAAATCTGTAAAAACTAATACCTGACAATTTCCTTAAACCGCAATCAAGCTGTGAATTAAATCTGAATTCCTACACAATAATAAAATACACTGGTGTTTATTAATTAAAGTTGTAGATATTTAGTTTTTGCTGATGAAAAGATGTTAAAGGCGATTCTTTGAGATTGGATGAATTCTCTTCATATCTTAGTGGATTTAATTGTTTTGTGACTCAGAGCTACAGATGTAAAAAAAACTCCAGAAAAAAAATGTTTTTAAATGTTTATTGAGTTGGTTGGGTGTGTTTACACTTTTTTATATTTAGAAACTTGTATTTATAGTTATAGATACTTGTAGTTTAGTGGACTGCTTAAAGGTTTAATGATGAATGCCTGCTTGTCGTTGTCCCTGACTGTTGCCATGTGTTTGTCTCTGTGCTGGATGGATTGCTGTAGTTTGAGGACTTGGTTCTGCAGGTATGACTTCTAACTTTAGCTGACTTCTTTTAGGTCCTTTGACTCTGATTCATGATTTGTCCTATATTTTCTTTAGTGCAATAGTTTTCTAGTTTTTTTTGTGTATGTGCATGCATACATTTTACAACTTCAACCTATTTTCTAATATTCACTCACTTTTTGATCACTTAGTTTCTGCAGTTGCATGGCATTGATACCTCGATTGGCTTCTCTTTAAAGTCCCACTCCAACTATTTTTTTTTCTATTGTTAAATCATTCCCAGTGATCTTTTAATTATGATTATGCAGTTTTTAGCCAAAATCAAAAAGCCTGTGTCTTTTTTTAAGACCGTAAGACTGTTGGCATAGAAGTTAGCAATGCTAATTTCCCAACATTCCTTTGTTTAAACTCTCTCCCTCTAGCTTATAGCACCTCACAAGCCCAAGCTAACATTAGTATTGCAAAAAAAAAAATGGTGAGCGATATCACAGCTATACAGCCATAGAGTTCAGAGCAGGATGCCAGCTCAGATCAGGAAAATGAAAACGTACATGGATCTATTTGTCTGCAAGTGACTATTTCAGAATTGTAACAGAGAAGTGAGACTTTGGCAGTTGCTTCATTACAAACATGAGCCTTTTCAAACAATAAGTTTTGCAGTTTTAATCTTAAATTATTTTACATGTCCTCCATTATGAGAAAATTCTACGAGAACACGTCAAAACACTGTTTTTATTGGAGTGGGTCTTTAGACAACTTGCTGCAGACTCCTAATTTGCATTTTTCCCCCTCATAGAGCAGTAGATTTACTACTTTACTCATCTAGAAGCTTGATTACATGTTGTATTTACATGTATAATTTTTCCATTTCAGTTGGAGACTCTTAATGCTATCATCAAAGACAAAACCGAGGATTATGATTCTTTAATGACGGCCAATCAGCAAGCCCAGCGTGATCTTGCAGAGCGCAATGAGGAGATTGACAAGCTAGCGGGGCGCATCCGAGAGTTGGAGCAAGCTCTGCTCAACAGCGCTGAGAGTGTTAGAACTTTCCAGCAGCTGGAGCAAGAGCTGCACAAAGTGAAGCAACGAGAACAGGAGCTCAAACAAGTAAGAATGAATAAAATAGTTTTCTTTTCACTTCCTGTTTCATTCCCCATGCTGATATTTTCCTCCTCCTGTCAGGATAAGCTTATATTAGAGCAGCAGCAGCTGTCCAGCAGGCTTCAAATCTCTGCCCTGCAATCCAAGCTGGATGAAACACGACACTGTTACCATGACAACGCACATGACCCCACCCACGAGCTTAGGGATGCCTTGGACACGGCTCAGCAGAAACTACACAGCAAAGAACAAGAGGTCAGAATTTGTGTAAAAGTGGGTTTATGGCTGATTAAGCTGAATAAAAGCAAACATCGATTCACTTGTGTGATTACAGTGCCACCTTTTGGTACATGCAAGCATGGAGTCCACAGTTTGAATTGCTGTTTTCTGTTTTGACTGCTTTACAGTTTTCAATTATGAACTTTGTGTGTGATATCTATCTAAACAAATGTTGATTTGTATCTTTCAGGCTGACATTTTGCTTGACCAATTGGAGACTGTGCAAAAAGACTTGAGTCTCAAAGAGGTTGAATTGAAGCACCTGACACTTCAGTTGCAGCTACTAACAGAAAGGAATGCAGCTCATGTTCAGGAGCTCCAGGAGCAGATTTCTTACCTGAAGGTAAAACGCTGAAATTCAGATCAAATCAGTCTGAAAATACACAATACTACTGCAGTTAGTCTCAAGTCAAACTTACTTTTTTTCTGAAATGAGGTAATGAACTCTTTTCATGGTACCGTCACACAAAATGGTGACAAAAGTGACTTCCGATTTATGGGTTTAGACCGGCAAAGCTAAGAACTGAACGCTCTTGAACTCAATTTTATGTAAATAATAAAAAGTAACCTCACCAATTGTAATAGAAAATATTTACAATATTTCTTTTATGAATGTCCTACCTCACTGTATTAGTTTTCCTCTCTTAGATTGTTCACAAATCAAAATAAAAAATTATGATATCCTCCAATATTGAAGGTTCTGTTAAAAATATGGATTCATTTGAGCAGACATTGTTCCAATGGTTTCTATTTTGGCTGATGTTAAGATACACATTGCTGAATGTCCGCACGTATTTTAATTGCTTCCAAGGCTAAATGTAGTTATTATTTTACAGGGTATTTTATGAAGTAATTGTAAAAAGAGGAATGGTTTGGCACAGCGAATATTTTATGTGCAGCTGTAACCGGATCAATTCTGCGTTGTGTTTATGGGAATAAATGACGTAGAAACACAGCAGCACCCTCGGAGACCACCTCCATTTATTGTGGATCTGACAATTTTTCAGAAAGGACAGACAGAAATCACGGTTGTTAGCTGCCCGTCCTAGCTACATGAGAGTGACAGGTAGAGGGAAATCAGCTAATCCTTACATTACATTAAAATGTCAAAATCTTTCAAGTTTTTGTATATTTTTTCAGTAACGGCATTTAAATAATGCCCGGATTATGGGCATAACTAAGATAAAATGAGGATTCATATTGTTAACATTACAGGACACCCACCTCTCCCACCGGACAGTAAAACAGAAAGGGGGGAGGGAAAGCGAGCGCACAACATATAAAGAAGAAACCACAGAAGAAAAACGAACTAAGAAGGGGCTACCAACTTGACACTTAATTCAGGGGGAGAAATGAACTTGGGGACAACCAATATTTTGTGTAATAAAAATGGAAAGATCTCATCTCGTTACACAGCTATTAAGCCACGTATATTCCGCTTTCAAAGTAAGAGCGGCCAAGAAAAAAGTTCAGTATGTATTTAGAAAATTATTGAAAAATAGACTCTTTTGGCACAGTTTCAAATTAATTTGATCTTTTCAAAAAAAGTGTTCCCAGAGATCGGACACAGTTATGAGCAAAAGCAAAGGGGAGCAACGTTGGAACTGCGACTGAACAGCAGCTCACTGACCGTAGTAGAAAATAATGAAAAAGTAATTAGTTTTACTTTAATGTAAGACACACTGAAATTGTTTTACTTTTGCTCAGTTTTGGTGATTTTTTTTTATGAGCAATTTAGGCAACTTTTAACTGGGCAAAAAAAATGTTTTGCTGCTCCACGTCTCATACCCGAAGCCATTGTTAGCATTCAATGAAGTACTTGTAACCTTTTTCTAACTTTGATTGGGTTGTAAGATGGAAATAATATCGTCCATTGGAATTTGGGGAAGCATCTAAGCGGTGTTCTGTAGGCAGGATTACTGACATTTGTAAACTATCTAAGAGAGGAAAACGGATATAATTAGGTAGGACATTTATAAAATAAAATATTGATCAATTTTCCATTACAGTTGGTTGGGTTCTCTTTGAATATTCACACAAAATTATGTTAAACAGCAATCAGTTCTCTGCTTTGCCAGTCCATACCTTAAACCAGAAGTAACTTTTATACACTGATGGCGTTGTCGCCATTTGGTCTGATGTCACTTCAAAAAGGGTATATTTCTTTAAAAAAAAAAACTTCTTCTAACCAAGTCAAAATGCAAAACTGATTTCAGGAAAAGGTTTCAACCCTCACCATAAATGCAGAGGAAAAGGAGGAATACATCCAAGTGGAAGAAACTGAGGAGGAGACTCTTCCCTCAGCTCTTATTCTGGAGAAAAACCAGGAGATTGACCACCTGAGTAGTGAAGTCCAAAGACTGGAACAGGAGCTGGAGAGTGCACGAGACGACAAAGTCCATGTAAGATCACACTCAATAGTTGAGGATTTGGTTGCATATTTTTGATCTCAAATAAATATTGACATTTTTTTTATTGTCTGTTGTGAAATCTATCTTTATTTAAAGGCTCTAGAGGGTGAAATTGAGGATCTGCGTTCTCAAGTTGAGCGTCTTCAGTCTGAAATCGCAAGAGTCCGCCATGACAAACAGGAAGAAGAGGAGCGCCTTCACGAAGTCATCAGCACACTCCAAGCAGAGCTTGCCACATTAGGCCCCAACCTGCATGAAGTCAGTGACTCTCAGGATGGAGACAGCTTCAACCCCTCACCTGCACCCAGCCCAGAACCTCGCTGTGTTCTCCCGGAACAAGAGACGGGAGGGAAGCCGAGCAGCTTGAAGCACGAGCTCAACCAGACTCATTCTGCATCCTCACATTCGCTTCGATCTCGTCTCAGAAGCCTCCAGAGCCAGCTCGAGACTGCTGCAGCAGAGAAGGAGAGTCTGGAGCGACTTCTGCTCACCCAGGAGGAAGAATACAGAGGACAAGGGGAAGAATTTGGAAAAAGGCTCAAAGCGGAGAGGAAAAAACTTGATGAAATCCAGGATCTTCTCAAAGTGAAGGAAGCTGAGCTGGAGGAGGAGAAGGAGACGAGGAAACTTGCAGAGAAGGAGAGGGACAGTTGGAAAGCTCAAGTCAAAGACGTAAGCCCCTCACATGAAGAGATGGCTCACCTTCAATCCCTGGTTTTGGAATTACAAAAAAACAAACAGGCCAGCGGAAAAGAGATGGAGACGTTAAAAACCAAAGAGGAGGAAATGAAAACGGAAATGGAGATCCTTCGAGAAGCTGGGCACACGCTTGAAAGACAAGTCCAGGAGATGAGAGCAGAGATGGTGGACATGGAGAAGCTGGTCGCTGAGGGGCGGTCGCAGATTAAATCTCTTGAGGCCACAAGAGGAGAGCTCTCTGCCGAGTGTGAGCTGCTTAGACGGAGAGAAGGTCAGCTGCTGGAGGAAATTGTGAAGCTGGAATCTCAATCATCTTCAATGAAAGCTCTTATCCAGGACTTGACTATGAAGCTTAAAGATCAAGAAACAAGACGAGAAGAAGATCAGAAGGCAGTCTTGGTGGGAGGATCTTTTTTTTTGTTTAATTTTTAAATGCTTAAATGTTAATTTGCAGCTTAATTTTTTATATTTTATAATAACTTGAGGTAAACATCTTAAATTTGAATGCATATTTAGCTTTTTCATGCTTTAACTGAACTATGTTTACTTTAAATCCATTCTTTTAGTCAGTAAATCAGTTCTCGTCACTTTCCTTTTACCATGTGGCTCAGTGAGAGACTGCATGCAGGACCACATCTGGTTGTACTTAGGAGGCATCGCTTAAATGACGTGTGGCGAAAGCGCTGCGACTGCTGAGACTTACTCGTAGAGAGGAAGTGACATGAAAATGAGGAAGAAGGAGGAGGGAGGATCTCTGGTAGCTGTTGGGTTTTAAAGCTGTGCCGTGTTTTCGTTTTGTTTAAGGAACGGGTAAGAAGCAAAATTGGTTTTTGAAGAGAACCGTCAGTTCAGGTTGTAGTGCGTCCATATTCTGCCCGTCTTCCAGGTGTTTTTAAGATTTTGGCAAATATGGCTGCTGTGGTTGCAGCACACTCCTCAAGCGCTTCACCCGCTAGTTTGAAATGTGAAACTGGCATCATTGTTTTTAGGAAAGATTACACATTAAAGAAACTGTGATAATAATAGTACTGCATGTTTTTTCTACAGACTCATGCTGATGTGACCCTAGCTAAAGCAGATGCAGCTTTGAGGCAAAAAGAGTTGGAGTTTGATGACTTAAAGGCAGAGAATCAAGTGCTCAGGTCAGAGCTAACTGCAGTGAAACATGGACTGAGCACCAGCTCAGAGAAGGCTCACCAACTCCATGAAGAAGGACAGGTGAGAACAAAGATAATATTTGTGTAGTTATAATTCCATCTTCTCAGCTAGCTTGTAATATGATGTTCTTCCGCTTTGCTCTAAGACCAAAGACCGTGCTCTCGTTGATCTGGAGACCGACAATCGGAGACTAAAGGCAGAACTCCAGCGTCTTCAGAAAGACCTGACCGTACAGGAAGAAGAACTGGCCTATCAGCAAAGAGAGCTCCAGCTGCTGCGACAACATTGTCATGAACAGAACATATTTTCTCACCACCAGGAATACTCACAGAAAAGTCAGTGTTTATTTTCTGTGTCCATGCTTTTTTTTAATATGATTAATCACAAAGAAAAAACTGACTTGGTAAATTAAACCTTTATTTTGTGATATTAAAGACCCACTCTGATAATCTTTTGATTTATTTTTAAAGCGTTCCTAGTGGTCTTTTAATTACGGTATTATTGTTGTTTTTTTCATAGAGAGAAAATAGTGTCACCCCGATTTGTGCGTTTGTAATTCTTGATTTGTTTGTAACTTTGGATTTGCTCATGCGTTTTTAAATTAAAAAAAAATAAAATGTACACATGCACAACTTAAAATTACAACAGCCTGCAACTAACTACACACACATCTTTAAAAATTACGCACACATGAATCGAGAGGATGCTATTTTCTCTCCATAGTTTTTTGCCTAAATCAACAAACTTGTCAATCTCTAGAACATGGTTTCTGCTGAGTGGCAAGAGTTTATTAGAAGTTTGCCTCTTAGTTGATGCGGAGCAACCCCGCCCCTTTTCCCTTGCCAGTTGCTGAGAGATTGGAGCAAGGAGCTTGAGCAAATTTTCTACGTCACAAATAACGTCTTTTTTTTTTTTTTTTTTTAACCTCATGTTTTCATCTGCTCCTGCCTGATTCACAACGATTTTAATAAAAAAAAAAAAATCCTCAGAAATTCAATTTTGATCTTAATCTTCTTTATATATTTCATGGATCATCAGAAGAATGTCACAAACATGTTAAAAACACCATAACCTTGATTTTTATCGGAGTGGGTCTTTTAAATTGGATCAAAAAAACCTTTCTTAAAAGTGAGATGGCAGCAAATGCACACATTGATCATTTTCCTTCCAATCCCAAATATCTCTCACAGCTTTCAAGGATACTGTGGCTCTCAATGAAGCGTCTCTGAGTTCTCCAGAGGTTTTACGAAGACTCCAATGCTCTGAGGACAGAATCCCGGAACATTTCCACACCTCTGTCCTTGATTCTCATCTGTCTGGGCTCAGTGGTGTAAACAGTCCTGGTCTGGATCCCCCTAAGGTCAAAATCTCTCCCAGGGTTGTAATGGAGCCTCTGCAATCCAGAACCATCACCCCTGATCCGTCCACACAGAGAACCCACTCCCCAGGCTCTCTGTCAGTGTCTGACAACTTTTCATTGGTTGACTCAATCGATGCTGAAAAGGTATGCTGTGCAGTTTTTTTTTTGTTTTGCATACATGTTCTAGAAAAAAAAACATCTTATTTTTTAATAATCACATGTCCTTAATATAATCTTCTTAGGTGCATGAGTTGGAAGGACTAGACCAGACGGCTCCCCCATCTCCATTTGACTCTGCCTCATCCATATCAGCACAAGAATGGGCCAGTGATGGCTACGGCAGCAGTAAGTAGTATTTTTGCACTCTAGCAGGAGGAAATTAAGATGCACTTTAAAGCTCAAAAAAGTTGATTTTTGCATGAAATGGGCCCTTTAAATGTCAAGACACATTTATTTAAATATTACTTTTAAAAGCAACAAATGTTGAGCAAAGAACTTCAGAAAAGATTGTGTGCTGTACATTATATAAATGCAGCACATGCATTATATATCAATATACACGTAAAAACTCAAAAAGTTGATTTTTGCATGATAGAAGCTCTTTAATATGTGGGATTATCACTTAAAATCTGAAAATTCAAATTTCAGATTTTAAGGAATGCTTTTAATTTTCACACTGTCCAAGTTTACACGTTGTTATATTTGGAATTAGTTTGAACATCCAATAACGTTTAAGTCCCGTCATCACCATATTGTGAAACAAGTGTCTTCATACAGTATTACATTTATGGATATTTGAACATTGTTTGAGCTCATTGCCTAGCCCATTTCAAAGTGTAGTGCTACACACCAACACAGAAACGTTTCTTTGTGGTTCTTATCGGTTTGATTTTGAAGTTCTTACATCCCCACTGTTTGTAGCCTCCTTTGTGTTTTTGTCATTTGCTGCTGAACAAACTTTTGTATGTTCTTTTGGTTCAGATGTAAGTTCAGAACTGGGTGCCAGGCTGAAAGTGGAGCTCGAACAGACCGAAAGGCTGGATGCTCAGTTCGTTGAGTATCTCCGCTGCAGAGGAATGAATCCCGCCGTGAACACTGATAGTGCCGCTGGCAGTATGAGCTACAGTGAGGATCTGATGTCTCCAGAGCTACAGGTATGATCTAAACACAATTTGTATTGCCTTTTCAAGGTGTATTTTGAAGTATTTCTCACTTGGTTTTAAATGTTTTCAGGGTCTGTTGAGAAAGGTCTATCACGAAAGCTGCAAAATTCTCACTTTAAGCCAGCGCCGCGTCAGCCCTTCAGTGAAACAGAACGTTTCAGCCTACTCATGCAGTCAAACTCAGTCTAAGGACAACTCTGGTCCTCTGGACTATGAGAATGAATCACAGCTGCCTCATCCTCCCATGAGCTGGCAGCAGGAGAAAAGAGCGCTGCAGGAGACTGTGATCGCTCTCAGAGAGCTGCTCTGTCGAATGGCACAGAGGCACTCACAAGTGAGTTCTGTTGGTTTATTGTAAAAGCTTAATTTTCATGAATCTTTCTTGTTCTTAGTTTTATGTTCCATGAAAGTCTCATTCTAATTATGTTTAGGTTCTCAGTAAAATATGTACTTCATTTACAGTTCTGCTGAATTTTAATTTTATTTTCAACTGTAATCTTTACTCTTGCTCACTTAGGTGGATTTATGTGAGGATAACAGGCGGACAGCTCAGCTGCAAATTGATGGAGCAGTTGATGTTCATATGAGGACAGAGCTGGAGGAGAAGCAGAAGCAGCTACAATGTGCTCATGATACTCTGAAGGAACACAAGAACAAGATACTTTCTCTCAGGTAAACGGATACTTTTAACACATTTCAAATTTTTTAACTCTAAATTTCCAGTAAGTGGTATTCAAGCAAAAGTTTAATTCTTAGAGCAATACAGATACATGATCCACTCTCTGTCATATTCTTTTTATTTATTTATTTATTTTTACATAAGTTGCAAACGCACAAAACTTCAACAAGGGAGAGAAAAGAGGTAATGTTAACCAGTACATACTGAACAGGCCTATTTTCATTATGACTGTGTCCAATGCAGAAAAAAATCTAGTCTGGCTGTAAAGGCTTAATATGTTCAACTCAGTTGGTCCATATTTTAATAAACACAGATTTTCTGAGACAAATAGAAAAAGTGATGGCTTCCATCAGATATATGCCATATTTTTTTCTTCATTTTTTAAAATTTTCTATTTCAACTTAACTTGTTGGCTTTGGGGTGATAGAGAATCTTGTCAGGTACTTCCATTTAAGTTCCTACCATGTATACGAGTTTGTACAACTCCATTGAGATTTAACCAATCATATTAGATATTGTCAGACTTCCTTCAATTTCCCATTTTTCATTAATGTAATTGTGTTTAGTGCACTTCTTTTGACAAAAATCCAACAAATTTTAAATTTAATCCCATATTTAACACATTAAGTCAACAAATAAATACGAGCAAAGTTAATGTCAGCTCACCTATTTGTGGAAACTTGACGTTTGCTACTTCTGGTAATGGAGAAAATCTTCAAAGCATTACATTTCTTCACATAAAACTTAATTCACATTTCAGATATGATGCCTTTTCTTTCTTTTTTTTTTGCACTCACCAGAATAATTTTTTTTTCCTCAAAAGTTTGTTTTTCTTAGAAAAAATTGCTGCCTTACTGGTTGATGAGATTTTAAAAAAATCTATTTTTGGTAGCTTTTTATAATAACTGTTCTTAAAACTACTTGTAAGACATTAACAAGCATTAATAATTTGGTACTAAGCTGCTTATAAATACATTAATTAGCATTTTTGTTGTTGCAGGCTGACTCTAGAAGAACACGATGAGGCTTTACAGAGGGAAAAGGCCAGAGTCCAGGAGCTTCAGCGTGAACTGGAACAAGAAAAGGCTCTAAACCTCTGCAAAGAAAGGGATAAGGAAGAACAGAGAGAAGTAAGTGCTTTGTTTGTAAAGAAGTTAAATGTTTTTGGATCTTTTAGAGCAAAAAAAAATGTTAAAGCTTTTACTCTTACATTCTAGGCCTTGCAAGTGTCTTCTGAGGAGCTGAAATCTGAGGTTTTGTCTCTAAAGAGTCAGGTTAAACAGGAGATGGTGACCTGCAGTAACCTCAGGCAAGAACTCCAGATTGAACAGTCCCGCAGTGCGCTGCTTGAGAAACGCCTTGAAGACACCTTGAAGATACTTGAAGATGGACGCCAACATTCTGCCCAACAACAAGAGCTCAACTTGAAAGAAAAAACTCATCTAGGCCAACTCCTGGATGAAGCGGAGTCACGACTGGCTGAGATGCACTCTAAGCTCGCAGATTCTCACAGGAAAATCGATGACGAGAGGGAACGCTGCTCACAAGAGATGAACCAGCTCAGCAGAAGACATGAGGCCGATGCCGCCAGAGACAGGAAGTTCATCTCCGATTTGCGCTCCCAGTTGGAGCAGGAGAGGAGGCAGGGTGAAGGCCTGGCCGACGCTGCAGAGAAACTGAGGACTGAACTGCTGCAAAGCAGGAGGAAATGGGAGGAAGAGGATAAAACCAGGAGAGAGGAGCTTCAGAGGGAGCAGGACGCTGCTGCAAAGCACAGGGTTTTAATCAGGACTTTAAAAGAACAAAAACGTGAAATCAGTTGTGCTTTAGAGGCTGAGCAGGAGCGGCGCCGACACCAGGAGAAGGAAGTGGCTGAGCTGAAGGAGAGGCTCCAACTGCTGAAGAATAAGGAGAAAGAGATGGAGGAGCAGTGGGAGAGGGAAACCAGAAAGATCAGGCAAGAGCAGATGGAGCGAGAGAGGAGGCAAGAGAGGACCAAAAATAAACTGGTGAGAAAACATTAACTTTCTCTATTATTTTTGATTTTTACAAACATTAAAATCTCCCAAATGTCTCTTAAGCTGGAGTTGCAGTCGCTGAGGCAGCAGGACCAACAGCGTGTGCAGGAGCTCCAGCAAACTCTGGCAGAACTTGAAAAAGAGGAAAAAGAAATGGCTGCTCAAAGGCTAGCTGGAGAAACTTCAGAACAACAGTCTGCTTCAGCACATTTCCACACTGAAACTGAAGGGATTCATTCTAGCATCTCACAAAAACACCAACAGGTGCTTTAAAAATTATCTCCAACTAGAAACACTAATAGTTTGTGTTTTTATATTTTTAGACAAATACATATATCATTCTTAAAATGTTCACATTTCTCTCAACAGATGTCCTCGTCATCCTCTAACCTGCTGGAGACGTTACTAAAAGAGAACTCTGAACTAAATGAGCGAATAGCCTCTTTTAGTCAGGAGAGGTCCACCTACAAACACAGACTCTCCACATTAGAGAAGCAGCTTCGGCGCACAGAAAACGAACTCTCTGCTGTGAGCACCGAAAGAGAGAACCGACCCATCAATGACCCGAGCAGCAGCAGCAGGGTCAGTGAACACATGGGAACACCCTCACACAAACTTGAAAAACTTTGTGTTAAATAAGTTACATGTAAATTCAAATTTTGGTTTGGTATGTTTAAAAAAAAACAAAAAAAAAACAGTCTAACCATTTGCGTTTATTGCTTTGCAGTTGCAGCGTTACTATGAGCGTTACCTGCGCGCTGAGAGCTTCAGGAAAGCTCTGGTTTATCAGAAGCGGTACCTGTTGCTGTTGCTGGGAGGATTCCAGGAGTGTGAACAGGCCACACTGTGTCTGATTGCTCGCATGGGAGCGCGACCTTCAACCCCCCTTTCAGCCCCCCGCAGACCCATCAGACGATTTAGAGCTGCTGTTCAAGTCGTCGTTGCACTCTCAAGGTAGAGATTTGCACATTAGAATATATTTCATCTGTATCACATGGAAAAAATAATTAATTATTTTTATATTTTTTTTAGAATGAAGTTTTTGACTAGGAAATGGCAAAAAGCAATTCGAAGGCCGTCATTGTCTGCTACTGGGCATGCTGCTGGTTAGTTCTGCATACACAGGTTATATTAGTCCTCTAATTGTGTATAAGAGATTTTTTTTTGTATTTTAAAGGACCTAAAGTGGACGTCTTAAGACAGCAGCAGCCAAGATCCAAATCAGATTTGACCCAGAACAGAGAAAGTAACGCCGTCCAAAGAGCCACGGTTTCATCTCTTGTGCCACCGAGTAAATCGCCCTTCAGGTTGCACAACAGGTTTGAATTTTGTCTTCTAATTAGTACTATGAGGTGTTTATCCACTTAATCAGATATACTGTTATCTTACCTGTTCAGGTCCCATTCCAGTTCCACCATGGCCTCTGTCCGTTCAGATGGAACATCTCAGGATCCGGAGCGATCGCTGACAGAATACATCCATCATCTAGAAAAAGTCCAACAACGGTTGGTGGGAGCAAAGCAAAGTGAGAAATGATGAGTTTAAGTAAGAATAAAACCTAGAGAATTGCTTTTTGAATTTTACGCTTTTACTCATTTGGTGCACAAAGGCCATTGGAAAATAAAATGAGGCTTCGAGGTCAAGGGATCGGCTCACGTCTCGTCACGTTATTTTATTCATTGCTAAATAAGATGGAAACAAAAAATATCCACAGAAATGGTGATGGTTTATCAGCATTTCATCATCAACCTGCACTGCCACATCACTTAGTGGGTTCTGAGCACCTTAGTACATCCCAGATCAGGAAAAGTTTTGAATGAGACAGAAATAACAAAATTAAAGAAATACATTCTTTACATTTTTAATGCTGCAAACAATAAAAGTACACATTTTTTGTTGTATTTTATCTGCTTAGTTTACATTTACCAGATTTTTTCCATCCCAACAGCAATGCAAAGCTGGTGAATTTTGTTTTTTGTTTGTCAATTTTTTTTCTGGAACTCCCCAGGACAACATGTAGACCAATATCTGTGCAAAGATTTCAAATTTGGATAAGTTTTTTTTTCTGATTTGGGATTTTTGGATGGAATGGTGTCATTTACCATCACTCTGGGAAATGATGCATGATGGTAAAAACATCAGACTACACAATATTGTTCCAAATTAACAAAATTTAAGCAGTATATTTGAAAAAAACAAATGATGACGGTTAACAAAAAAATATTGTATAATCATTTATCAAGCAAAAACGATGTGTAGTCTGATACTGGCCTTACCACTGGTTATCTGGCACTTTCGGGACCTGGGTGCATTTAACTATTTACAAATTCAACCAAATTTGTTTTACCATCTTTCAACCTAGTAAGCAGGACAGATTTAGTCCTGTCCCCTAAAGAGGAAAGGAGGATGCAGTCAGCCTGTTCCCCTGATATGATTGGCTATCGGCAGCGCTGGCTGCAGGAGAATAGAACATGGCTGTACCTGAGCTGCTTGTCACCCCTTTACCTGTCTAGCCCAGGTGAGTGTGAGTGCAACACTCACCCCACCAAACAACAATGTCTTTGAGGACTGGCCTTTCAGATCTGCTCTTAACTGCATTTGCTGCACATGTTAGAAGCTCGGCTGACATAAAAGTTTGTTTTTGCTCAGTGCTCGTGCATTTTTTTGTGTAAACTTTTACTGTACGTTTTCTTTTTTTAAGTTTATCTTTTGATCATCATTTCTGCAGAGTACCAGGCGTTCTTTAGAAATGTGTCTCTTGAGTTGTGTGCTGGACTGTTTACATGCTCTCCTGCTAGTTTACAGACCCTCACAGTCCCAACTTAACATTATCACTCCAACAAAAATGGCGAGCAATATCAGAGATATCCAGCCATACAGTTTTGAGCCAGATACCAGCTCGGACAAGGAAAACAAAGACGTGTATGGATCTATTTACCTGCAAGTGGATGCATCAGAATGAAGTGGAACAGGAAGCTTGTGGACTGCTGATTGTAGCTTTTACATTTCTTCTACATGCTTTTTCCAACTGCATTTTTGTCTGTTCCTGATTTTCAGGTATTTCAATAAAGAAAATGTAAAAAAATAATACTAATTTAGGCTTAATTTTGTTTAATGTATGTATCCCGCAACATGTTTAGAACACAGAAACAGAGTTTTTGTTGGACTGGGTCTTTAAAGAAGTCGTTTACACATTGATGGTGTTTTTAAGTATTTCACATAACAGGACATTTTTAATGATTTATTAATTTGTGGTTTGACCACTGAAAGCACAAAACTAAAATTAACTCTTATAAATTAATTAAAGCAGCTAGTTAAGCTGACAATAAAAGTAGCATACATCTCCATATTCATATTGATAAACGGGTACAATTATTATTGTACTTTTTACTGGTGACTGATTGTACGTTGCAGAAGACTGAAAAGGATGGTTGGTTGTTTTACTAATTTTCCTTCTGTATGTTTTGTTTCCCGTTAGGTTCTGCCGTCCTCCAGACCCGTCCAAAGTAGTCTGATTACTCCGACTGAAGTTTGCCTGCCTTGATGTTATTCAACAGTTTATCATGCCTTACTCCCATGAAACACCAAAATATCAACCTTGTTCAATTTTGTTCAAATGTAATAACATTAAACATGTTTTCTAAGGAATTGTTTTTATTTTTATTATTAAACAATTTACATATTTTTGTGTGTCCACAGAAGATGCTGTAATAGCACGTTTTTTCTGTGATTTTATTGTTTTTAAACTATTGTTTAGTGCTATACAAATGAGACTGATTTGTATATATGTAAACATGTTTTGTTTCCGATACTTGAAACTACTCGACATGCAATGTTGAATAAAGATAAGTTGTTTTAGTCATAAAGACTTTACATCTGGTTTCAAAATGACATGCTTTATCACAGGATTTTTTTTTTATTTATTAATTATCTTAAACTGGATGAGTTACAGAAAAAGTGTTTTAATCATAAAGCAAACATGTTATTTCTAACTATCCGTTCAAGATGACTTCCTAAATTGAATAAATTAGCGTTATAAATTATGTTCAGGTGTGTAAATCTTTTATTATGTAAACGTTACCCAACATAGCCAATGAGCATCCGCGTTTTCATTGAC
The DNA here is from genome assembly GCF_002922805.2 of Oryzias melastigma. Classification (NCBI taxonomy): domain Eukaryota; kingdom Metazoa; phylum Chordata; class Actinopteri; order Beloniformes; family Adrianichthyidae; genus Oryzias; species Oryzias melastigma. Next base: position 9,150,871 of record NC_050533.1, read on the forward strand.
GCTTTACCCATTTCCTCAAGAGTTGTTCGTTTACTACACCAGAAGATACCGCAGACAGCCGGAAAACACAACTCTGTCTCACCTCAGGACTCCGCCCACCTTTTTTTCTGTTGGCGTTCAAAACGTTCGCCATTCAAGGTGACGCAGGTCTTTCGCACCAGTACAGCAATGCTAAGCTAAAGTAACGGCAGGCGCATGTCGTAGATTGTTGTTTTGACACCTTACCTTTAACACAAACCGTCCTGGCCCGCGTGGAAGATCTCGTTACACTTCTGTCACATTTGTCTGGGATGTATAAATGGATAGTTGACGGCATTTCGTCGTTATTTGAGCCCATATCGGGTCAAAGCCCACAGGATTTAGCCGGGAAAAGTATCGATAGCGAGGAAGAATTCACTCGAACCTGCGTAAAAACTGCTGCACGACGGCTGGGGAACAGCGCCAGACCGGCAAAACGGAACTACCAGAGGTCGGTAAATGTCAATAAGTGTGTAAATGTACTAAATAACCGCCTTGTTTTTGGTTATAAAACTGCGTACGTTTTTGTCAATAGTCAACGTAAGTAGCCTAACTAGCTAGCATCAAAATAACCATACTTAAACAATCAAAAATACATTTAGAGAATAAATGCCATTATATCGATTTTGAAGCTATTAAACACGTCTTGGTTTGGATTCTGAAACGTTTGCAGAAAAGAAATTAATAAGTATTCCAACTATTATTAATTTGAGTTTCATATGACAGTCTATATATAATCTACTTACTATTTTACCTTTAATAAAGTAGTTTTCCCAGAAAATAATGCTGTGACATTCTGTTGTTTTTGTGATTTGCAAATGTCAAACTTAAAATTTGTACATATTTGCTCTAAAAGTGAAAATAATTGAGGAACAAGTGATATGTTTATATTTGTAAGTGATCGATAAACAAATATGCACACTTTAAATCATTACTACAGCATGATAATAATGGAATGCACCCTAAAAGGGTTATTTTTGTATGATATGGTATTAATATCTAAATATTTCTGTATTTTTCTGTCACAGTATTTACGTTACAGATGATTTTTGCCACAGCGACCAAATAGAAGTGAAAAGACGAAGGCGAGGTTAGTCAAGCTTTTTTACCTGAAGCTTCTCATTAAATCTGTTAAGATGTGTTTTACGTATCGTTGGTGATGGTGTTTCAGATGTAGTGATCACCTTCGTGAAGAAGACCTTTACTGGGGTGGCCCGTCTACTCAGGCTGCAGAAACCTCCTCCGTCCCAGTGTGAGACACTGAATCGATATGAAGAGTGGCAGGTGGGTCCACCACACATTCAGATGGATGTATTTGGTCAAAAGTTGCCTCCATTGTCTTCACGATGATATAACTATAATATCTATATATCTGCTTTGATTTAAAATTGGGTTTTTAGCATTTTTATGATGGAGAACATTTAGCAATCAAGGACTCTTATTTGTCATTTCCCCACAGGGTGAAACAAGATTTGTGACTCTGATCCTGGGCCAGCCGATTACAGTGCAATATCCAAAAATTAAGATTCAATAGCGTTTCTGGGTATTTCTTTGTTCAAATTGTTCTGAATCAGATGAATAAAAATGCTGTTTGAAGAAGCTTAATCTACAAATCTATAAGCTCTGTGTTCTGCTCTATTCTGATGCATCCGCTTGCCGACAAAAAGATCCATGTACGTCTTGTTTTGCTTGTCTGAGCTGGAATCTGGCTCAAAACTGTACGGCTGGATAACCCCAATATTGCACCTCGTTTTTGCTGCACCAGTAATGTTAGGTTGGGTTGTGAGGGGCTGTAAGCTAGTGAGAGAGGGTGTAAAAAAAAAAAAGATGACGAAAAATGAAGGGAGGCTCACTCCACAATTTTAAGGTGAATTTCTAATGAATTCCTGCTGCTTTTTTTAGTTTATTTGATTATAAACGGCATAATCATAATTAAAACTCCTTTTGCAATAAATCAAAAAATGATCAAAGTGGGACTAAATGAGGACGTCACAACTTTACTGAAGATATTTCACATCAAGTTTTCCAACATTTTAATTCCAAACATATATCTTATAAAGATTTTGATGAAGCTAAATGTGTATTTAACACAAATACTTTAAATTGTCAGTGTTATTGTCACATATGTCAAACACTTATATAGTGTTTTATCTGATTACCCTACTCTCCCTTTATGTATCCAGCCTGTCACTCTGATGGGTATTGATGAGCTTCAGATGTCATGGCTGAGCAATACCGAGTCTGGAATGGGTACGTAGATGTACATTGCACTAGAGAGTGAAAGTATTGTAAATAATCGGTATGTTTTTTTTTTTTTTTTGTCACAGATAAGGCAGTGAGTGGGTTAAATGACAAGAGTGGGAATAATCCCTTTCAGAGCTCCTTACCTCCTTTGATGAGGAAATACAGGTAAGTGATGCTGAATTTTAGATTTTTCCTTAATGCAAAAACCACCTTGAGTTTGTCAGCGCTGTATTACTAATGCTGTTTTTTCTTCTGGATTTAAGCGGGACAGCTCTTCCTGCTGGGCTACCAGACCGAGGGAGGGACAAGGAGAGGAGAGGTTCTCTCCAACTGCTGCCTTCCAGACCAGTGTTCAGGGTGGGGACTACTAATCCTGACTTGACGTGCTCTGGCACTGGACACAGCCGCTGCTCTAAACCAAGTCTTACTGTCGAAGAGGTAAATTAGATTAACCCTCATTTCATGCGGAAGTGCCTGTTTTTCCATGCTGTTTTTTACACACTGATTTAACGGGTTTGATTAACTGCTTTTTAAACTGTGTTGTAAAATAACAAACAAGACTAATTTCAATGCCTCATTAGAAATGTTAAGATTTAATTCTTGGCTCTTTACTATCTTTCACTAGGCTATTAAACAGAATGACAAGGAGCACTACAGACGCTTATTGGAAATAGTGAGAGAAAAATACAGCAAAAGTCAGCCTCTCCCCTTCAGTCAGACCAAACCACAAGAGTGAGTATCCTCGTTGATTCAAATGAACATTTAAAATCCGTTTTGGTGAAACGTTTTTGCTGATTAGTCATGGATTTTGTTTTATCTGGTTGCAGTGAATCGCTCTCACAAGTTAGTCACAAAACCGAAGCCTCTGGAAAATCCTTTGATTCAGCATCCAGGAAAGTGGGATATCCAGGTGGGTGGTGTCTCCTGCTTTATTTGAGTCTTCAGTATTTGCTTAATCCTGTATGTTGTACTGTTACAAGGTGGGTAGTTGGTCTTTCCACCACTATTACAGCAGTTCAGATAAACTGGGATCAGCTCAGTAATTCTGCAATATCCAAGTAAACTCAAATGGTTCCCATACTTTTTCTTGCAACTGTAAGGAAGGAAGAGAAAGGGTAGGCTCGAGGAGGGGTGCATCGTGGGTTCTGCAACTGATGCTCTTATAAGAACCACCGGGTGTGCATCTGTTGCTCATCACACCATCACAACTGGGAAGTTACTCTGCATTCCCGCTCATGGGGTATAATCCAAATAATGATCCCCAGAAATGAAAAACACACACTGTCATATTACTGTAATAACTGGTTAACTTGAGGTTTTTGTTTTACTTTCACTTTTATTTTAAATGGCCAACAAACAGCATGACATATTTTTGTAAGTTTTGGCCAAAATCCTTCTCATTTTCTCGAGTGTTGGCATTCTTTGTCTGATTCTGACGAAGTTTAAAGCTGCTTTTCGCTCTGTCAGAATCAGCTGATCTAGGCGTGTTTCTTAGGTGTGGCCGGCAACATCTCTGCTGTTAAATGCTTCCTATATTTGGTTCATTATTCATGGTGAATTCCAACACAAGATGTTATCTTTTACAGCTGCGCCAAATGTGTTCACACACAGAAACGTGTCTGCAACTGCAAACAGGTTTGTGAGGTTTTCTCTCAAGTTCTGTCTAAAATGATCAATAGTTTTGTTTACTCGAACTTGATCTTTCTTTAGGTGGGGGGGCCTGACCTTAAATAAGTCTATCACTGGAAGCTTTGAAGATACACACCCTGTTAGATGTGCAAAGGTAGCTGATGCTTCCTTTCCTTTTCTTGCATCTGAACTTATTTGACTTATTTGTAGGCGATCATGATTGTTTCCTCTAAATAATTGTGTTGCAGGCAAAGCAAACCACAGAGCTGGATCTTTCTACTGAAGTGGCCACACGGTTGAGTTTAGTGGACAGAAGTTCACCTGCTGGCAGCATTTATGATGCACAACCTTTATACACGACATATGCAAGGCACAGCGATGAGGACGTACCGAGGCTGACCAGGGTGAGAGGAAATGTTCAGCTCGCTGTGATCAAACTGGCAGAAGAAATGCACTGACTCGACTTATGTCACTTTGCAGGAAATGGCAGCAGAGGTGACTGGAGCTCTGACCCAAAGTGATCCCAACCGGGTTTTAAGTTCCGCGTTCAAACTGCGAATCACACAACGAGATCTGGCCACGCTGCAGGAGGGAGGCTGGCTCAATGACGAGGTGGGAAATTATTTTTTAGTTTCCTTGTATTTTTTTTTTTCTATGTTAAGCTATCCTTCCTTCTTATTTAAAAAAAAATAAGTAAACTTATTTTTCTTGTTTCTGAGATTTTTTTTTTCAAAGTTTGTGTAAATGTGCATTAACTGATAAATGTTTTGATTGTTTTTTGTTTAAAGGTTATAAACTTCTATCTTTCCCTGATCATGGAGCGCTGCTCCGGAGAGCCGAGCAGACTGAAAGTGTACTCCTTTAGCACCTTCTTTTTCCCGAAGCTGCGGGGAGGAGGGCAGGCTGGAGGACACGCTGCTGTGAGGCGCTGGACGAAGGCCGTCGACCTCTTTCTCTTTGATCTCATTCTGGTTCCTCTGCATCTCGGCGTTCACTGGGCAATGGCTGTAAGTTGATTCATTACAAGAGAAACTGGATTTTTTTTTTCTGTTTTTTTTTTTTTTTTCAATCTACGTAAATCTGTTTAAATACCCACTCCGATGAAAATTGTGTTTTGAATATTGTAGGACTTCAAGATATAAAGTGACACTCTTGAAATAATTTGAGCATAAAATTGGCAACAGACTATTAGGATCTTTATGTTCTGATCAACATTTCATCCTTAGGTTATAGATTTCAGGTCGAAGACAGTGAAGTCGTATGACTCTATGGGTCAGAGACATGAGGACATCTGCAGTCTACTTTTGTGAGTCCTTGTCTTATGTTTGTTTATTTGTTTTTTACAGATCCGTTCTTGTTAGTTCCACAGACTTTGTTATTTTGTGTTTTAAAAATGTCTTGGATTTTATTTGTTTTCCAGACTTTACATTAAAGAGGAGCACATAGCAAAAAAAGGCAAAGAACTGGACAGTGCCAAATGGACAATTGGGAGCCTAAAGGCCTGTGTAAGTAAACCCATCAATGTCCAAATGTGTTTTCCTGTCACTGTGACTTTAATGACCTCTGTGTTATTTGAACAGGAACTTCCCCAGCAGAAAAACGGGAGCGACTGCGGTGTTTTTGTTTGTAAATATGCAGACTTTATTGCAAAAGAAAAGTCCTTCACCTTTAAGCAGGTACCAGCATTTTCTACTTACCGTATATAAAAGTAATGTTATTGGGATTTAGTTTAGATTACTCACATTGTTGTCTGTGTTTCAAGCACATTTAGAACAGTTGAAAATCCAAAAGAAATTTTGACTCTTTCTACATTTATTATACTTTAAATATTATTTTTTAAATCAAACTTAAAAATCTTCTTTCTTTTTCAGTGCCACATGCCTCTCTTCAGGAAATTAATGATTTGGGAGATCCTCCATCAGAAGCTGCTATAAAGGGTTGCAATGAAATGTGTTTTCAGTGGGATCATCAGATGTGTTCACGGATCTCAAAGAATTCATGGACCAAAGAGTTGGACTTGACTGGTTGAAATTTCACTGAGAACCATTAAAGCAAAACACTAGTCTTAATTTTTTTTTTGTCTTTTCCCATGATGGGGACATTAATAAACACCATTCTCTAAATAATAATTAGAGATTTCTGAGGTGTGTAAATGTGTTGCGCAAACTTTGGCACTACTGACTGAATGAATGGCTTTTTATTGACTTAGTTCAAGTTAATGTTTTGCCATAACGTGTTGCTAAAAGTGCCTTCAGCCCTCCAACACTTAGCTTGCATTTTAAGTATGCATAAGATATTTGGATTTTTGAGCTCAAAGGAGCTAGACTAAGAAGTCAATAAATGCAATTGCTGCAGTTCACTAGTGTTGTTTTCTAATTGTTTTCCCTCCCAGCAGATTTAAAATGGAAGAAAGCAATGTCATGTAATAAAAAATTGAATATTTTTTTTTTTGTTAAAAATACAGACGTGAGTAAGGCTCTATATTTGGATGGGTATATCTGAATAACAAGCATACATTTTATTTATTAATTTTCTGGATGAGAAGTTCCTTTGTGTGTGAATGTTTGTATAAAGTTTGACTTCTGAAACTTTGTGTATTTCTTTCCCCAAAATAACTAAAATATTCACTAATAAAATTAAATGTAAGCTAGAAAGATATTCATTTTACAGACTTTTCAACCATATACATTTAGTAAAATTTATAAAGTGTCAACTTTTTTGTCACAAGATAAATGTCAGGAAACTATTTTATTTCAAATTCATGTTGAAAAGAAAAAACACTACTGGTTCATTTTATAATGTAATTGCTACTAGAGGGAACTTTAAAAATGTATTTCTTGTTGTAAGTAACTGATAATTAATGGGAGAATACATAAGAACTAAGATAGTTTGAACTCGTATTTAAAAAAATGGTGGTTTGGGTGCTTTGTCAAAAAAGGTGGGAAAATCTGACCGGAAACGGAATTATGCGTCATGTCCGTCGCTGCATAGAACATTGGAGAAGGTTGGTTAGGGAGCTCGGTGTAAGCAGCACTAAGCTAGATTTAGTTTATTTGATTGCTACGGTATCATTCCTTTCAGAACATATTTCATAGCTTCAAAATGAGTGACACCGAAAAAGATTTTAAGAAGGAGGTGAGTTTTTTAGTTTAGTTTTAAACATCCGCTTGGATGTCATTAGCTTAAAGCTCCAACTAGCTTAGCTTCATGCAGCGATGTAAACCTTTGATGTCGGATACTGCAAAAAATATGTAATACTTAGTTTATTATATCTTTGAAGTTGAATTGTTTCACATTAATTCATACATTTTTGTCTTTAATTTGTCTTTCTAGCAGTAAATATGTATATTCATATCGATTACTTCGTGGAAAAACCACGCGGCCTTCAGCCATATTTGTCGGTGAAGGTTGCTGCTAATTGCTAGGACCACTTTATCTATTATATATTGGCAAAATTATTTATCTAGTGTAAACTTAATGCATACATGTTTTGTCTTTCAAGTATTTTAAATGTTACTTTATAAATATGTCTGGAATTTCTAAGCTAATGCAACATTTTGTTGTTTTTTTTCCTTGTATTTTGTTGTTTTTCTTTTTGTTTTCAAACGAAACTCAACATGCCTTATCACCCTTGTTTGTTCTTTGTCAAGGTTGAGGTTGGAAGAATGCAAAAGGCTCAAGATGTGAAGTTTTAAATGTTTGAAGCTGATGGTGTTGATGCATGCTAATGTATTGGAGGCTGAACAGAAGCGATCAAGATCTGACCCCACTTCTAGTGTTGTTATTGGCGATGGGATGGTAAAAATGGGGAAGAGGAAGAGGAAAAAAGAAGTCAGAAATTCAAACGGAAGAAAGAAGAAATGAAGGGTTGTTATGAAGTAATGAAGTTAAGATCAGAAGTATACCTGGGTATGAGTTATTTCCTAACAGTCTGTTTGTTGTACTCTTTCACCCTGTTTCTTTCTCCTTAGCATGCTTGCTTTTTTTCTTCTTTTTATCAGACACATCACTGATCAATCCCGCCATTGTTGTAGATTTCATTTAAATCCAGTCTGTCAGCTAAATAATTTATAAATCTTGTCTTTGTTAAAAAGTAATTTTAATTTTTTTTTTAATTTGCTAAACAACATGAAACACTTCTACTGGAACATTTAAGGCGCAAGCACCACCTCTTCTTGTGCTAATAATTTTATACTTTGTTGTGGATTTTTATTCGCCACCTGACTTTATTGTCTGCTCTGATCAGGATTCGAGAGGTCACTCGAGGAGTGCTTCCCCTCGGGGTTCTGCTAAATCAACTAGCCACTCACCAGCACGCTCCAAAGATGGTTCTCGTCATTCGAGGTCCAGGTCTCGATCCCGGTCAAGATCAAAATCTAGGTATAACAGTTGTTCAGTTGTTACTTTTTTCTTTTTTATGTATAATGTATTTTTATTGGTAAATCCAAACAAAAATCTTTTTTTAGGTCTCGGTCTCATCGCAGTTCACGCAGACGCTACTCCCGTTCTCGTTCCCATTCCCGTCGTCGGCGTTCCAGAAGCCGATCTCGTAGCTCAGACTACCGACGGCGCCATAGGAGCCATAGCCGTTCTCCGATGTCAAATCGCCGCAGACATATTGGCAACAGGGTAGGGTCTATTTGCTGATTTGACTAAAGTCATGATTTTTTTTTTTTTTGTCTCATCTTTACCTTCTGTGTTTTTAATCCCACAGGGGAACCCTGACCCCAGCATCTGTCTTGGTGTGTTTGGTCTGAGCCTTTACACCACTGAGAGAGACCTGCGGGAAGTTTTCTCCAAGTACGGCCCACTGAGTGAAGTGAACATAGTTTATGACCAACAGTCTCGTCGCTCGAGAGGGTTTGCCTTTGTCTACTTTGAAAATCCTGAGGATTCCAAAGAAGTAAATATAAATTCACAACAAAAAAAATTCTTTAAAGTTTTTTTTTTAAAGTATCTGCAATAATTATTTATTGTAGGCAAAGGAGCAAGCTAACGGAATGGAACTGGATGGGCGCAGGATCCGAGTGGATTATTCCATTACCAAACGAGCCCACACGCCAACACCTGGAATCTACATGGGACGTCCCACATAGTGAGTGTTCCAAAATCTAACATTTTGTAACGAAATGTTTTTGTTGGTGAGGCGCTGTAATGATCTTTCATTTTCAGTGGCGGAGGCGGCGGCGGTGGAGGTGGTGGCAGTGGTGGTGGCGGCGGCTCTCGTCGTGGCTCAAGAGATTATGACAGAGGGTATGACAGGGGCTACGACAGAGGTTATGATAGAGGGTATGATCGGGACTATGATCGATATGATGATCGGGAGTACCGATCATACAGGTTAGTTCGCCTCAGCGTTTAAGCTACATGCTATGGAAGAAAAAATAGTTTTGTGATGAGATTGTTGTTCTTATTTAGGCGCAGATCTCCATCTCCATATTACAGCAGGGGATACCGATCCAGATCTCGATCTTACTCACCACGTATGTATTTTCATTCTTTTTTTTCAGATCTATTTTGTAGGGGTTGTCATGAAATGAAATATTTATATTTTACTTACTTGTTAATTATTTCTTCTTTTCTTTTTGCAGGTCACTACTGAGCCTCAAAGATCATCAGTGTTACTTTTCCCTGCTTTTGTTTTTTGTTTGTTGTTTTGGCCAGATTTTGTACTTGGAAACACAATTTTTGGACATGTTCATATATAAAACATATACAACTGTTTTCATAAAAATGGTACATGTAGTCGCTCAATGTCCCAGAATAAATTGTAGGAAAAGTGGATCATGTGAGAACTGAACATTGTGTGGGGAAGCTGTGTCCCTTTCCTTTTAAATAAAAATGAGTCTTTTTCTTAACACAGTGGCAAACAGTAGTTTGTCAGGCAACCTGTTACCATGTGTAAAATAAACTGTGTTGAGTCTGGTTAAGATTCACTGCTGATTTTATTTTTATCCAAATGCATTTTTGTCATTTTGTTTGATTTTTTTTACATAGATCGACAGTCATGGTCCTAGTTTGTCATATTCTACATGCTGTTTGTTTTATTTTACTTTTTGTATACAAGTAAATAAAGTCACTAGCTGTCATTCCATTGCCAGTCTTTCACTCCTGTTGTTTATCCCATTACTTTTAGAAGCCAAAAATGATCAAATTTGGTAATTTTGACAAAACATTCTTTGTAACAGGTTAGGTACAAAAAGTGTTCTTTTTGGTAATTTGTTGATTGTAGGAAAAAAATTAAATTTAAATCAAATATGCAGTTGTGGCTATTCAGGGTGTTGGATATTTTAAAATTATATATATATTTTGCAAAACAATTTGGCAGCATGTACATTTTAAATGTAGCTGTAATTACGCAAAACAATACTGTAAAAAATTTCTGCTTTTATTTTGGCTTTGTAAATTAAAAATAAATAACTAAAAATGCAACGTATCACTACAGTGGCATATGTAATGTAAGAAATTATTTTTTTTAGTTGATAAAATATATTATGAACTTTTAGTTCAATCAATTTTATAAAAGCACAAATGCAATATAATAAAACTGCATTGCTAGGAATATACACAAAAGTTATTAATATTATTTTTAAAAAGAGAAAAATAAAATTACAAAAAATTAGAATAAAAAAAGGCTACTTAGTTGAATGCACTAATTGAAATAAAAGTGTAACCCAGTTTTGAATAATTGTTGGCCTATATTTTATGACAAAAATGAACTTTCATTTCCAATTTATTTAAACTATGTGTTGCGACAGGACAGTTAGTTTTAAGATATAAAAACATATACATTTATGCTATTAATATTATTAGTATTCAGTCAATAGTTGGCACGCCTTTTGCGTAACATTCGAGTCTCCAACTGACCAATCAGCGTCGTTCCTCGTCAAAAAACTTCCGCTTTGCTAACCAGTTTGCCTTTCCAGTGGAACGGTCGGTGTGAGCACACATCTGAGTTTATCATCCACGTAGCTCAGAGGGAAAACCACCCATAAAGGTAACATACATATTTGTATTTCATCTGTAGAAGATCCTACGACGTTTTTAGTGACCGGAAGATACAAAAACGATCATGTTTAGGTCTTATATTCTCGTTTGGAGAGGAGTGGCTCCTGTTGGTCACGAGCTAATGCTAGCATGCTGTTTGAATGAGCTGCTTCCACATGTTTGCTGTGTTGATAAAAACGAATAAAGCCTTTACTTAGTCGGTTTAGAGTAAATGTTCATCTCAAAGTCGTATTAAGAAGATGATAAAAACAGTTTGTAAGTTTAACCAACTCTTGCAGATGCCTCCGAAAAAGACCGAAGCCCCGAAACAGCCTCCATTAATCGGGCGATTTGGAACATCTCTGAAAATTGGAATCGTGGGATTGCCTAATGTTGGGTAAATGGACATTTGTGGTGACGTTTGTGTGATTAAATTGAGTTGTTTAGACTTCTCAGCGACTTGATTGTCTGTAAAACCATTTTATGTCTTTCAGAAAATCAACATTTTTCAACGTTCTGACTAAAAGTCAAGCAGCAGCTGAAAACTTCCCATTCTGCACAATCGACCCAAATGAAAGCAGGGTTCCGGTACCGGATGAACGCTTCGATTTCCTCTGCCAGTATCACAAACCAGCCAGGTGTGTGTTCTGACAGCTGACTGTATTCCCCTGCTCCTGTGGACCTCTGATCCCGTCCGTCTCTGCAGTAAAGTTCCTGCTTTCCTGAACGTCGTGGACATCGCCGGTTTGGTGAAAGGAGCTCACGCGGGGCAGGGACTTGGAAACGCCTTCCTGTCCCACATCAGTGCCTGCGACGCCATCTTTAAAATGACTCGTGAGTTGCCGCAGATACTCTATCAGAGCGCGCTTCAACGTTTATCCAGTTTGTGGATTTTGAAGTGTCTTTTTGTGTCTAAGGTGCATTCGATGATGAGGATATCATCCACGTGGAGGGCAATGTGGACCCGGTGAGAGACATTGAGATCATCCACGAGGAGCTGCGACTAAAGGACGAAGAGATGATCGGTCCGATCATCGACAAGCTAGAGAAAACGGCTGTCAGGGGAGGAGATAAGAAACTCAAACCTGAATATGTGAGTGAAGCGACTTTCTTGTTCATGACTGAATCAGCATTAGAGCCTATGATTTACCATTTGTGCTCCTTTAGGATACCATGATGAAGATAAGGAACTGGGTGGTGGACGAGAAGAAGCACGTCAGATTTTACCCTGATTGGAATGACAAAGAGGTACAAATTTATTTCTATTTCTACTTCGGTTTCGAGTTTCGGCATTTCCTTGGTTGACCAGATCCAGAACAGTCCAAGTCATGGTTTTTCTAATTGTCTCTGCAGATCGAGGTTTTAAACAAATACCTGTTTCTGACATCTAAGCCCATGATCTACCTGGTTAATCTTTCAGAGAAGGATTACATTAGAAAAAAGAACAAATGGTACTGTCTAAAATCTACTTTTAAATATTTATGTGTTATACAGAATAGCTTTTTTTACATGCCGTGTTTTTATTTTCAGGTTGGCAAAAATCAAAGAGTGGGTAGATGTTCATGATCCTGGTGCCGTGGTCATTCCCCTGAGTGGAGCTTTGGAGTCCAAACTGCTGGACATGGAGGAGGAGGAGAGGAATAAATACTGCGAGGAACAAAAAACACAAAGGTGAGACGTTTACCTCTATACTTTAAATTTAATTCCATCCGTATGCGTTTTGATATCTCAGTGGCTGATGTAGTTAGCTTGTGAGAGCACGGTGCTGATTTGTTACAGACTTAGTTTAAAGTCTCACTCCGATCATCTTTTCATCTCTTGTAACAGCGCTCCCTGTGGTTTTTTAACTATGATTATGCAATTTTTAGCAAAAAAAATGTTGTTTTCTATGATATATTTTCTGCAGAGCTCACTAGAAAATTCACCTCTGAGTTTTGACTGTTGCCGTGGAGCAACACCGCCCCCACTACCCATCACCCACAACTTAGAGCTCTCTCTGTTTACGTGCTCTCCTGCTAGCTTGCTGCTCCTAACATCCCCAACCTAAAAGTACCGGTGCAACAAAACTGGTGAGCAATATTGGAATTATCAAGTCGTAAAATTTTTGAGCCACGAGGAAACAAACGTATACATGGGAGGGATCTATGTGTCTGCATCAGAGTGGAGCAGAACAGGGATCTTGCAAACTAACTATAATCAGCTATGATCTTTTTCAAACTGGATATTTATGAAAGATTTTGGTGTTTTTAACATGTTTTTATGTTTTTTTTTCATAATGGAGGACATGTATAGAAGAGTTCAAGATTAAAACAGCTTTTTTATTAATATTTCTTTATTAAAATCGTGTTGAATCAGGAGCAGATAGAAACTCGCGGTTTGAAAAAGTGTCAGTTTGTGACGAAGCAACTACCAAAATCTCTCCGCTTCAGTTCTGAATCCTCTTCTTAAAGACAGATTAAGTTTGGATAGCTCCAAAATTGTTTGCCTTTTTTGTTTTTGGGTTAGTTGCATAATTTCAGATTCCGATGAATGATGTTATCTTGTCTGCAAGCAGGTTTCTCTTTCATTTTTAAGGTAGCGGGTGAGAATGCAAACAAAGGAATGCTGGGATATCCACGTGGGGTTACTTACACTTACGAATTTCTAATGAGCTTCGGCTGCTCTGCAGAAAATAGGTCCTAAAAAACTGCAACGTTTTTTTTTTATTATTATTTTAGCTAAAAACTATATAATAATATAATAATGATTATTAGATTATTAGACTGGGAATGATTTTACAAGATAAAAATATAGTTGGAGTGAGACTCTAAGAGCCAAAACTTAAAATCTAATGAATCTGATATTTTATTCTGACAACTGTAAGCAGACATTTATTTAAGCACTTCATGGATTGAACGTTAAAATGTCCATTTGTGTTAAGATTATTAAGATTATTGTGCTGAAGAGCATCACAACAGTGTGGAAAATGTTAAATCTTTTGAAAATTTGTGCAAATATAATATAAAAAAATCATTTTTTCTCTCACATATTTTATGATACACAGGAGGTTTAATAATTGTTTTTATTCCTTTTTATTCTAGTGTTTTGACCAAAATAATAAAGACGGGTTATGCCGCGCTGCAGCTGGAATACTTCTTCACAGCGGGGCCAGATGAGGTGCGAGCGTGGACCATCAGGGTAAGAAGGAAATGTACATTTACCTAAAAATGCTGTATTCTACACCTAAAATAAATGTAGGGGTTCATATCTAAAACTCTCGCCTCATGTTTGACCTGAATGATCCATTTTAGATGCCCAAGTTAACAATATTTGTAAAATATTTCTAACAGATCTACTTAAGAATTCAATAAAAGATCTAAAATTGAATGTAAGTCTTTGGCGAAAACTGAGAAATATATGAACATTTCTCTTTTTATGCTGAATATAATCTTTTTTAGAAGCCCTTAGTTTTAGAATTTTAGAACTTTGAAAGAATAAAAATATATGCATCTGTTTTGATGTAAAGGAGAATAATTTTGAGAGATTTTGTGTTCAACAGAAAGGTGCCAAAGCTCCTCAGGCTGCAGGAAAGATCCACACAGACTTTGAGAAAGGCTTCATCATGGCCGAGGTCATGAAGTACTCCGACTTTAAAGAGGAGGGCAGCGAAAGTGCAGTAAAGGTTGGTGTTTGGATGGTAGCTCATCGTGTTCCTGCACGTCTCCCGTTCGCTTCATCTGAATCTCATCCTCTCTCAGGCTGCTGGGAAATACAGACAACAGGGCAGGAACTACGTCGTGGAGGACGGCGACATTATATTTTTCAAATTCAACACACCCAACGCACCCAAGAAAAAATAACAGGACTGCGCCTTTTACTGTGGGAGGTACAGCCCAGTGAAATCCCAAGGAGTTGCGCTGTGTTGGTTTTCACTCTTCTCTTTTGAATTTTGAGTGGTCATGGTTCTGTGAACAGGTAAATGATGCATTCAAATTTCCAAACCTGTCTGACACTTAAACTGTTTTACTATTTAAAGTCTGAGGAGACAACTCGGCTACAAGTGTGAGCATAAATTTAGTGTGGTAAGAAAGAAGCCACTGTTTGTGTTAAATATAAAATCTCTTTCCTGACTATTATAAAACTCAGATGCTTAACTGAGACTTTTTTTTGTTCATATTTTGTAATTATTTAGACTATGAATTGACATTAGAATGATAAACTAATTGGCAGTTTTCTTTTGCAGGCTCACTTCTTTTGATCAACTTTTACATTTTGGTTGCAAATTTTAAAGAAAGTAATCAATAAAACATCACGGATGTCTTTTTTTTTTTTTTATCTAGAAAAGAATGAAAACCATCATTCCACGTTTTGCTGAGGGAAATGCTGTGCAGTTTTGGAAATTTTTTAAAAGAGCGGCCTGCTACAGTGCTTGATGAAATGCCCGAACCGAAATGTTATATAAGCTGCTTTTATTGACTTGTTTTGGTTTAAAAGAAACACATTTTCACAACACATTTTCACATTAACTTCATCTTGCCGGTTGGATCTTTATTGGACCGTACAACAGAAAAGCCACTGATATTCATTGTTGCTGCCTCCGCCATGTGAATGTGTTTATTTACGCTCAATCACCTTTCAAACCTCCTGGCACATTGTGGACTCAAATGGGGAAAAAAGTGAGGAGTACTTAATGTCAGCTTATCAAGATGCATGTGCCAATAAAAACAGGGGAAAAATCTATTGTTCTTTGTGGTTCTTTATTTGTTTTTATATTTTCTGTTAAAAATGTAGAAAAATTGAGTGGTTTGAAGGTTAAAACGAAAGAGCTGGAAGCTTTTCTTTATCAAAGACGATTTGAAATGGACTCAACAGTGGGTGTAGGTGTTAGCACTGGGTCTTTTCTGGTGGGAGTTTGCATGTTCACACATATGCATGGGTTTTTTTCAGTCCAAACACACGCTTCACTGGTATGATTACCTTAAAGTGTGATGTGAAGATGTGGATTCATGTCTCTTGTGGCCCTGTAAAGAAACACTAAACTTTCCAGGATGTACCCCAGCTTTGCCCAACAGTAGCTGGGTGACTGAACAAGGGGGAGCAGGTAAAGAAAGTGGGCAGAAAACATTTTAATTTGAAATGCATACATTTTCTTGAAAAGAAAAAAACTCTGGGAATATTTTTGTTTGGATTTTTAGGTGCTAGTAGAGCTTGCTGTCTCCTGAGGCATCTTCTCAGGGGTAGCATTCCTTCAATTTATTTTTTCAATAACTTTAAATATAGTGGTTAATGTTTTTTTTTATAGTGTCTTTTTTTACATCTTGATAAACTCCTATTAATGAAATGGGTCTGCAATTAACAATGGTACAGCCTTTTTATAAGAGTATGGTAGTTTTACTTTGGTAATACGTCATGCTTTTTTTTTTTTTTTTTTAAACAAATGAAATAGTTTGACTTGAGACTTCAATTCTTCATCATCAAAATAAAAGCAACCCAAAAAAGGGGCACATAAAAAGTCATTCTGCAGGCAAGCACAAAATCATGATTTATTTATTCAAGAAAAAATAAAATAAATACCCAGCTTTGCACTAACTCATCAAATTTTAATAAGTGCAAAAAACTACAAGTTTAATAGGTTGCTGTGCACTTGGAAATGAATAAACATAGACCGATTTAGAGATCCCTAAAAGCAAATCAGAAAATATCTAAATATCCAAAAATATAATTAAAGAAGTTGAAGTTGCAGAACTAGAATTAATAGTTTAGCATCTCAAGTTTCTCAAGTAATTACGAGTTAGGAAGATGTAATTTGTTAAAAAAAAGTATTGCGATAGTTAAAACTTTAATCAAGCAATTTAAACAAATCGTTAAGTCATGTTACTTTGTCCTTATAAAAAAAAAAAAAAACATTTTTAAAGAGTCCAAAAATGTATGTTTTTTGATTTACCAGATCCTTGAAATTAATAACAGTAACTTTAGTCTTTGTTCAAACCTTTAAACATAATAAAACAGATTGTTTTCTAAATGTTTTTCACGTTTTGTATAATAAAATGTGGGCTGTGCACAAAGCTTGTGATTTTCTGTTTCAGGTGAATGCGAACAACAAAGAACATTAGTTTCATGACTTAAGAACTATTTTGCTCTTTTCTTGCGACTTATAAGCCGAACCATTATTTTTTTCAAACAAGAATTTAGTATTTTCATCTTTTAATTGCTTGAAAACAGATGAAAAGAGTATTTACTTGATGAAAATCTCACTACTTTGCGATAATGTCTGTTAGGATTTAAACTGCATTCCTTTTCGTGTAGTTCAATAAACAGGAAACACACGTACTACAAAAAATGATTGACGTCTCTCGTAGCCAATCAGATTTGAGTGAATTTCTTGCTCGCCCAATAGTGTGAAAGGAGAAAGGCGGGACTTCCTGTAATGCGATGCAAATTCGACGGTGAAGCTTTGTTAGTCCCACCTTTTTGTGTTTCCCGCACCGTCAATCAAAATAGAAAAAAATCGTCCCGAATTCACCGAATCAACACTAGCCCGCCTTTGATAAAATAATCATGTTCGGAGTTTAGTTCATCTGGTAATCTTTCCGCTTACTACCATTCACGATATGACTGGTACGTAAAGATTTAGCGCATCGAATCTGCAACTAATCGGTGAGTTTGAGCGCTGCGGCGGAGTGAGCTGCGTCTTTTTATCGCTAGCGCTAATGCTAACTAGCTAGATATGGTTAGCTAACAGAGCTAGCTGGCTGGCCTCGGAGTTGACAAAGTAAACAGTCGATCTGGGCCCAAAACGCCCGAGAATCCCCGCTGCAAAGTAGATTTTTTCAGCTGTCAGCTCCTTTTGGATTGGAGAGTGGGGATGCTTTGTGGGCTTTTCTGGCAAGCAGGAGTTGAAGATTACAGAGTTTTGCTGAGTTTCCCCCCCTCTCCCTGTTAGCGCCAGAGCAGCCTCTGAAACAAGGAGAAATGGCGTCCGCGGACGTGGACAGCAGTCAAAGCGAGTTTCTGCAAGCCGGCGGCGCAGCGGAAACCCAGGTATCCCATGTTTTCTAGCTCGATCGCTATCGGTGTTCTGGTTGTGATTATGAGAGCATGAAGTTCACACGTTTTACAATTTTGATGGGATGGGGTGAAAGCCGTACACTTCCTGTGTTCCCCTCAATAACGGCCACCCACTTTACCCCTGTAAAACCCGCCCATAGTGGGTAGGACACTGAAGTCAGTCGCTTGGGTCGGCTCTCTGGAAGATAGCCCGTCTACCTTAGATTACAGATGGAATCATATAGCGGGAGGATCGTCCATATTCGCGACAGTAGCGTTCATGTTGTAATAGCCGCCCATCCCCCACTCTGCTTTTATCTTCTCCATGTTTTAATGGCCACTTCTGTTTTAGGACTTTCCATTCTGCACATCAAAATCTATTTACCTGCTTGTGCTTTATATGCTTTTATATTGTCTCAATTCACAAAAATAAACAATCAGCCTGATTTCTGAAGTGTTCCAATTGGAAGATCGTTTTTATTTGATTAAGTTGATGAATTTTCCTTGCAGGCGTCAGATATGTCTGCCGTCCAGCTGACCGCTTCCAACCGATGGGAAGTTTTAACCCCCGTTTCGTCTGGGAAGGAAGACCAAGGAGTTGTCCACATTCCAAACTCTGGGATTGTCACATCCAACGGACAGTACGTGCTTCCAATCGGGAGTCTTCCCAGCCAACCCATTTATGTTACAGCATCGGGGAGTGAGGCTGCTCCCAACGGGATGTCGGGCATTCAGTATCAGGTAGAATAAAACTCCTACGTTTGATCCAAACAGAGTTTCGTTTACTGAAAAGAGGCTCACTTGATGTCTGTTTACCTTGTAGGTCATCCCCCAAATCCAAAATGTGGACGGGACAATTGCGGGATTCCAGACGCAAGGGTTGGACGACGGTACAGGGCAGATACAGCTGCTCCAAGATGGCAGCCAGGGCGCCATTGGGATTAGCGGTGCAACTACGACAACCTCAGATCTCCTGACACAGGCGGGTCAAGTTCAGTCGATCCAAGGCGTCTCGTTGGCTGGAGGTTCTGCCTACACGGGCACCGTACCCGTAGGGCTGCCCGGCAACATAACGTTCGTCCCCATAAACAGCGTGGACCTGGAGTCTCTGGGGCTGACGGGGGCTCAGACGGTCCCCATTGCAACGGGGGTGACCCCAGAGGGCCAGCTGATCATGAGCGGCCAGACGCTGGAGAGTCAGGGACAAGACGGCGGTGCCAAACAGAGTGATGCCAACGCCAACCAAGATCTCTATGTGCCAACCACCACCGCCGCTGCAGGCGCCGCTTCTTCTTCCAACTCCTCTCAGCTTCCGGAAACCATCGACGGCACCGGGGTGCTGACCCAGGCGACCGCCGTGTCTGCAGGCGTGTCTGATCCCTCATCCTCAGAAAACTTCCACTCCCACAACCACATGCAGCAAATCCAGGTCAACACGTGTTTCTTATTACAGTC
This sequence comes from Oryzias melastigma, assembly GCF_002922805.2. NCBI lineage: Eukaryota > Metazoa > Chordata > Actinopteri > Beloniformes > Adrianichthyidae > Oryzias > Oryzias melastigma. Next base: position 9,170,230 of record NC_050533.1, read on the forward strand.
ACTGAAAAGATGCATGAAGTCATGTCATCTCAGAACTGAACAAACTGAACTTTAAAGATTCATTTCACATGAAAAGGAGCTAAAGTTGCTTTTTTTGTTTGAACTTTTATCTGATAAATTAGTTCTAGAAAAAAAAACTTTATTAAAGTGAAAGTTGAATACAGATTTTTAAAAGTTTAATGATACAGACAAGTAAAAAACGATATATTACTTAATAAACATAAGTGTGTTCATATATGTGTATGTATGTATATATATATATATATATATATATATATATATATATTAATGGAAAACAGACAAAAATAGACAAATGTGTCAAAATGTGAAAAAAAATATGTAAGAAAAATTAGTAATTGATCATTTCTGATTCTTAAATTTCCAATTAATAGCAGACAGAGCACTTCAGTATCTCATAAACATTTAGCTCATCTGTTTTTATGTAATATTTGAAGGTCTAACTTGATGTTAATTTCATATTTGAAATAGTTTTAGCTGTTAAGTTTTATAAAGAACACACTTTTGACCTTTAATGGTCATTGGGTTGCTGGAGCCTATCCCTGCTGTCCAGAAAAATGTTTTTGTTTTTTTTATATCAAAATTGTTTTGCTGAAAGCTTATCTCGCTCCCTTAAGGCGTCTCTGATAAGAAATAAATGTTGTTTCCATTTCTAATCGGAATCTGTTTTTTTTTCCTTTAGGTTTCATCGTCCAGCGCCACCACAATCTCCCAGCCCATCCTGCAGCTGTCCGGAGACAGTCAGGCGCAGGTGGCGCAGGCCCAGGACCTGACCGCCTCAGGTCAGACTCTGCAGAGCGTGCAGCTGGTCAATCCCGGGACCTTCCTCATCCAGGCCCAAACCGTTACAGCTACCGGACAGATCCAATGGCAAACCTTTCAGGTAGCTTGAAAAATCCTCAGATTCCACAACAAAAATCCTTGGAGCACAGACTTAATCCTGGTCTCCCAACAGGTTCAGGGCGTCCAGTCACTCCAGGGCCTTCAATTACCCCAGGGGCAGGGCCAGGCGCAGCAGTTGACCCTCGCCCCGGTCCAGACCCTTCCATTAACCCAGACAGGCCAGGTCAGCCTGCCCAACCTGCAGACGGTCACCGTAAACTCTGTGTCGCAATCTGGAATTCAGTACACACAGGGAGAGAACTCCGGCAGTCCTGTTGGTACGGATGCGCAAAGAACTTCTTAAGTTGAGTTTTTCTCCACACAGGCAGTCTCCTGACTCCTCCTGCTTCTGTTCAGGTATTCAGATAAAAGAGGAGCCGGACTCAGAGGAGTGGCAGCTGAGCGGAGACTCCACGCTGAACCCCAGCGACCTGAACAACCTGCGGGTGCAGATGGGAGACGAGGACATGGAGACTCCCAGCGGGGAGGGCAAGAGGCTCCGCAGGGTAGCCTGCACCTGCCCCAACTGCAAAGAGTCCGGAGGAAGGTGGGGGTCTCTGCCAAAATCACTCCAAACGTCAACTTTAACAAACGCTCATTCCACGCCGTCGCTCCCTCCGTGTCACAGAGGCTCCGGCATGGGGAAGAAGAAGCAGCACATCTGCCACATCGCCGGCTGTGGGAAGGTGTACGGGAAAACGTCTCACCTGAGAGCTCACTTGCGCTGGCACAGCGGAGAGAGGCCCTTCGTCTGCAACTGGGTGTACTGTGGGAAGAGATTCACCAGGAGCGACGAGCTGCAGAGGCACAGGAGGACACACACAGGTCAGTGTCTCCTCCCCTCAGGGGGCGGGCTCTCATATTTACAGGAATCAGTCATAGCATCTTCATGGTATTAGAGTTTTAAAGGGAAATTAAAGAAATTAAGTTTAAGTTTGTGTTTACAGTGATTTACTAACTATAACTATCAGTTATTTCCCTCGTATGTCATTTTTCATTAGCTCATAATGTTTTCTATTGACCTATTTCACCAATTTTCTTAAAAAAATCTATAAAATGATTTTTTTTAATGGAATTGCCACTTTATTTCTTTTAACCTTTTTGTCCTTCTTAGAAATAAGAAAAGTTTCTCCCTAAACTTTCCCGAAGATGAACTATGACCAGTTTCTGTTTGAAAACATTTTGAATTTCCTGCATTTTTCAGAGAATCGTACACAAATCTACAATCTTACACTAAAGTAAACTGGGATAAGTGGGAGTTTTGCTGGAATTATGCATATATTTAGACTTAAACATGTGATGAATATCCATTAAATGGAAGCAAAATGCAGATTTTGTAAGATATTTTCCCTAACAGGCGCAGATCAACATTAGATTATTTGTTTATTCTGTGCTGCTAATTGTAAAAATAAAATCAATAAACTGAGAAACTCTTTATTGTTCTTCAGGACTGAGACAAATTGAACCCTAGAACTTCACAAATGTAACTTATAATGAGGCCATGTTTATTATGCATAAATTATTGTTACAAAAAACCTTCATTTAATAAATATTGAATAGTTTCATTGTTTAGTTTCGAATATTATAAGAAGTTTTTCCATTAACATTTTTCTGTAAAATTCTTTGTGTTTGAAAAGAGGAATTTCTCAACTTTTTAGTGATTTTGAACTCATTTAAATGTATACTTTTATATTGTAGAGCTCAGGATTTAAAGCACATCTGCAGATGTATGTTAGTAGAGTTTAGAAAATGTTCAATCTGGATTTAATGTTTTTAATAATTTATCTTTTGAATTATGAATCCTAAAAAGTAAAATCATTTAACTCTATTAAAAAAATAATGTGCAGATGAAGATTTGGTTTCATTTGGCAGTATATAGAGATGAAAAATGCACCGTTAAATTGTTTATAATATCTAAAGGACTCTAAAATATATATCTTTTTAAATGTTGTGCACATTTTTTAACTCCATGAGTTTTTGTTTTGTATGCATGTGTACAACTGGCCACTAGAGGGCGCCTAACATGAACTCTGCAGTCATATTTTAGGAATAATTAGGTTTTTTTGGAAGATAGATAAGTAAAAGTGTTAAAATGTTATTTAGTGAGTTCATAATTTACAAATTAAAACAAATAGAAGAGATAAAAGTGAAAGTAGAAACATTGCTTCCATCCCTACCAGCAGCGTTAAGGAGTCGAATTGCTCTGTGCACAAAGGACTTCCTGTATCTCTGTGGATATTGTTGTTTTAAGTCAAATTATCCTTAAATTGTATAAAAATAGCAACTTTTGAGCTCTTATTTTGAAGTTTCTATCAGTTTTGATTGAGGGAAGAGAACGTTCCCTGCTTGGTCTATAGCGCCATATCATGACTCCTCCCTCCTCCTCTGCAGGAGAGAAGAGGTTCGTGTGCATGGAGTGCGCCAAGAGGTTCATGCGGAGCGACCACCTGGCCAAGCACATAAAGACTCACCAGAACAAAAAGGGCGTGGCTCCCTCCACCACGTCCCCGCCCACCACGGACACCGTCATCACCGCCGACGGAACCACGCTCATCCTCCAGACCACCACTGCCCACGACCTCGTAGCCAATCAGGAGATCCCTCTGCAGCTGGTCACCGTGGCGCCGGGTGAGGTCATGGAATAAGAAGGGGGAGGGGCACCTTTTTCCCCCACAAACTGGCCAATCACAGGGACCTCTTGGGCTTTTCTCCCCCTCTTACCTTCTTTTGGGTTTTTTTTTTTTTTTTTTAAATATGAATATATACGTAAATATATATGACAAATATATATATATTTTAAGTGAGAGTTATCTTACTTTGTTTTTTGCAGTCTTTTTATAGGGGGGCAAAAAGAACATTAAATTGTGGTTGCTATGTATACAAGCGTAAACAAACACAAAAAAGTTAACACTCAAAACCCAACATGAATACTCAAGAAGATGAAATGCCTTAATTTGTATGATACTCTTGTATAAGATGCTGGAGGTGCATGTGTTTTTAAGCTTTGCAGGAAATGTAACTGTAATAGAGTTAATCGTGTTTGTAAAAAGAGCGGGCGGACTGGCGGTAGAACCTCAGCGGGATCATGTTTTTCCGTTCTGACTGAACCCTCTCTCTGCTTGAAGCAGCGCAGCCCCAACTCGACGTCTGTTTTTAGTGCAGCTCCTATGGAAACTCACATTTTAGACTAAAAGATCGTTTTTTTTAAAATGTTTCTTGAATTTGTGCTACAATTCAAAACTGCAAAAAAAAAAAAAAAAAAATGAAAGCCTTTAATAATCAGTGGGAAGCAGGTTTCCCATGATGCACTGCTGCAAGCAGAGCGCAGGTGTCGGTCAGAACCGGACGGCGGTGCCACAGTTAGCAGATCTGAAGAGGGAAAACACGGATGCAAGCCGCTCAGAGGAAGGAAGAGCTTCTGAGCAGAATGTCCCATCTGTCCTCACGAGCACACCGTCCTTTTCGTTCGGTTTTTTATTTTTCTCCTGTATTTTTGTTGTAAATTCACCTCGTGTCTCAGTTTTCCGCGTCTCGATGTTGGTCCGGACAGCGATTGTTTTCAAGGCCCAGAGTGAAGTCAGCTGCTGCGGGGGGGAGAGCATGCACTAATGTTGCCGTGTGGAGTAAACTCAGTCCAGGCCGGTTTATATTATTTTTTTATTTTATGTCAACGATCATTCCAGTTGGACACCACATAAAAAATGAAATAGTTTTGTAAAAAAAACAAAAAAAAAACTGGCTCCATCGGGAGTTCTGGCCAGATGTCGCGAAAGGAAAACCTCGTTTTTATTTGAACTAATGTAATCATTTCCTCAGTTTGTTCTCGTCTGTAGCATTCATTTACATGTATATTATCTTGTTTTCACCATGTTTATAGAAGCCATTACTTAGTTAACAGAATTTGTTGTATCAAACCTTATTTTAAGTGATTTTACTTTTTTTTTTTTTTAATGAATTGGTGTAAAAATTGAATGTTACCTTTTGTAAAACCTTTTTTCAAATGGATCACAATAAAAGTCTGAAACCTTCCAGACTACTTTTACTTATATATATTACTTTTGGAACACTAAAGAACACATTTTCTGAGTTTTTTTTTTTTTTTGCAGCTCATTCTCTTATTCAGAATTATCACTTAGGCTCCGCCTTTCACTCCTTATGGGTGACGCCCATTTCACGACGCCGTCATTGATCCGGCCTTGTCAGCGTGTCTTCTTCGCCCACTCTTGTAAATATGGACGTGCAAATAAAATGAAAACATAGCTGCATGGAGAAAGTGGGTGTGTCTGTTAGCCAGGGGGCGGAGCTGGCAGCGCTGACTCTTCCTTGAAGGGGCTGTTCATCACTTTATGATGTTACAATCTTTTTGTGAATTGGGAGAGCAGGGTTTTAGAGGAAAACTCAGAGATGCACTAATGAAACAAAAATTCCACTTTGGGCTTGTTTTTGGGTGACAACATTACTGCACACGATTAAAAAAATGAATGTGTTAATATCTATTAAAGCAAATTATAAATGCTTCACGAAGCAACCTCAGTTCAGGCTTCCACAGCATGCGTTAAAACACTTCATCAGGTATTATCCCACTTATAACATGGCCACTTTCAAAAGAAAGAAAGAAATATTCAGTTTTTAGTACTTCATTCTTGCTATTTTTTTTTTGCTTTAGATTGCTTTTCACTTCTTTTTTTTCCAACATGCTTATGTATTTCTTTTCTCTTCATGACTGGGCCGGATTTAACATGTTTGACACCCCTGGGTTAAATAAAGCACAAGTTCACTGAGAAAGTTCTGCTCGTTTTTGTCCAAAATATGGAAATGTTTGTTTTAAAGAAGCCTGCGCAGTGATACATAAGATTTTGGGCTATGTGACTGGAACTTCTTTCATTTTTATCACAGACACATATCCAGCAGCCAATCAGAATCTAGTATTCACACAGACCATGGTATAAGTTCATTACAGGAGCAGAAACAATGTTTGGTTTTTGACTATATCAGCAACTTAGAGTTTTCTTTGAGTAATACTGTAGACATAAAAGTCTTTAGAGTTCTGCTTATCTTACACTTCTGGTTAACACTTGATAAATTTCTAAATTTTTGACAACAAAATGAAGAAAAACAATTAAATCTGGACTGTTTTTGTTCAAAAGCCACCAATTGTCATAAAATTTACCTTGTAAAAAGTGTGATTAATCTGATTAATTTGTTAATTCAATTGACAGCACTAGTTATAATACACTAAAAAGTTAGTTTTTTATAATATAAGCCCTTTAATGGGAATTTTACAATAAATATTGTTCAACAAAAATTGGTACAAAAAGCTCTAAAAAATGTGTGAATTTAATTTGTTTATGCTGCCCCCTGGCGGACAGGCAGCAAATTGCATGGAACAGTTTTAGAGGCAGTGATGGAAAGAAGTTGAATTTAAGTATGTTTGGAAATGCAGAGGAAAAAATGAAACTTGTAAAGTAAAAACTCCCAGAGCTAAAGACTTTGAGTATTCTTTTTTTAAAACAAAAATATCCAAGACAGCCTAAACAGGACGATGATTACAATCCCAGGAATATTACAATGAAAACTTGTGTTTGCAAAGTCAGACATTAATGGCTCCCTTTTGTGTTTTGTGAAATAAAAGTAAAAAAGATGTGAAGAAGTCCAAATTTGGATTTCCAGCCACAGGATGACAACAGTTACAACTCATACCAGTGCGTTCACATGCATTCTCTGAAAATCTTTGCACCAAAACAATCAATCATTCTGCAGATTTTGTACCAATAAGCAAACATTTTTACGCTTCTTCCAGTGTTCAAGCAGATGTTTTTTTTGGCCTCCTAAAATCAGAAGTTGGAAACATATCAGGACATTTTTGTAAAATTCTCCTCTTGTGCTTCAACCACAGAAAAAAAAAAACTAAAGAAAAAGTCCGACAATCAGTTACGGAACCAAACAAACAAACAAAAAAAAATACTTCAAAATAAAAGCTTTACTCCCACAAAAAAAAAAAAAAAAAGTGTTTATCAGTTCTGGTTTGTGGCGATTGTGTCAGCAGTCCAGAGGCACACGAGGATCCTCCTGTTGACTCTTTAAACAGAGTCGCCTCATTGGCCCGTCGCAGCGACCCTCACAGCTCTGAGTGGACGTCTGACAGAGGGACAGCCAAAACACAGGTGTGAGGACACAGGTGTGAGGACACAGGTGTGCTGCAGCTCTGCTGCTCTGAGTGAGTGCTGGGTACCTGTACTCTGCTGCTTCCCTGTGTGGTTTGCTCCCTCCTGCATCCTCGTCTGCAGACGTTTGATCTCTTGGTCGTAGTCGGTCCATTCCGCCACGATCCTCACTGCAGCCTGGAGTTTGGGCTCCTTGGTCATCGGGTTGTTGCACTGATGTCGGGTAAGAAATACAAAATAAAAAAGTTTAGTCTGACAAATAAAGCATCAGATTAGTTTGATCTATTGGTACAATTTGCTTTTTTGTTTAATTTTTGTTTCATTAACTTGGTCAGGTTTTCTAATACCTTTACGCTATATTTATTTTTATATTATATCTATTTAATTTTATTTTGTCCATTTTACGCATTTTATTTTTTAGATTTAATAGCTTTAGTTTAGTTCTTTACATTAACCTCTAGTGGGTGTTTGGATGCTCTGCAATTTCAATACTCAAAGTGCTGCAAAACTGGATGGATGTATGAAGTACGGTGGCCTTGAAGTGCAAATCACATAAAAAAAAAGTATTTCTAGAAATCAAATTGGAATGTTGAAAAATTAAAACACTATGAGACACCATTGATTAGATGATGCTAATGTTAATTTAATATCCATATACTAATAAATGTCTTATGATTAGTACAAAATATCAATTCTCCCTTTATTCCAAATATCTTTTGATTGAAATGATGAACAAACTTCATCATTTGATTTCTGTAAAAAGGGAAATTTTAAAGTCATTTCCATAAATCAAAATGAAATGTTAAAAAAATGAAACTAAAGAAGAATTAAAGACAAACCGTAATAAGTTATTTTTTCCAGTCAAACTGGCTGTCACACATCACACTCACCAGATCTATCGTCTTTGCTTTCTTCTTGGAGCTGTCGTCACACCAGGTCTCACACCACAGCCACTCCTGAGGCAGAGACTTGATGGGAACTTGGTGGATCATGTTGTTGGGAAGATCCTGAGGAAAGACAGAGCAGCTGTTACATAATGATGCACAGAGTCCTCACAGAGCTCCTTAATTCTGGAACAAAACGATGTATGTTGATCACAACAGTCATGAGAAGTTGAAGGAGACACACCTGGTCCAGGTTGGACAGGCTGTTGGGGTCCTGGCTGAGGCCTTGGTACTGTCCTCTGAGTCGGTCTCCAGCGGCGATCTTCCTGAACTTCTTCAGGTCCACCACATACAGGGCACTGCAGAGGCACACGGCGAAGAATAAACCATCAAGTAAAGGTGCTACGACACAACAGCAAGAGTGAGTTGGTGAGCTGCACGTGCCTGATGTGGTATTTGCGCCCGGCGAGGTGGCTCGCCCAGTAGCCGGACTTCCAGAAGCGATAGCCGTCCATCTCCCGGCGGCTCTCGCAGAACGGAGTGTAGCCGTACGGAGCGCCCTCCAGGTCAAAGTCACGCAGCTCCTTCAGGTCGGTGCGCACAATCTGGAGATCAGAAGTTAGTGCGGCTCATGAGGTTCACTCACACAAATTCATTAGTCTCTGTGCTCAGATTCCTACGAACAAACCTGGTCAGCATCTACGAAGAGGATCTTATCGACAGCCAGCGGGAACAGCACGTCCAGGAAGAGGATCTTATAACCCCAAATAATTCTCTGCTTCTCCGTCTGCTGGTGCAGCCAGCGGGGCCAGTTGTACTGGACCAGCTCGTACTGGAAACCATATTGCTTTGCCATGTGTGGGATGAACTCCTGTGAGGTCAAATGCAAACAAAACCACACAAGAGAATTTCATGACTGTTTTCTATTGTTGTTAAACAAAAGGGGGGAAAAAGTCCTACCTTAAAGGTTGGGGACAGATAGTTCTTCAGGAACCAGAACTTGACAGGAGTTTTGGTGTTTTTCAGAACAGACAGCATCATAATCCTGAGAGGGAAGCAGAACAGAATGAAAATAATGCTTTGAACAGGACGTGGAACAAGCGACCAGCACGATCAATAAAGTTTTTGTACAGACGAGGCCGGGATGTCAGGTGGAAGGTTTTGGAGAATGCGGAGCCTCACCTGAGGAATCTCTCATACAGATGCCCCGAAGCTACAGAGAAAATGTTGATCACGTCGTCCTTCTCCTGCTTTGGCTCCTCTGGCTTTCCTCCACCTGTAAAACCTCTGAAAGACACAATTAAAACCAGGATTTCATCACATTTTATTCCATGATTTTGGGGATTTTTGGAAAAAGAACTATGAAAATAACAGTTTGCATCATTAGATGACAGCTTTTACAAAAAAAGACAAAGCAAACACAATATATGACATTTCTATTTAAAAGAAAGAGAATAAAAGCACCTGGTTTTAATAAAAGAAAAATCCCATTATTAAAACATCTTTCTAGGACACACCTGGCTAAAGACTTCCAGAACCCCGTGTCATCTTCCTCTGTTCCATCACTCAGAAGCTCCTCATTGAACTTATCCGGTTTCTTTTGGACCTAATCATCAACAAACAAGTTAGGAAAGCAAACAACCGAAATTTAATGTAATAATTTTTTTTTTTTTTAGTAAAAACAGTTTTTTTTTCATTTTGAAATGGAAACATTTTGGCTGTTAAAGTCCTACTCCGATTATATTTTGATCTACTGTAAAATCGTTCCCAGTCAGCTTTTAATTATGATTGTGACATTTTTAGCCAAAATAAAAAAAAAAAAAACATTTGTTTTCTGGGACATGGTTTCTGTTTTTCATGCTCTCCTGCTAGCTTAGCTTACGGCCCTTCACATTCCAAACATAACATTATCTGTGCAACAACAGTATCGGAGGTATCCAGCCGCACAGTTTAGAGCCAGCTTGGAAGAGGAAAACAAAGACGTACATAGATCTAGTTGTCTAAAGAGATGGGAGCTTATTTCTACCTAACAAATAAGCTCCTCTTTCGTCTGCTCCGGATTCCCAATAATTTGAATAAAGACATTCCCAGAAATGCTATTTCAATCTTAGTTTTCTTTGTACATGTCCTCCATCATCAGAAAAACGTTTGATTTTGGCGACACCTAGTGGACAAACAGTAATATGACTGATTTGAGATGTTTTTATCAGAATAAAGCTTTAGTCTAAAAATTACACACTTAAAAATCTGTACATTTGTGTTATACTTAATTAGTTCATGATTTCATTTGAATTTATTAATAAATTGAAGCTTAAAAATGTGATCAAATAATGACAAACTTCATTTTTTTAATCACATGTAAAGCTGCCTTGATAGAGTCAGCCTTTAGCTCTTTCAAGTTTATAGTAGATTGCTGTGTGGACATACATTTACTGAGAAAAAAAACAACAGGAGTGGTCGTCATGACAACACCCACGAGAACTGACCTTGACTTTAATGATTCTACTCTTGAAATTGTTCAGCACCACTATGATGTCATCAGAGTCAGTGGGGGAGTCTGTGCCATCGTGACTGCAGAGCGAAGCACAGGAAATGAGACCAGCACGAAAGAAGCTACAAAACGACGGCAGAAAAATCCTTTACCTGTAAATCTTGTAGATTTCATCAGAGCGCCCTTTTCTTAGTTTCAGCATCCAGGCGCCAGGATTGGCTTTCAGCTGAAAGTAACCCTACAGAGAAAGAAATAGATCATAAAAACTAGACAGAAAATTGTAATTTTCAGATAAAAAAGTGACTATTCACCAGATTTGCCATGACGATTGTGTCCACGATGACGGGCTCGGAGGCGGTTCCCAGAGTGAACTGGAGGCCACGAGGAGGCTGGCCTGAGCTCACGTCAAAACAATGGCCTTCCAACAGAAGATGCTCCAACTCGTACTCTGCTGCCACGATGTTCTCCACCTGTGAGCGCAGAGGCCAAGCAAAGTGCAGCTTATCATCAGAAAGAAGGGTTGTTAGGGCGCCGTACAGACAGAAGACGCTTTCTAAACCACCAGGAGACGTAAAGACAGCAGGAGAAACCTTGAACTTTCACAGACAAAAAGAGTTTTTTAGACTGTTGGGAGGAACAAGAGGTTAAGAAAATGTCAGTAGAGATAAAAGGTAAAGAAAAACACAGAATTTCATGTGGAGGTTATATGATGTAAAGTTAGTGCTAAAACACTCCTTTAGACATTTTTATTTAGTATATTTACAGTTAGCTGGAATAAATTTGTCAGAGAATGCGGAAAATGACAAATGTTGATGACTGTTCACCTCTTGCATGTAGATGTTGTCCAGGTCGTAGCGGGTGCGAACGGACTCCACCATCCAGTTCTCGGGGGTGTGAAGGTTTAAGGTGAAGAGCGGAGACTGAGGCATGTCCAGGAACGTGGCCATAGGGCCGGAGGAGAAACTGCTGTCCGCCTTGAACGCCACCTCTGGCTCCAACACGTAACGGTAGAAGCTGGAAATGTGGCGTGAAGGCGTTAGCTCAGTGGTCCCCAACTCCCAGGATGGAAACCAGTGACGGTCCGTGGGACAGTTGGTACCGGGTCGACATTTTTACATGTTTTATTTGCCATCTGACTGTGAAAGAACTTAACAAAAATCAAACATATTTAGAAACGCTTTTTTTTTTTTTGGCAGAAAAGGAAACAGGAGAAAGGCCTTCAACTTCAAAATAAAAGCCATCTAAATTTAGCAGACAAAAACCAGGAGTCTTTACTCCAAATATGGATTTAATGTGACACTTGTTTCCACACAACACAATAATAATGCATTATATGTTGCTTAACGTTGCGAGGATGCTGCTAATAAAGTTGCTCAAACAGTGGATTCACGGTTAATATTACATTTTGAAAATACTAGTTGTACTTATCCATCACGCCTTAAAAGTCGGAGAATTATGGGTTAAGAAAAAAATTAAATTAAATTTTAATACTTTCTACACGAGATCTAGTAAACAAATAAAGCTTAAACCAGCAGCAGATATTTTACTGATGAAGATAAACTTGACCATTAAAGTTAAGAGAAACTGGAAGCTAAATTTTATTACAAAACGATTAAGGAAATTAGTCTTTGCTGAACATTTTAAGGGATGAGGTGAACCTTAATATCTGCTACTGTTTCACTGAAATGTGATTTATCTTAATCCCAAATAACAAATTAGGACATAAAGTCTCTTTTTATTTCCCAGCAGTCTCGGGGATTATAACGATCATGACAGAAATGCTACATCCTTCCTTTTAAGCTTAACCTCTATCAGCCAGTTTTTGAGCTTCATATTCTTAGAGGATCTTCATCAGACTAAACACAATAATCTGAGAATATTTATTGCTGAAAATGATTAGCATAAAATCCTGTGACACGTATGTGCACTAGATAGTGAATTTCTAAGTCCAAAATCTGAAAATAAACCAATTTAAAGTCTCCTTTTCTGCAAAGTCACATTTACTGAAAATCAAGTATTTGTGATTAAGATTCTGGTTGCTCCTTAAGTGTTTATCCATGACATTTTAAAAATTGACATTCATTTTTTATTTTATTACTTAAATTAATTTTGTGTTGCTGCTGAAATTTTTTAAGTGAAAAAACAAGTTTGGAGCTAAATCCATTTTCTAAATCAGTTTTGATTAAAATTGTTACTTAGCAATTAAACAGGAATAATGTGCAATAACAGCCATATGTCAGGTGTGGTTGAGGAGCATTCCTCACCTTTTTAGGGGCATATCTGACAGCTTTGATTGACAGTTCATGAAGACTCGTAAGTTGACGTTAACCAGCTGTTTCAGAACCTACAAAAAAAAATAAAAAAACATGAAAAGTTAGAACCAGAGTGACTTTATATGGACGAGAAGAAAGAAAACTCTCTTCATTGACAAAGAGACGGTGGGCGACCCACCAGCAGAAGTGGAGCCAGTTTCTGAGCATCCCTTGTTACTGGATCCACCACTGCAACAACATCAAAGTAAATGTCTCCCTCTTTGGGGCGGATCTTCACAGCACTGCCAAGGAGAAACAAATCAATACATGAGTGCAGTAAAACAAAAAGAAATGCCCCGCTCTGCACAGAATAACATTGACTTTAATGATTTGACTTTTTCTTCTGACTTCAGTTTCATAGCAGGAGTGGAAGTGAACCTGCATTGTTTCTCTAAAGCAGCTCGATATCTATAAAAATATTCAAAGCAATACCTGTGGCGGTCATCGGCAAAGCCGTATTCTACCCGAGCTTCTCCCTTAGGCTGAGAGGAGAGCAGAGCGTCCACCTTCATCACGAGATCGCTGGCCCTGAAGAGAGACGCCGCGTTAGCCCACAGCAGGTCATCTATGAGGAGGAAACAACCAGGAGCATACCTGTCCTCCTCAATCCCAAAGTGCGTGACTTTGCTTTTGATGCGCTCTCCAGACGTTTTCAGGATTATGTTCTCCAGAAGCAGGAAGTCATCCTGGTTGAACACTTCCTCCTCTTCCAGCGGACCAATCACCTGTGGAGTGAAGACGCAGGAATACGTGAATTTTTGAAAACAATCTTCAGAAAAACAACCAAAAATCGGATGACGGTCTCACTCTTCCGTTGCTGATGACCGCCCTCTGGCCTCTCCTCAGTTTGAGAACGTCTCTGCAGTAGGCGGCGTGGGAGAGCAGGAAGTCAAACTTGGGACTGTCGTATGCACTTTTGAAGAGCGGTAAATCCATCCCCTGATCAAGAAAAAATGATTGAAGAAAAAACATGATTATGGGCTGCAGCAGGCCTGGACTGCATGCACAGTATTGTTTTTGTAACTCCTCTTTCTTTTCGCTTCTTTGAGTACCTGGCGAAAATGAATTTTGGGAATAGTGAACAACCCCCTCTAAAGAATGATGACATCACAGCGGGAGAAACCATCAAAAAATGAATGGGTTTAAAATCTCCTATGGGGCTCAAAATCATATAGATCATATAGAAAAGACAATTTTTATCACCCACATGATATGTATCGTCATATCGCCCAGCACTAATCTTTAGTACCAGCTACAAATTTAAATTCCTCCAAGGGAATTTAAACTATCGCCTCCTAACTCTGTGAGCATCATTGGGAAGTTACTGGGGAATAAAATGTAGGAATTAGAAGTTTTTCGATTTATTTTGAATGGTGTTCGCATGGTGAGCTTACAAAAGTTCTTTCCTTGCTTGTACATTTTTCTGCGGCCATAGAATTTTAAAATAATCCTCTCAGAAGGGTAAAAACTGTGTCTCTATTCACCCCAACACTGAAGTCTGCGATGTCGACGCCCCTCTGGAGCGCAGCGGCGGTCTCCTCCTTTGCCATCTTGGTGATGAAGTTCTTGGCGTTATTTGCCGACTGCGTCTGCATGGCGGCCCAGATGGACCGCGTCACACGACTCGTCTCTGCAGAGGGATTGGCTGACGGGTTGTTGATCATCCCCAGACGGACATTATTGCTGGTTTTCTGTTTTGAAGCAGGTCAGAGAGAAACACAATAAAAGCTACAACTGGACTGCAATTAATTACAGTTTTGGGGAACTCTATTCTTTATTTATTTTTTGACATTTCGCAAACCATTAAACAAATATTTCTTTCATGGCTTTGGTTCACTTTTTCCAGAATATCAAATTAACCAATAAACAACTGGGTTTCACAAGCCTGGTCAGAAATCTGTTTAAAAAGCTTTTAAACAGTCACATTTCTGTCAACATAAGAGTTGAGAAATAAAGTTTTTTTTCTCACCATGTGCCTGATTGCATCGTAGAGGAGTTGGCGTCCTGAAGGCTTGTCGAAGTCTCCGACCACCCAGAAGGTGACAGGACGGATGTATCCATCATCTGTCATTAAGAGAAAGAAGCAAAACAAAAGTAAAAAATGGGATTTACAGCAACAGACTGCTTTCATGTGAAATTCATCAGTGTTTCAGCAAACGAGCGCTGTTTATGTTAGTGCATTTCTATCAGCTCTAACACCCTAAAATTGACTAAATGTGATTTTAACGCTCAGAAACTGCACAATAAACAAATAAGAATATAACATTTAAACTGATAGTACTACAATACTTTGATTTTTTTAAAGAAAAACATTTAGATTACCATGAGATTTAAAAATGTAAACGTTTTTATCCTCACTTCACCTTTCTTAGTCATGTAGTTCATGCTGTTGGCGACAGCGGCACTCTTCTTCTTTGAGCTCAGCGTCGAGAAACGAGCGTAGTCATCTATAAAGAAGTTATCTGGAAAATGAAAAAGAAAAATGATATGAAACAGTTTGATTTATGAATATACACTTCTATTATTCTAATCTGAAAAAAAGTCCAAAAGAGTAAAATAAATCTTAACCAACTCAATGGAAAATGAGCCAAACTTAAGTATTCCTTCTACAGACAATTAAGATATAAAGATGCTGTTAAAATAATAACAAAGGCTGCATGTTTTCATGAAAAAACAAGTTTGATGACAACATGAACTGAGATACATGAACCCTTTTTCTGCTCATTGTTGGTGCTATTAAAAAGCTGCCAGTATTTTTATAGAGACTCATAAACATTTAAAAAAAACATTTAAAAACATGAGTACATGACCATAAAGAAGCAAATGTTGTAGTCTTTACAGCATTAATAACAATTAACCTTCATTTTATCAAACAGCTGCACAGCTTTTCTGCAGCCAGGATACTTATGTACAGTGAGGCACATTAGTATTTGAACACCCTGTGATTTGGGAAATTTTCATCTTAAGTACATGTCCACTGTGAGAAATAATAGTTAAAAAAAAAACTGGATATCACATTGTATCATTTTTTAAATGATTCATTTGTATACTACTGCTGCAAATAAATATTTGAACACCTGAGAAAAATCAACGTTAATATTTGATCAAACGTTTCCTGTAGTTTTAATTGGATTCCGGCCCACTCCCCCACACAGATCTTCTCTAGATCAGTCAGGCTTCTAGGTTGATGCTGACAAACACGGAGTTTGAGTTCCCTCCAAAAATGTTCTTTTGGGTTTATGTCTGGAGACTGGCTAGGCAACTCCAGAGCCTGGATATGCTTAAGGAGCCAGTTTATTGTTATCCTGGCTGTTTGCTTCAGGTCACCGTTGGAAGACCCAGCCACGACCCATCCTGACTGACTGCAATACGTGGCCCCAGTCATCTTATTCTTAACACGGTGCAGTCATCTTGTCTCATGTGAACAAAAATACCCCCACATTATCATGCTACCACCCTCATGGTTCACAGTAGTAGCTGTTCATCATTCTTCTTCCTCAATACACTGCAAGTGGAATTAAGACCAAAAAGTTCTATTTTGGTCTCATCTGATCACATGACTTTCTCCTACGAGTCCTCTGGATCTGGAATTGGTCTGGACATGTGCTGATTTTAACAGGGGAACCTACATGGTTTCAAACCATGACGTCTTAGTGTATTACCAACAGTAACCTTGGAAACGGTGGTCCCAGCTCTTTTCAGGTCATTGACCAGCTCCTCCCATGTAATTCCTCACCTTTCTTGAGATCAGTGAGGTCCCCCGTAGCCATTTCCAGCCTTGTAGAGGTCTACAATTATGTCTCTGGTGTCTTTAGACAGCTCATTGGTCTTTGCTATGTTAGTAGTTGATTGTATGGGGTGGAGAGATGTCTATGGAGCTAATGACATCAAACAGGTGCTTCTAATTTAGGATAATAAGTGGAGATGGACTATTTATAGGCAGACTAACAGGGTCAGCATCTAGCTGATAGACGAGTGTTCAAGTACTGATTTCCAGCAATAGCATATAAATGAATTATTTAAAAATATTTATATATTGGTTTGCAGTTTGCATTAAGAATAAAAAATGTATGATAAAGAAATATATAATGCCAGGATGGTGAGCTCACTGGTATCAGACAGGTCCAGGTATGTTCTGCTGGTGGACAGCACCCTGGGGTTGATGCGAGGAACCACGTTGGGTTGATTCATGATGAAGTCCACAACGTCGTGGTCTGTAGCCAGCTCCCCCTACAGGCGAAAGGAAAATTAATTTCACTACAGAAGCAAGGAGGACATGTTTTGGCTGAGCGCGGAGCTGACAGTGATGGAGGAGGTCTTTCTCTACGGAGCTTAAAGAACAGTTTTGAAAGTTCTCAAATGTCAATGATTCTTAAAGTAGACTTTTTAAAGTTTATAAGTTTGGATTTTAGGCTAAAATAAAGAGAATTCTGCAGTAAAGAGCAGATGAGTTCATCAGTGGAATCCAGGGAGGGATTTTAATAAATAAAAAGTTTTCTCTGTAATTAATATGTTTCATTTTAGACATTATTCATATACAGTTTTTCTTATGAATATTGTTTAACTACAAATGGGAACCTCTGATCTACATAATTAAAATAAAGTATAGCTACTTTATTTTAATTATATACTTACAGGATTTCCAATGTATATCTTTATATTTATAGCATTGCTATATTTAGCTTAATTTTTAATTAAAGAACGTAATGTGAATATAGATAGTTCTGCACAAAAAGTCAAAAACTTCAGGCAACATCTTATTAATTATGATATAATCTGAGTTCAGATGACTCTAATGAGGTTATACTGTCTTTATGATGTAATGATTTAGCATGTAGTAAACGTGTAGGAGTTTTAACTGACCAGGTAGACGGCTCTCTGGTATACGGAGGTGGTCTCCAGGATTTTCTGCATGGTGACGGTCTCCAGCTCATCCGGGTCCAGCTGTTCCTTTTTGTACGGTATGCCATTGTACATGACTACAGGCAGCGGGCCCACGCCCGTCTGCTGGTAGTACGCTCGCCCTTCCTGAAAAAAATAAAACATGTGCATTTTTACAATTGGTTTTTAAAAAAAAAGGCTTAAAGATGACAAATTCAGAAGAGAATCAACGATATTGTTCTCTCCTTCAGACTCACCTTTCTGTTATTGTCGTAGCTGGAATCTGCACCCAGGATGCTGCTGACCTCCACATAGGGAAACCTCTTCTCCAGCACCTTAACTACATCACCAACGCTCAACTTTCCACCAGCTGGCACTCGGTTAAACATCTGATGAGAACCATTTAAATGCAGTGAAGTCCCATCCCTGGATAGTCACTATATTCTTACAGAATTCTTCGATTTTCTCACCGAGATGACGCCATCAAAGGCAGCCTGGCTGTCCACCTCTTCGCTGATGTAGTTGTAGGCTCTGACGAGTGCCACTCCTGCGTCCTGCATGCCGTCGACGTCGTCTTCATCGGACACAACGAACACCAGCCCAATCCTAAAGCAGAGATCCGTTTAGCTTTTGAAAACCAGCTGAAGTTCAGAGTCATCAGCATCCATTTAAAATGCTTCACAGAAATCGTTTTTTTTCCCATCTTGCTCCAACACTAAAGTACATTTTAACTTTATGTTTCATTGAGCTGCAACACCTCATTTTAATGTTTTTTTCAACTGTTAAACCGTGAAATATACATAACATCCAATACAAAAAAATCAATTTTACTCATTTAGACTGTGTGGCTCCATAACAAACACTGAGACTAACATAGATGATGCAACACCCACCTGAGAGGGATGCTGTTGGAGTAAAACATCTCAGCCACACTTAGCAGTTCTGCAGTGTTCTCATGAGTTGGGTCCAAAATGATCACCTAAAACAAAGACATTTGTTGATACTTTAAGGATTCCAATTTGTTAGATTATGCTGGGGATTATGAGCCAACAAAGTTACCAGATTATGAAAGTTTCTGCGTATCTGCCTGATGACTCCAGGAAAAGTGGGTCTGAGCAGCTCCTGGACATTGTAGGGCCAAGAACTGTACCTGTGGTCTGTCTCCAAGTTGTTGATCCACTAAAAAAGAAAAGAAAAAAAGGTTGTATAGTGAAGTCATGGCAACCAAATTACCAGCTTCAGAGTCCTGGTAACTCTAAAGCAGATTTAATTTAGAAGCTAAAACTTCTAAAGTTTCTCTAAGAAAGAAAATTTATACTGGAAAAAAATCTTTTTACAAGTAAAAAAAAATATGAATACAGAACTTTACTTGGTAAGATTTCTTAAAGTCTCGAATCTTTTGTCAGAGATGAGTGTGCTCTTACAGAGATGGCGGGGTTGCGGATGTCGACGGCGTAGTCGGAGTCAGCGGGCTGGACGTTGAGCTTTAAGATATCGTGGATGTAGGGCGTCTCGATGAGCAGCGAGCGCAGACCCTCCATGACACGCGCTTCACTGCGCAGCACGTCAAACACGCTGCAGGAAACACAGCAGAGGTCAGTCCGTGTGCAAATGAATCTCAATTTCATTGAACTGTAATTAAGACAGTTAAATAATAGAATAGAATTTTAATACAGACTCAAAGTCCAAATGTCAACGCCTTAAAAAACACAAAATATAAGTAAATCAGAAACTATATACTTAAGGCCTTATAAAAGGTGTCCTCCATACCAGTGGCTTCACATTGGTGACGGTAACAAAGAGTGCTGTGCTTGATGTTGGTGACGGCTAGAAGGATTTTAATAACCTTTAAATTTCAGATTTTTAGGAATTCTTTAAGTTTCTTTGCTGATAATTGTACAAAATTTACTGTATTGTTTGATAAGAAACATTTTCTGTTGAATGACATGAAACTAAACACTTAATTGTAACTTTTCATCGACAAATGTACTAAAATCATTAAAAATAATTGTACTTATTTAAGTTTTAGATGCAAAAATCGTAAAATAAACGATAAAAAGTCCAATACATAACAGTTTTGACGTTTTAATGAACTACTAACCAGACACCTGATCAGAAAACTCATCTACTTGTTCCTAATTGGACCTTTCTAGAAATTTTGTTAATTGAATGACTTCAATATAATTAAATATAATAACAATAATAACATTACTAACATACTTTTTTTATTTTACTAATCTAGTCCATTCATTTATTAATATTTAGGAGTTTTGAAGAAAATTCTTCCATGTGCAAACACGTGAACCTTAAACAGTGGAATTCCAGCTTAATTTTTAGAGTCTCATTATTGACGGAGATAAAACATTTCTCAATATAAGCTTCTAGAGATGTGTATTGGAAAGTGTCTGGCGATACAATACGTACCCCTGATAAGTATCACGATATGTACCAGAACAATTTTTCTTTTTTAAAGAGTATGACTTAGAAAAAACTGAATAATAATGTATTTCATTGTAATAAAGTTGTAAAATTCATCTTATTTAATGATCACAGTATTATTTACCGCAACTGTATACTGATACTGGCAGCAACATAGCACAGAGTTTCCATTCGGTACACATCTTAGTGAAGCAGTACATGTCTCATAAAAACAAAATCGTGAGGCTGAATATTTAACACAAAATATATTTTTTAATGTCTTTTTTTCCTTTTTCTTTTGTTTTTACATTTTTTGTCTTTTACTTAGAAAATAAAATTTAAAAAAACAATACAAAATGTTTTTTCCACAAGATCTTTTTTTAGTTTTCATTTGGTGTAGAGTTGCATAAAGAGGCTCAGTTGGGGATTTAGGTGGAAAACAAAATTAAGTCGCTGAAGGACGTTAATAAAGAATTAATTAAACAGTCTTGTCAGCATTTCAAATCGACACAAGTATCGCCAAACGAAATATTGCCAAATGGATTCCCCCCTACAATCTTCTTTTTATATATATGTATTTTTGATCCTTTCATTTGTAATGGCCTTCCTCTATGTTGATCTCATTTGCCTCCCTTCCAGAGTCTTCTGCCCATAAAAAAGTTCTAGCTCCGCCCCTGATTTAGCCTCAAACACGATGCAGGAACCAAGCAAAAGCTTTTGCCTCAACAGCAACACTTTTAACGTGTTAAACATTTGCATCAAACCATATGGAATATCAAGAAACTGAATTATAGTTCTTCATTTGACTCCTGGAAGTACTTTAGTATGATTAAAGAATAAAGGCTAATTCCACTTGAGGGAACTGGGCTGAATGTAGCCTTGGTTCTTGTGTGTTTACCTAAAGATATCTTGTGCTTCCAGATCTATATGAAGTCCATTGATGAACAGAACTGAGTCCCCTGGCTGCAGCCCCAGATTTCCTTTGAAGAACTGTGGATAGAAAAAAGCCAAATGACTGAGGCCTGTTGTCATCAAAGATAAAAGCTCCTCCGTACAACACAGTTCAGAACCACCACACAGTGCAGCCTCCCGTCGCACAGTCAATTATGCTGGAAAACTGAAGGCAGCAGTCAACAGAAAGACGTAACGAGGCAGGTTGACAGTTTCAAACAAGCGCTGCCGGCTCCGTTCAAAGTCGGTCTGTTTGGAGCAATCAGAGTCCTCGCTAAACAGATCTAATTATTAGAGAAAGTGTGTGTCACCGAGTTTGTCTGCATGGGCGAAAACAGAGTCATCCTGGCACAGTCAAATCTCATTACAGAAAGACAAAGACATCCGATTAATCATACTCCAGACACAGCAATTACAACAAGACATGATTAACACAAATATTGCTCATCCCACTTAGCTGTGTGTGTCTGCATGCATATGAGAGGAAGAAGTGCTGTTGTCCAAACGGCTTCAATCAATAATCATTTCCGCTGTGGGATCCAGCACACCTGCTGAATGAACCACCGCTTTAGTAATTAGGATGTCTGTCTGAACCCACGCTGGCCGCAAGATAACGCAGCGCAGCTTCGAGGGGTGGGGGGGGTGTTAAAAAGCAGGGCTCAACAACAAAAAGGGGTAATCATCCGTTTCATCATTAGCGAGGCAAAGTCAAAGCCATTGTCAAAGCTGAAATGCTTCTGCAGTCTGATGTTGTTTACAATTTTTCACACAGAGAAACCAATAAAAACAGAAACTGGAGTTCTCATTTTGAGAAATGTCCCTAAAGGATGAAGCCAGAAGAGCTGTGCTCGTGCTCGGCCTGCAATTACGCCGTTCTTTACATTGATTAATGTCCAAATCCAAACGAGTCTCGACTGCCAGAACATCCCGCCAACAGGAGGGGAAGAGCTAAATAAGAAGTCGTCATATCATAAAAGAAAAGAGATACGGACAGTTGGGATTAAAAAAATCAAAAATAACACAGAGTTATGCCGAGGCTGAAAACAGCCTGCCCTACTTTTTTTTTTTTTTTTTTACCGTATTCTCTTGATAACGAGATAAAGAAAATATACTGTAGTGTCCCTCTCTTCCTTTCCTTGCACTGAGACACTGAAACTTTACCTGTTTTAAATCTCTTTATTTGTGGTTAACAAAAAAACAGCAGACGACAACACTCCACATTGTTTTTTTGACTATTTTTTTTTTACTTATTAGTGGATCTATGCTCCTAAAAGCCTTCATTCTGTCTCCTGCACCAGCTTTCTTTCCATAAAAGAAAAGAAGGAAAAATGACATTTAAAAAATAGCAACAAGAAATATTGGATCAATCCTATCGTACAGTTTTGAGCCAGAATTGCAATTCTCTACAGCATAAATGTTGAAACTGGCACAATAAAGTGTGAGCGGGCCAGGATGTGCGCAGAGGGAGAGGACACTTTGGCACCGCCATTTCAGGACCGCCGTCATTAGTCCAAGCTTTTTCAAGCATCCGGTTTTCTGATCCAATGTGATTTGAATTAAGAAATATTCAAAAATGTAGTTTTCATCTTTTATACAGGTCCTCTACAATGAGAAAAGTGCTACAAGAACACGTTAAAAAGAGATTTTCATTGGACTGGGTTTTCATCTAATGAAGTGTCCAGAGGTGACACATGTTTGCTGTGCTGCTGTCATTCACTGGCTAACAAGGACATTTAACTCCTAAATATTTATGACCCTGATACCACCAAAAAATGTACGATTTTAAGGCTACAAATACAAACGGACATAAACATAAAACCCACGGTGAGTTTGAATGTTCATCTAAAAGTAATCACTGCAGTTGTGAGTTTGTGTTCGGCAGCACTGTACAGACGTGTTATCCAAGAACACATTTGAAGGAATGTAAGCCGCTCTGCTTTTGAAGAGTCTCTTCCAATTACTGGTGACGGAAAGTGTTGATGTGGGATGTAGAGGACCGACTGTGATCATTAGCCTTTTTGTAAAAGAAAGAAAACTTTTAAAAAGCTTTAAAATCAATAAGATATTCATATACCAGAAATATAAACAGACGTTTAAAAATAAATATGTGCTTTGCATCCTTAGGATTTTACTTTTATGTTTTCTATTGGACATAAAAAGCCATGATTTACTGATTTAAACATTAAATAAAGAGAAATTTAAACATATTGAAATAAGAAGGATGACGAGACAAACATTTACCTTCTGGTTTTCGATGATTTCTTTGCGGATTTCAGAGCTGACCACTGTTTTAGTGATAGACCTGCGACAAAAGAAGCAAAGAGGCTTTTAGGTTTGAAATCCGGAAAGGTTTTTTCATTTCTGCTTCTTCCTTCTTCTACCTGGCTTTGGTGGGGAAGTTCTGACTAAGGTCTTTCATCACATTGAGAGCATCGACTGCAGGAGCTGCAAGAATGCGAGCAGCAGTCTGGAAACTCAGATCTGCAAAGGAAAAATGACAGGAATAAAATAAAAATTGAGGATAAAACTAAAGAAACTGATAAAAAAAGAGAAACAAAGATGCATTTTCTTCACTATCATCATTTTTTAGGAGCTTTCTGGACACATTTTAACTGTGATGTCTGAATATTATAAGGCTTAAAGTCAATTTAAAGTTTAGAAATGTCATGGCAATTCATCTAACTGCTGTTAAAACACTTCCATATGGACATCCATGACTAAAATAATCATAATTCAAGAAAATTACCATATTAATAAGATAATTTTTTCAAGTTATCATGCTTGTCTTCACATCCTAATTAAAATTATCCTTAAGCATGAAAACACTGAAGGCGCAATTAAAAATGCGGGCTAAAGTTTACAATCCCAAAGCAGTAAAAATGTTGTAAAAGCAACGTAAAAATGATATATCCTAAATGAGAAATGATTCCAAACAAGATAGTTAAAGTTTAGGCTACTTATTGTTCTTCCAAACATCTGAAATCTCAAAGAAGTTGGGTGTAGAAAGTAGAAGAGGTAAACAAGAGGGAGTGCTGCGGTTTCAACAATTATTTGTGTTCACAAAGCTCTGGAAGACATGAAATAATTCCAAGAATGTGTAAGGATTTGAATGCATAAAAGGGCAAAGAATCAAACCTAAAGGTGCAGCTTTTCCTCATTAGAGGTTTACATGCAGTATATACCCACCGACACATAAACACACGTAAAACGCACAAAGAAGCAGAGTTTCTAAGAAAAGAAAAGATGCAGTGAGGATTAATTCGATGCAGCGAGCATCCCTGTAATGGTGTTGTAGCCTGTGTGATTATCAGCCCCTTGAGGTCCCCCTCTCTTTGTAAACAGGCTGAGCTAATGAGCCCCAGTGGGTTGGAAGATAAAGACAGGCGCAGGCATGTCAGTCTGACAGTCGAGCTCGGCCCCCTCATCACCTCACATCCTTTCTTCAGCTCAATCAAAGCAGCTGCAGGCTCACATCCTGACCACACTTCATGATTCACTTCAGGCTTTTAGAAACTGTGAGTTTGCAATTAAGATGAACTCAATAATTCTTTATTCATCTCTAAAAAGACTTTGCTTTCCTTCAGTGGTTCATACCAGGAAAAATAGAAATAGTGATGGTGTATATCAGTAGTATTTATTTTGTTCAAAACTAAGTGTATTATCCTGATAAATATTCTGTTTGCAGCTATTGTGTTTCAAAAACAAACCATTAGTAGCTCACATAATGCGGATTCTGCATCGATAGTTTAGTAGTCCCTCACGTCACTGGCAAGTTTATGACTTAGGAATAAAACAGACCCCCCATTTGCATTGTTGTCATTTAAAATTTATTATGAAGGTTTTTAAAAAGTTTTTAGCTTTGACATATTTTATCTAAAACAAACAAAATAAGAGTTATCTTATTGGAATAAATCCTTCAAAGTTCTTTGGAGCTTCGCCTGTTTTTTTTGCCATTTTATGGCCAAATCCGAATTTTTACCCCTCCAGCTTCTCCCTACCCCTCCAACTGTAGGGGAATTTAAAGGGGTAGGGGTGTCCAAAATAGTTTTTTTTAGGGGCTAAGGGCTAATCCTCGCCGCAGAGGATTCCGATTAATCAATTTTAAAAAATAACCAATTAATCGCAAACCTGGGAAAAAATTAATCGCAATTAATCGTGATTTTAAAAAAAAATTACACTATTTTCTGACCATTTATTATCTGCAAATAATCACAAAATGAAATTTTTAACACACAAATGTACATTTAGCACATACAGACGTAGACAAAAGTGTTGGTGCCCCTCAGTTAAAGAAGGACAAACCCACAATTCTTACTGAAATCACTTTTTCCCTATCGAGGAGGATCTAAAGCGAGGGATACCCAGTTTAGCTTAGTCGGTTTAGTTTAGCAACCACTTATTGTTTTTTATTTTGAGTGATTTCAAGTTTTTGTACAGTTACCGGTGTGAAGCCCATTGAGAAAACTGTATAATGATATTGGGCTATATAAATAAGACTGAATTAAGTTTATTTTTGTCTCTTTTGTTAAAAAATGGTTAGATCTCAAATTTTGTGGT
This sequence comes from Oryzias melastigma, assembly GCF_002922805.2. Taxonomy (NCBI): domain Eukaryota; kingdom Metazoa; phylum Chordata; class Actinopteri; order Beloniformes; family Adrianichthyidae; genus Oryzias; species Oryzias melastigma. Next base: position 9,195,788 of record NC_050533.1, read on the forward strand.
CTTTTGGAGTAAAAAAAAGACAACCTTTACCACTTAGAATTGAGAATTTTTAGACAGGTTAGGTTTATTGTGAAATTATTCTGTAATATAATCAAAAATATATCTGTAAAAAAGGAGGCTGGGTTGTACTAAAAAGATGGATATCAAGCATTGCCCCAAAAAACTGCTATAAAGATAAATGAATACAGTAAGTTATAAAAAAGAAAAAAAAGATACTCTTAAGAAAAGGAGGCTAAAATCTGCTAAGCCCCCAGAATGGATTTGTATTTAACTTTTAAGAATTGCACTAATGTCTGATAAACTGTTACTTATTAGTGTTATTAGCTATTATTTGTACTATTTTTACCTATTTTACCTTTCTATTTTTTGCCTGCCTATTTTTTTATCATTTATTTATCTGCATGTTTGCATCAAAATCTGCAAGGACAGTAAATTCATATATTTCATACTTTAAAATATAGACAACTCTTGAATTTCTGACTTCAAAGTGTTCACAAGTCCATCTAAGCTGGTTGTTATGAAGGTTAGAACACTGCATTTCTTATTTTTGTCAGGTTTTTGATGGCACACAGAAATCATTTCAAGCATTCACAGCATTCGTAGCCCTGATTTCATAAATGTGACTCAAAAAAAAAAAGAAGTCTGTAGGAATTAACTGAAAGAGAACACAGCCTCACAGTTTACAGCTGCCAGCCTGTCGACATGCTGCCTCTGTCAATTCTGAAGTGTTTGCTTTGGTCTGTTGAACATATTTGTAATACCACAAGCAAATACTTCCCGCCGCCATTTGTTTGTTTGTACCGACAAATCTAGTCAATCACAGGGAAAGAGCAAAAAATTTGCACATGGATAGAGGGGGAATGTGGCTTGGAGGGAGGCCTACCTTGCATTTGCCAGACTTTCAGAGGAGCCATTTCATTGGTGCTTTCTACCAAATGCTTCCTCAGTTCTTTCAGCTGCTCCTTCAGCTCTGGATAAAGAGTTCTGGAGAGAAACAGCAGCGAAAGATGGACTAAAGAAGACGTGAAATGAACTGATTGATGTAGTTAGTTGCACATCAGGAAAGAAAAGATGTGATATATAATGAGATTTTAATGATCCAGCTAACATAAAGTCACTAACTTGAGTTTTCCAAACAGGAATCCCTGGACTTCGTCTACTGGATCCTTGTCTCCGATCACTGTGGCGTTCACCTCCTCCCCTAAACAACCCAAAACTCATGTGAGAACAACAACAAAGTGTGTGTTAAGAGAGTATTCCTGTGAGTTTGTTCACCTTGGACTTGTGTGTCATCCTTTGCTTTGTACTCCTGGCTCTTGATGGCCAATTCCACTCCGTATCCAGACAGATGGACTTTCTTTCCATTGGAGTTCTGGAGAAAAAAAAGAAGAGGAATGTAAGAAAAGAGACATGTCATCCTCTTCTTTAATGCAAGTGTGTCATATCCCTTGATGCGTCTTGACAAGCGACTTGAGGCTTAAATTAAAGAAAGGCTTAAATATATAAAAAAAAAAAAAACAAGGATTCAACAGGAGTTCATGGAGTGTGACAGTAACCACGTTGCTGTCTAATTTTCCACATCTGTGTTTAACAAAGCTTAGATTGTTGTAAAAAGGTCTATCAACGTCTTTTACCTACAACAGAAACACATGTGCAGGCTGATTTAGTGACAACATTCAATGATCAGTGCCAGCTGTTGGTTGCTAAGCGATGGAGAAGCTGTCAGCTCATCACCTTCAGAGATATGCAGAGTCATGGTCAAAAACTTACTGTCCACCAGACAGCTACTGGGAATATTTACGCATAATTAGATGGAGCAAAACAAAAAAAAGAAAAGAAAAAGACAGCATGAAAACCAGAAATCTGGCTTTCTTTGAGTGACACTAGTGCCAGTCTAAAGATGTAAAAGTAATTGAAAAATGTGTTTTTAACATGTTCTTGTAGCATTTTTCAGTTGATTGAGGATATATATAACAGAATTTAAGATTAAAACTGTGTTTCTGAGTATTTCTTCATTCAAAATGTGTTGGATCAGAGGTAGATGAAAATCCAAGGTTTGAAAAAGCTCAGGTTTGTGATACAGCAACTGCAATGAGTGGGTGAAAGTCTCCCTGCTCCATTTGTAGACAAATAGATCCATTAACGTCTGAACTTTCCTCGTCTGAGCTCCCATGTGGCTCTAAACTGTACGGCTGCATAGCTCTGATATTGCTCGCTGTTTTTTTTTTTTTTTTTTGCTACGCTAATGTTAGTGTAGGGATGTGAGGAGCTGTAAGCTAAAAGGAGAGTGTAAACAAAGGTATGTTGGGATATCTTCCAACTTACACCCCAATAGTCTCACCAACAACCCAGAGGCAAATTTCTAATGAGCTCCTTCTGCCCTGCGAAAAATATGTTTTAATAAAATTACAAGTTTTTCTTATTTTTGGAAAAAACTGAATAATCATAAGTAAAAGATCACTGGGAAACACTGTATGATAGATAGAAATATAGTTGGACCTTCAGACAAATTATCCGATAAAATTAAGTATAAATTACTTTGTATGCGATTATTAATAGCACAAAAATGAATTTTAATTACCTGGATTAAAGAGAAACCTTTGAATTTTCAAAATCCTACCAATGAAAAGGCTTAAAGGGAAATGGTAATGATGATATCCTTATGGATTTGTGGATCCAGCTGGAATTTCCAAAAAGGTTCAAGTTCCTTGGGATGGCAGAACCCTTACATGACTGATGTTTGCTTGATTTACCCCTCTCACATATCCCTATCAATTTCAATCTTTGTAAGAAATTTCTCAGGTTTTGTATACATATAGGGAGACTGTAAATGTATGTAGACATTTGTATTAGTGTGTGTTGGTTTTGGAAAAATAAGTAAAAATATAAGAAAAATCTAATTAGATATACATATATACTTCTACTTAACCAAAACTCCAGCAGCACTGGTCCGTAAGAAGTAGAACATCACCTGTTTTTTTTTTGCCTCTGCACAGAAATCTAATTCAAATTCTCCTTGTGACTTCTAAAGCTCTCAATCATCTCACTCCACACCACATCAAATAACACTTCATCTCCTCATCATTGCATCATCACTAAACATTCAAAGACCCTCAGGTCCAGAATCAGCTGCAGGATGTTCAGCTTTCAGGTCCTGCTCTTCTGAAGCTGCATGTTTTGGTGTGAAATGTTTAGTCTCTGCGTACTTTTACACCAAAATTATTACAATTCTAAAAAGCTTTATTCAATAGATTTATTTTTACTCTAATAATCTACATTTTTTTAAATATTTGGTGTGTTTTCTGTCTGTAATTTTATGGAACAAAAAACTCAACTTGTTTCCAGTATTTTTGCCATTTTTAATGTGTAAAGCACCATCACTTGATGTTTGTTCTTTAACCATTTTTTTAATAAAGCTCAAATTAAAAAACAATGCTGTAAAATTTTGTAATTCACACAAAAAACTAACAGCCATCTAAAATGTAACAATCAATAACAAGTTTTCTGTTTTGATTTGATTTAAAATGTAGAACAATTCAGAGTTCGGTTAATGACAAAAACTCTAAATATATTGGATTAGATATTATTACATTATATTAGATTGCTAGATTTGATGAAATATAAATTAGCTAACATTTAAATGATCAAGTCATTCAAAGTTAATTTATTTAATTTGTTAAATATTAATAAAAACTCAAGTATGAGACTTTCTGTACAGTAAGCATCAAATATTAAACGTATAATTTCCCCTTGGAAGTTAATATTTTAGTTATCTGTAACACCTGTGTCCACTCACAAAGTTTTAAACAAGAAGTTTTCTTCTTTAATAAAACAAAAACTTGATGAGATTTTAGAATAGACTGTTCAGAAGCATATTTTTGTTGAATAACTTCACATTTTTTCAGGTTGTGTGGAAAGATTTTATCTAAAGCTCTTGTATGAGAAACACTTACAAGCAGATAATGACGGAGCACATATGTGGCCGAGCCTTCGTTGACTTTTGATGTTAAGACTCGATGAAACTCCTGGAAATCGGATTTTCCCATCTGAGCGTAGAGGATGACAACGGGAGCGTCTGGATTTGATCCGGGGTATCTATGATCTCCTTTGAATAAGTATGGCTTTGGTCTAAAAGAAAAAATGATTTTACGCTCAAGTCTCACTAATTACTTGATGCATGTGCATATTTGCGTTGTTTTTACCTTTCAGACGCAGTTTTTAACAGTGAATCCAACTTTTCTACATCGCATGTCTTCTCTCCATGGACGCTGATAAAAGCTGAGCAGCCAGAAGGAGGAGGCTCGGTAGAAGCAATCTACAAATATGATCATGAGTTATGCAATTAAAATGATGGTTAATGAGGCAAATAAGATGTTTCAAGTGATCCTCCGGTTACCTGCTGGAGGGAATGTACTGTGGAAGAGTACGCTCTCAGTGAGAGGGCAAACTTCAGCATGTTCAACTGGACGGAGCTGAGCAAGGCACCAGCTTTCTTCACAATCAGCTCATAGTAGGCCAGATCTGTATCTGTGTCCAAAATAAAAAACCCCACAAGGCATGAGTCAAAACATCCTGATGGCTTATAATATCAAGCAATACTTTCCTTTTCTAATTAAAACTTTCATTTGATACTTTTACAGAAGCAAAGCTGTCACGGTTTGATAGAAATGAAATTATAACGTTCAGCTCCATGCACGGGTGCACAGACTCTGTAATTACCGCCAGGACACAGCGCACGCATCATTAACGCAGCTGCTCTCAGCACAGATCGAAAGTGAAACCTGGGTGTCAGAGTCCAATTTACCATCATGCTCTCCTTCAATGTTTTGATTGGCTTCCACAAAATCCCAGAACTTCTCCTGGCTCTCCTCAGCCAGAAACTCACTGAGGGCAAGGAGAAAGCAAGCGTGTCAGTGTCAAAAGCAGAAAATGCAGATTAAAATTTGCAGTTTTCAATTTCCAAAGTCAGAAAATGAGAGTCAAGGAACAAAATCTACCGCTGTAAAGCAATTAGAACCTTGTTCTCTCGTTAAAGGTCACAACTTAATTGGTCTTTGAACATTAATTAACTCACAAAGCGTTACACAAATTACACTAAGTACAGTCAAAACAGGACACTAGTATACGTAGAACAAGGTCACACCTGGCTTCAAGAAGCAGTGGAGTATTTGCCCATTTGGTTGTAAGCGTGGTTGTGATTGCCTTTGAGTCTGAAGCCCCAGAAACAGCAGACAGCAACGAGAGCAGCAGGACACAGCAGAGCCACATCCTCAAACCTAAACCAGGGAGGGAATTGACAGACAGATCAGTAGGGATTTATTAATAAAAAATATACAATGTATGCTAATGAGTTCAACAAAGACTTTTGCCGCATGAACAATTACTTTAGGGAGTGATGGCTCCTTTCTTTGGCCCCCCTTCAATATATGAGTTTTTTTCATCAAAAGTGAACCAACTAAGTCATTTAGACATAACCCAAAACAACGTTGGAACATGGAAGTATATATGAAATGCAACACGTTTTAAAAACTATGGTATCAAAAAGTAAATAAAAATTTCCTTTGCCATTGATTGATAAGTCTATTACAATATCAACAATGTGAATTTCTACATAGAAACACAAATATATCAGCAAAGGAAGATTATTGCACAACCATAAAGCTAAAAGAAATACAGTAACTTTATTGACACGGCAAGTCTGAACAAATAGGGCTAGCTTAGCTGCAAAAGGAAAGCTTTTTTGTCCACAACAAGAAAAGTAAATAACAAGACTTTAATCTTAAATAAAAAAAATTTAAAAAACAGGTTATCTTTCTACTACCGCCATTAATAATTTTATTTATTTATTTATGTGTTCTTTCATGACACCTTTCTTGTGATATAAGTGAGGACAAAAAGCAACAATGTATCTGATCTTTTTTATTTTTATGATTCGTTTTTTAAACTTATCAGCACACTCATTGTTCTTTATTTGTTTAAATTATACTCCAAATTATCTTTTTTTTTTCTACTTGTTTTTTGTTGCTTACTACTCTGCAACCGCAGCATGGCAAAACAAAAGCCCTTTTCTTTTATCATCCATTCCCCCTACACAAATACTTCTTTAGTCTTTTCGATGTTTTATATATACTTTTTTTCCTCAGAACTTCAGGATTTCTAAGATTGTTCAAGATTTCTAAGGGAACAAATACCCAGGGCGGGTCTACAAATCTAATTCTATTTCAAGACATCTTCCATTTATCATTTTACACCAAACATTTCAAAGAAAATGAAGAGAAACCGGGAAATCATTATCACTTCAAAGACATTTCAGATACTTTACAACCAAAACGATGCTTTGCATATGTAGTGCTTTCTTATAGTAAACAAAAGGGTCCAATAGAAAAGTTGAGCGTGGATTCTCTATCCAATAAGCATTCAGTCTAAACATCCGGACTGTTTAGTCGTAGCAGCTGTCATTTAAGTATTAATCCAAACCAAACTAAAAAACAATAATCCATAGCAGCAGAAGAAGTCCAAGTGATGTTTAAAGCTTTAATACGTATTCTAATAAGTCATAAATTTGAATTCGAAATGAGCTAACGTTACCTGAGTGTTGCCGCTAGTTTCACAACCGCAGGTGCTAGCTAACTGAGTCTGCTAAAGAATGAAGATATTTAAGGTCCTTTTCTTTACTATAAGACAATAGATGTCATGGTTTCTATGAAAACAATTGCATCAATATTAAGTTAAAACATTTGAGGTTAAACTGCAGAAATAAACTAATACAATTCTTCCTAATAGCAAAGCCGGCTCGGTAGCTTCCGTGATACGCCGAGCCTGGAAGGGTCCTCCTGTCATCCTCGGTAGGTATGCCGACGCTGCCTGATCAAAATTGTGGACCAATGTAGATTTTTTATCATTTTTTTCATTGAAAGTAAAACATTTCTTGAAAAAAAAGTGTAAAAAAAAAAATTATTTATAATTGCCGTTTTAATTTTTTACAACTAAAACAATCACAAAAGATTAAAAGTAAAAAAAAAAAAACGAAATTAAAATAATAATAATGATAAAAATAGGAACTACAAACGTGATAAACTAACAATACACTAGAGAAGTTGTGTTTACGTTTGTATTTTCACATTTTGTTTGCATTAATTTGGCCCAAAATGCGCAAAAGTAGCATTTGGTAGAATAGTTCTTTGTTGTAACAGGTTTCCTTGCTAATAAATTATTTACAGTTTGAAAGTGTTTGTGTGATATACATTTATTACTAACACGCAACTGTGTGATGGGTGCCAAGAAGCCTTGTTTCAAGAAAAAGCACAAATTATGAAACCCCAGAACAGGGATTTCTTTTCTTTTGAGTCCCCCTTTTAGTTCTGCGCTGTGTTAAATAAAGTGTTCAAATCAAATCATTTCCATATCCTGTGGGTGTGAAATTGAGCTAATAATTATGCAGCAGCACACTCAATATAATTTGTTCTGACCCTCTCACATACTCATTTCTCACTCCAGTATACCTATATGTTCTCGCCTATCAATCAAAAACCAATACAGTGAATGAATGGAAGAGAAATCTAAGTCAAATCAATATTAGGTGTTATCATCTTCAAGTCAGCATAACTTCTTACAGGTAAACTTGCATCCAGTTTTTTAAGGAATTCGTCTGGTGGATAGTTCCAAACAACTTGAAAAAACAACCTCAGATCTAATCTTCTGTGGAAGTAGGCTTTCTCACATCCTTCTGTCTGTTCATATAATCCCAGACACACTTGATCATTATTATCTTAAAAGTCATCGCTCTGTGGGAGCCATGCTATCACTTTCAGAACTTCTTATTCTTTACTCTGAAGACAGTTCTCAATTACTCTGGCTGTGAATTTGGGGTTGCTGCTGAATACATTTGGGGCCAAAGCTTCCCTGTTGGTAAGGTACGCCACAGGCTCTTTCCAAAAAGTTAGAATTTCATGAAAAAGTTTATTCAACTCCAGAATTCCATTAAATATATATATATATATATATATATATATATATATATATATATATATATATATATATATATATATTTCATTGAACAAAGATTTGGGTCCCACTGTTTAATTAATTTTAAGTATTTACTTCTACAAAAATTGGGGTTCCAGCACATAAAGGCATGATACCAGAATTTCAGAAACTGTGAATAAACCACAGTTTACTTCTCAGTTTTAGCAAAAAGATTAAAACAAAAAATATGATCATTCAAAATAAATAATTTCTGAAGTGATATGTCCATCTTCAACACTTCAATAGTCTGAATCCAGATCCTCAGAAAGAATCATAAAATGCTCTTGAACATTGTGTTAGGCTGTTGCAGGGATTTTGGATCAAGGAAACCAGAGTTAACCAAGACCAGCACTTTTAAAAAATTAAACAGTGGATCCTGAATGTATTCCATTTGAAAGTTTAAGTTTTTATGTGAAATTATAATTGATATTGTTGGAATTACAATTGTTATTCTAACTTTTTGGACAGGGTTTGTTTATTTCTTAGCACTGAGAGCATTATTATTCCTGACTAAATCTGAAACTATAAATGCAGAAATAAAGTCCCAAACATTCAAGGAACTTCCTCCATGCTTCACGGTTCCCTACAGAAACACAGTATTGCTCCACCCTCCAGCTCCTCAACAAAAAACGGGTTCATGCAAATACTTAAAATGTAAAAAGCAATGTGGGGGTCATTTGCCAAAAAAAAAAAAAAAAAAAAGAAAGAAAGAAATGCTCAGTCACCATATTTTAATTGAGTTTCTTTTCTAATGCAAAACATTTTTTACGCAACTAGTTAGATGCATACTCCAGAGCAGGGAAAGGGAGCAGCGTCTGCATTTCTGCTTCTTCTCCCAACATACGTGACACTGATATCAGAAAAACGTGCTGTTGAGGTCTGGTGTTGCCCACTCCTACTCCAGAGTGACTGGTTCATGGATATGTACTTGTACCAATTTAGATTCACATTGAGACAGAAAAGTGTTTAGTCAGCCACCAAGTGTGCAAGTTCTCCTACTTTAAAAGATGAGAGGTTTGTAGTTTTCATCATGTGTACCTAAACTATGAGAGCCAACATGAAGGGGAAAAAAAAAATCCAGAAAAATCACATTGTCGGATTTTTAAATAATTTATTTGTAAATTATGGTGGAAAACAAGTATTTAGTCAATAACAAAAGTTTATCTCAATATTTGTTTTATAAACTTTGTTGGCAATGATGGCAGTCAAACATTTTCACATGTAATGGCTTTAGCAGAGGGACACGTCTGATACATCATTTTGACCCCACGGGGTGAAATATCCGGGGAGCCCCAGATGGAGGGAGATTATCAGTGGTCTTGTATGTCTTCCATTTCCTCATAATTGCTCCCACAGTTGATTTCTTCACACCAGGCTGCTTACCTATTGCAGATTCAGTCTTTTCAGACTGGTGCAGGACAATAATTTTGTTTCTGGTGTCCTTAGACAGCTCTGGTGTTGGCTATAGTGGAGATTGGAATGTGAATGTTTGAGGAATTGGACAGGTGTCTTTTACATAGATAACGAGTTCAAACAGGTGTCTTTAATACAAGTAACGAGTTGAGGACAGAGGATCCTCTTACAGAAGAAGTTACAGGTCTGTGAGACCCTGAAATCTTAACCAAATACTTATTTTCCACCAAGGTTTGCAAAAAAAATCATTAAAAAGCAGACTATATGATTTTCTGGATTTTTTTTTATTTTTATTTTGCCTCTCATAGTTGAGGTATACCTATGATAAAAACTGCTGGTGTCTCATATTTTTAAGTAGGTTGCTGACTAAATAGTTTTTTGATCCACATATCTAATTGAACATTTCATTAATAGTCATTTAGAGTCAGAGAAATGTAAATTGTGTCAGTTCAGTGTCAGTTCCTATATGACAAAGCAGAAGCTTTTTTTTTTTTTTTTAAATAAGACTAAATGAATTATATTTTATTTGCATTAAAGAGAGAGAGAGAAAAAAAGAGTCAACAAAAATGAAGACAGCAATCTACATTGGAGGTCCATGTGTGTTTAGGGCTGCAATAACTTACAAGTCAGTTGATGCAAATTAGTTTTGTTTGTGGAGTGATAGCCATGGGAAATAAATGCTTCATTTAGAGCGAGTGAATTCTGTCTCCTTTGGTAGAAAGATGAAGAAAACGTTCTCATTTTTCAGGAGACGTCTGGGATTGTGTTCATCTTTACCTTGACTTTCTTCAGAAACGGCGGCTCCTTTGGGGCAGATTGTTGAAACATGACAGACTCCCTGTCTACCTGTTGTTGGGTCTTGATGAAAATAAGATTAAAGGTATGGAGACAGTGTCCAAGGGTGAAGAGAAATGGCTCCTGTGCTTTCATTGACTCGCTCTGCAGCCTAAATTAAATTGAACAGCTGATCCTCCAGAGGAAGCAGTTCCAAGGTTTGATTTAACATTACATAAAAAGTGGTGACATTAATTATCCTGCTGGATTTGACCTTCACGTCTGGACACCCCATGCTTGTCTATGCCGGCGCACAGTCCAACCTAAAAATCAATCGGGTCCCTATAAGTGTGCGGGTGTCGCCAACGCCAGCCTGCAACACACTCACACACACAGCGCCTGTTCATCTGTCAGGAAGGTGACATCCTCGGATGAATTATGGGGACTGGTTGTCATCTTCTGCTGGGTCACATACAAAATGGTGAACCGGACCGTGGGTCCCCTTCTCCTCACAGTATCACACGTCAGCCATTTTGGAGGTTGAAAGCCTCGGCGGGGGACCAAAACGACCTCAATTAAACCCCCATTAATATTAATACATTTTGTCGTTTCACGTGAGTTGTTACTAATTAAATGTGTCCCTGGCTGTATAATGGGGGTCAGACAGGGTCTTTCACATGAAGCTAATTCACTATATAACAGCAACCAGTCTGAGCTCGAGTCACAATCCAGCGGGAGAGGGGCTGTTTTTAGCACAAACAAACATTCCTGCGTGCACGTGTCCCTTCAAAGTTCTCGATTGGCCTTCATTTTCCAAACATTAATCCCTTTTATGTTCAGGTTCATAAAAGTCTTTTATGAGCTCATTGTTCCACTCAAAGGCAAAAATAATAAACACACATTTCAGGCCGTAAGAGGATTGAGGGATTGGACTCCCACTGGCGTTACTCAGCAGAGGGCTGCCGGGGGGCAACATTATTGTGTTTAACTCCGCGCTATCATGAGCGATGATTCGATGCTGACCTGGGAGATTAGCCAGACCCCAAGTGGAAGGTCAGATAACAGCCCCCCATGTCATATCTAATCAGGTTTATTTATGGTACCGCGGGACAGACGCTCACTCCAGATCATTTGACAAAACGGATCACGGAAACTCCCCAAACTGTTTGGGCATAGAAATGTATCCTCATTGTGTTTGATGATGAAGTTCTAAGCTGTGCCATCGGCTGGACGTGACTCAGCCAGAGACAAAAGGCTAAACTCTGCGGTGACTGTCACCAGCGCCAAGCAGGCAATCATCCAGCACTACAATGGCGGCTCTCTGATGTGTGTTTGGGAAGCACTCGCAATGACCTTATCTGCAGAATTCCATGCTGGAAATAAGCTATAATAATGCCAGGGCTCCTTTGTTTGCATGGGACGAGAGATGTGGAGCTGCAGCCAGTTTGACCCCCCCAACAATGGACTGCAGCCACTGCAGGAGCAAGTGAGCACTTCCCCTCAAACACCAGTGTGTGCATGTTCAGCAGAACAAAACAGCTCTCTGCAGTAGCTCAGCTGTTATTGTTTTTTTTTTTTTTTTTTTATCACTTGTGCTTGAAATGACAGCGACCCTGAGCTAAGGGAGGACTGCATTTCTGCACAGCTCTTCTCTTTCTGCACTCACTCCTTTTCTTCGTGCCCCACATAGACTCTTTTGATTCTCCGTCTCCTGTTCCCGTCAGCGTTCCTCCTTTCATCAGCCTCCAACCAAATCCCCTCAACGTAAATTATTTTCCCACCTTCACCGAAGGGGTCAAAGTTAAAGGCATCAGTTCCCCTGCAGTAGGGATACCATAAACGATTATTCTAATCATCGACTAAACACCAATTTTTTTCAATTAGTCGACTAATTGGATCGTGTGTAAACTGGATGTAAAACACAAATCTTAGCCATCGTTGAGCTTTAAACTTGAAGCTAAAAAAGTCTTTATTAGTTTAAAGCACATACTCTCTTATGCTGTCCAGAGCTGTACTCGGATGATCCGGGCTGGCACAAGGCATCTTTTATTTTGAAAGGAAATCCTACAAACTTGTTTGCGGCTCCCATAGGTTTTGATCAGTAGAAAACAAGCCCGAATGGCTCTTTTACTGTTAAAGGTTGCAGACGATCCCTCTTCAGTGTTATCATACTCTGTCACAATGTGCTTCCTCTTCAGGTGTTCATGCATCACCCATAGTGCTGCTGTGGAAGTTTGTGTATCGAGATGAGATCTTTCTATTTTAATTACACAAAATATTGGCTGTCCCTAAGTTAATTTCTCCCTTGAATTTAGTGTTGAGTTCTTCTTCTGTGGTTTCTCCTTTATTTGTTGAGCGCTTGCTATCTCTCTTCCCTTTCTGTTTTACTATCCGGTGGGAGAGGTGGACATCCTGTAACGTTAACAATATGAATTCTCATTTTTATCTTAGTTATGCCCATAATCCTGTTATTATTTGAGTTCTGTTACTGAAAATATACAAAAACGTTAAAGATTTTGACATTTTATTTTGATGTAAGGATTAGCTGATCTCCCTCTACCTGTCACTCTCATGTAGGAGCTAGGACGGCAGCTAACACCATGATATCCGTTTCTTTTCTATCTGGAAAATCTGCAATAAATGGAGGTGATCTCTGAGGGTGTGTCATTTATTCCCATAAGCACAACGAAGAATCAATGGGGTTACACTTGCAGATATTGCATTCGTTTTTAAGTTTCCCTCTTTCAAGCTCCGTTAGTGTGTTGCTATGGCACCCGATTCTTTCTAGAACTTCCTGTGGCATCACTACTGACCTGGATTAGCACTACCGAGCATGTTTGTCAGAGACAATGACAGACGCAGCATTAAAAAGTGCACATCGTAGTTTTGAGGGGAAAAAACAACTATTAAATTAGTTGTTGATTATTTTAAAAAGTAGTCGTGACTAATTGACTAATCATGACATCCCTTCTCTGCAGTTAAGTTCAGGGAGTAATAAATAGACACACACACTTTATCTTGCTTTCTGTATGCTCAGATTGAATTAGACAGTGCATTAAAGTTGACAAGAGCGAGGCTGTCATTAGGAAGCCGCTGCCTTATGGGGTCACAATCCCACGATTGGCGTGGGTGGGTGGTAGAAACGTCCCCGGGTATCAGACTGGTCCGCTAATGGAAGTGTGGAAACCTGAGGAGCAAAGCTTTAGCGCAAGTTGTCAAAACAATCACAGAGCGTCTCCGTGAAATGTTCCTGGTTCCTACAGTTCAGCGTCTCTGAGAGCCTTCCGTCTAGTTAATAAAAAACAAAAACTCCAGGCGTTAAAACAAGCACGACACAGCCGAGTCTGTAAAAATGAATTATTTTAATTGGTGTTTTTTTACGTTTCATTTTTGCAATCATAGGAAACAAACCCAGAGAGATGCATACAGCAGAAAGCAGGGACAGAGCGGACACAAATTCAAACCCATAAATCTTTATCGCACTCTCTTCACAGATCATAAAAAGGGAGGATGTTGGTGACACCTGCGAGGCTTCACTGTCACAAAGGAATAGCTTAAGACACCAGATACACACAGAAATGACATGAAATCATTGAATGTGCCTTTTACTGCATCCGTCAGCGACTGTTATTCCGTTCGAACTCTGATCAGGAACACACTTCTAGTTTTATATCACCTGAAACTGGAATGCCGGAAAGAAAACATCACAGCAGATTTGTAAAAACGCCATAATTTAAAAAGTTTCTGGGGTTTAGACACAAACTTCTAGAAGTCTGACTTAAAAAACTAAATTCATGGTTTTAAGCCTTTAGTTCAGCAAAACACATTGAGGGGGGGACTGATGCAGTCTAAAAACAAGAGTTTCTCTGTTCCTATAAAATGTTTCCAGTTGCATTTAAAGATGGATGAGCCCTCGTCATCCATCTTTTTCTCCTTTTTAAATGATTTTAAAAAGACTTGATTGGAGGGGTTCAACAAGAAAACTGCAGATTTTTTTTAGGAATATGTAGTTTGACAACTGGATGCAAAAAAAAAAAAAATGAAAAAGGAAGTAGGTTGCATGCATCATCTGATGACACTGACC